>NC_088379.1:187711250-188034166 GCF_037993035.2 Macaca fascicularis
CTGCCCCCTTCCTCCATCCAAACAGAATCATCCTCCTGCCGTATATACAGATATTACAGCAGTCACTGAGGTGCTTGAAGAGTTTTTCACTGTGTATGCCTTTGGAGGTACACATTTGGCTCGGCAGAAACTAAACATTTTTAAGAGCACAGTAAGAAATAGGCCAGAAAACATGAACGCTTTATAGCTTTTTAGAAAACTTGATGGTCTTGCTGGTACAACTCCCTATGATATGGTTCAGTTGTAATAACAATGGAAAGTGTATCAGTGCGAACTGCTGATGAAACATCAGAAAATGTAGCCAAGGGTCTTTTAAACACATTTAAAAACTGTTCTTTTGAACTGTGCCTCTTAGCCTTGGAAAACCTCTTCAAGATTTTAAACAGGGACCTGGATGAACTGTAGAGTGAGAACCTGAAATTATCTTGTGCACTGGAATCAATATCAAGCAATATTTCCTCTTTGAGAGAAATTCAATCTGACAGAAGGGAGTAGGAGCAGTGAGGAAACTGGGACCCTGGCTGAAATGCTTGCCTGAGAAACACGCGGCAAAGCAGTACAAATTAGGTGATGTCACTAAAGGCAGAAAACCGTAGTGACAGAATAAAATGTTATCTGAGCTTCCGAATACTTCATTATCACTACCACAGGTCACTAAGCTTCACAAAATGCATCCATCAGCCTTGATAGGCATTTGGAGGCCGCCGCTGGTAGCTAGATGGCGTAGCAGCAGAGCACAGCCCCTCCACCTCAGGAGACCAGGGTGCAACAGAGGCCTGGGCGCACAGAGCAAAGTTTGTTAGTCTCAAAGTGCTCTCTAGTGGCCATATGAACATAAAATTATCTGAAGCAGGGGAGTCACTTGGGGAGAGGATTTAGAATTAAAGGGCTGTTGCAGAGCCTGTAATTCCAGCTATTCCAGAGGCTGAAGTGGGACGATTGCTTGAGCCCAGGAGTTCGAGACCAGCCTGGGCAACACAGCGAGGCCCTATCTCTAGAAAATTCAAATTTTTTTTTTTAAGATTAATCTTGGAAAGCAAGGTAGAGTCGCTTTTCACTGCAATCTACATCTCCTGGATCTGGGGGAACAGTTGATGAGCAACTTGCCTTTCCTAACTATTGTGCTGCTACCTGTAAAACACGTATAAATTATTAAACTTAGCTGTGTGATTTCTAGACTGGATATTAGAGGTTTGTCAGATTCATGGGGAAGCATTTAGGCTTAAATTCATCCTTGCAGATTTCTAGGAGGTTCATTCATGTGGGGTATTTCTGAGTAGATGGTGAGGTACAGTTATCCTGTCCATCTGTGTGGCATGCAGAAGCTCTGTGCTGTGCTCCAAAGCCATCTTGGCTGTAAATGTAACTGGTTAGGGAATGTGATAAGGACCAGATGCTAAGCTTGGTGGGAGGAAATCATTTCTCAAGCACCCACATATTCCAGGTACAGTCTCTTATTTTATCACTGGTATTCATTCAATCCTCACAAAAACCTTCTGGTGTAGGAATCATTATCTCTTTTTTTTTTTTATTTTTTGGCCCCCAGATCCGGAAGGGGTTTACAAACTTTACATGTAAAGGACCAGAGAGGAACGATTTTAGGCTCCGAGGATCGCACGGTCTCTGCGTCTCCGCGGTGTCTGTGCGTCTACTCAATTCTGCTGTTGTGAAGAGCCGTGAAGGACATAAACAAATGAGAGTGGCTGCAGCCAATAAAACTTTATTTATGGGCTCTGAAATGTGAATCTCATCTAATTTTCACATGCCTCAAAATATTGTTCCTTTTTTGGTTTCATTTCAACCATTTAACAATGTGAAAACCATCCTTTGCTCAAGGGCCATGCAAACACAGGCAGGGAGGCCGTGCAAACACAGCAGCCTGTGCCAGCCAAGGCAACAGCTAGTTGCCGAGTTTGCTGAGTCCTGTGATGAGGAACCAGAATCCCAGTTTGCAGGTCAGTACGTGGTGGCCTTGGTAGTCCAAGCAGCTGACTGCGGCCCAGGTTGAACCGGGAACCATCAGTGGCACCTCCGCTTCCAGTACATCGGACCTCCTCCTCTGTCCGCCCTATGGCAATGCTTTCTTAAATTGTTTTTAGAAAAAGAAAATTTAGCCGGGCGCGGTGGTTCACGCCTGTAATCCCAGCACTTTGGGAGGCCGAGGTGGGCGGATCACGAGGTCAGGAGATCGAGACCATCCTGGCAAACACGGTGAAACCCCGTTTCTACTAAAAATACAAACAAATTAGCTGGGCGTGGTGGCGGGCACCTGTAGTCCCAGCTTCTCGGGAGGCTGAAGCAGGAGAATGGCATGAACCCGGGAGGCAGCGGAGCTTGCAGTGAGCCGAGATTGCGCCACTGCACTCCAGCCTGGGCGACAGAGCAAGACTCCATCTCAAAAAAAAAAAAAAAAACAAAAAAAAAAAAGAGAAAAAATTTAATATGTACTTCTCTAGGAAGAGCCAAGCAAAGACAAAGAAAGAAAGAAAACAGCACTGGGGGAACCAATCTGGCACTAAGGAGTATGTACAGTGGTGCCAGGACGACGACTATTTAGGACTTTATGAAGATTTCTGAATCAGATGGAAGGCACAGATCCCAAATTCACAGAGCTTGTTATCATTTAGGAAATCCATTAGAAATTCATGGAAACGTAAATTTAAAAGCTCACAGGCATACATCCAATCAGCAATAGGGAAATACATATAATAAGAATTGCTTCTGGGACCGCATCCCCAATCCGCAGCTAATTTTTTGTATTTTTTAAGTACAGACAGGGTTTCACCAGGTTGCCCAGGCTAGTCTTGAACTCCTAGGCTCCCGAGATCCACCGACCTTGGCCTCCCAAAGTGCTGGGACCACAGGCATGAGCCACCACACCCGCCTAACTTTGCTAGAATGTAGATCAGCTTCTACAATGAGCTCTTAGGCTATTTAGCAAAAGAAGCAGACTTGGTCTGGAGGATAGAGCCCTCACTAATGGGGTTCATTGCCCCTATAAAAGGGCTTGATGGAGAGAGCTTGTCCCTTGGCTTTTTCCCTGCTGTCCTGTGAGAACACAGCGTTCCTCACCTCTGAAATATGTAGCATCAAGTCATCATCTTGAAAGTGTAGAGCATCCCTCACCAGACACCAAACCTATTCTTGGATGTTCCAGTCTCTAGAACCATCAGAAAAGAAATTTCTGTTCTTTATAAGTTAAAAAAAAAAGAAAAGAAAATGTGGACACTTGAGGTGTGAGATCGGTGAGTTCAGCATTTCTCTCCCTCCTCCTTCTGCTAAGGAAGGAAATGCCCTTCTGACGTGTAGGTTTGAAGGTAACGTTGTAGCCTCGGAGGGAAGGAGTTTCATTCTGGGTTGCAATCTGCCCACAGATACAAGGCCCCTGCTTGTCTCCCGTTGTGGGCATCCATCCCTGCCGGCCTCCACTGAGTTGGAGAGTCCCGTTGGCCTCCAGGGGCTCTGTCTTCCTCATTCCAACTAGAGGTCCCTTTGGGCCTGGCTGCCACTTCCACACCCCGCTGGCCACTGTCTCCTCTGACCTTCTCTGCGCGGCTGCAGCAGGCAGCCCTGTGTACCCCGCTGCTGCCCCGCCCCACCCCACCACACTGGCTATGTCCTGGGCAGTCTCCCTCATTTCTGCACCGCACCAGGAAGAAAGCACAGATCCCTTCTATGCACAGAATGGTGGAAGGGGTGGGAAACGTATTCACCAAGCCCGGCTCACTCACTGACCCTCCAGCTCTCAACTCTGCCCTCAACATAAAGTTCCTGGTCCACCCCTCTCCTTTTTTTTTTTTTTTTGGTAGAAGATAATGTCAGTTTACTCTTGAGAATTCTTCCATATCTATCAGTGAGGCCAGGATCTTGATTCCTAAAGCTTGAAAGCTACTTTTCTTTCTATCTGCATCCCCAGCAGCCTCTCCCTGATAGTCTGGATTGTTGAGAGCCAGGTTTCACTATGAAAGGGCAGTGTGAATTTTTTCAAAGGTGCATGTTTGTGTGGGGGTTTGGGGGGCGCTACAGACTGCAGTAAAAATATAAAGATTAATATTCCACAATATAATTCTACTACACACTCTAAAAATACATGCTAAGCATCTAATATTCCGTGGTATACACTGATGAAGAAAGACAGACGGGGTCTCTGCCCTAAAGGAGATTAGTGCAGCTGGGAGTAGGGAGAGATATAGGTGACAAGAAAACAAATTCATGCATTTTTATGGCTTGTGAAAAGAGCTGTGAAATAGAATGAAGAGTTCCCATCTATCCAGGGAACACCTTGTAAAGACGCGAAGGGTGCGGAGAGTTTGATTGGCATCAGGAACAGAACAGAAGTAGCCAGAAGGACAGAAACTGAGGATGAGAAGGGGAGAAACACCGCAGAGTTGGAGAGGGGTAGTGTTCAGACCATGGCAACGAGAGTGAGCTCTTCTGAATGCGGGACGGACCCACCACAGGCATTTAAACACCAGAGTGGCATGATCTGATGCACATTTGTGAAAAGCAGCTTAGCTGCTGGAGGGAGGACAGAGTGGGAGGTACTGGCGAGGGGCTGTTACAGAGTCCCACAAGATAGGTGTGATGGTTTGGACTAGGTGGCAGTGGAGAGGGAGATCAATGGGCGCATTTTAATAGGTAAAACGAAAGAATCAGGTACAGAAATTGGAGGAGTGAGGAATTACGAGCGACTCCCAGACTCCAGGCTTGAGCAGCTGGGTGGGGTGGAGTTAGCATTTTCTGAGACAGGGAAAACTGGCTGGGCTATGAAGGTGATGGCCAACAGGAAATCCACAGTTCTGTTTGGGGAGGATGGTGTTTGAGGTGCTGCCAAGACACCTGCGTGGAGACCCCAGCTCAGATGCTCCCCCGCCCTGTGCTTCCCACTGTCGCTACCTCGTGCCTGTCATAGCAGGAGTGACAGAAGGCTCTGGACACTGAACAAGAACAGACCATTTAGAGCACACCAAAAGGTGATGAATGAATGGGTCCCCACAAAGGGAGGCGCATACTGAGGGGGAAAGGGATGGTTCCACCAAAGCCCTAAGCATAGTTACTGTTGCCTTGAGGACTGCATTACAGAGGTATGCTAATAAGCATAGGAAGAGGCAGGTGCAGTGGCTTACATTTGTAATCCCAGTTACTCGAGAGGCTGAGGCAGAAGGATTCCTTGAGGCCTGGAGTTCAAGACCAGCCTGGGCAACATAGTGCGATGCCATCTCAACAAAATAAAATAAAGTAAGATAAAATAAAAACTTGCTGGGCATGATGGTGCATGCCTGTAGTCCCAGTTACTCAAGAGGCTAATGCAGAGGATCACTTGAATCCAGGAGTTCAAGGCTGTAGATAGCTACAATGGTGTCACTGAATTCCAACCTGGGTGACAGAACAAGATCCTACCCCAAAACACACACACACCCACCAAAAAACCACAGCACTTTGGGAGGCAGAGGCGGCCTGCTTGAGCCCAGGAGTTCAAGATCAGCCTGAACAACATGGCAAAACCCTGTCTCTACAAAAGACAGAAATATTAGCCGGGAGTTGTGGTGTGCGCCTGTAATCCCAGCTGCCTGAGAGGCTGAGGTGGGAAGATCACCTGAGCCTGGAAGGTTGAGGCTGCAGTGAGCTGTGATCACACCACTGCACTCCAGCCTGGGTGATGGAGTGAGACTGTCTCAAAAAAAGAGAAGAGTTTATAAATTACAGAACAAGAAGCTAGCATAGATAATGACTCAAAGATGAGAGTGAAACACGAGGGAAAGAAGAGTTATAGGACAAACTAGGATGATCAAAAGGAAGAAGAGGAAGAAGTCAAACTGAATTGCTGGGTGAATTGCTATACAAAGGAGTTCTCCTAAGTCTGTGTCCTGGGCCTTTAACTCATGCACACAATTATTTGGGAGCAATGGATTCTATCGTTTCCCTCAAAAGCCTTGGTTTCCTCACCTTTCAAAAGAAGTAGCTGGCAGAGATTCTTAACCTGGGGGTCATGGGTCCCCCTAGCTGAGACCATGCCTTCTGGGAAGCTTCAGGAGATCAAGACTCCCCTCCCTGCAAATCTGCAAAAAATATTTCCTGTATTTGCACATATACATGAATTTTCTCCATGAATCAAGGTATTTTCTAAAGACCCTCCCTAATTCCGATATTCTTTAAGAGTATCACTCCATATTTGAATACTTAATTAAGAAATTCTAATGCTAAAACTTTTCAAAATGAAATTGCTAAAATTAACAATTTAATGATTATGTATGTAAAAATATCAACATAATCTGTGGATAAATTATTAGCATTAATGAGTTCAGTAATGTTTCCGGCAATCCATACAAATCATTTGAATTTTCTAGATGACTGTAATAAACAGCAAAAAAATACATTAAGATATTCTATAAAATAAACAAGAAATATATCAATTGCCTAGGAAAATAAATCTAAGATAAGATGTACAAGACCTCTATGCTGAAAACTGAAAAGCATTACTGAGAAAGTTAAAGAAGGAAGTCCTAAATAAATGAGGGAATTTGTGGCATGTTTCTGGGCTGCGAGGAAGATTCAATGATGTAAACATGTCAGCTCTTCCCCAGTTGAATTTCAAAGTCAATGCAATGAAAATCGAAATCCCAATAGGGTTTTTATGGACTTGAACGGACTGATTTTGCTCTTCGTTTTCTCTCTCTTCCTTTTACTCTTCCCCTTTCCTTCCTTGGTTTCTGCATAATTTAGCCCAAAAGCAATGGAAGGTGGCATGAGCAGAGTTGCGTGGACAGGACTCTGGAGCTCCAGCAGGGTGAGGCGGCATTCCCGCGGCGGGAGGCTCAGTGCAGGGGCAGGGGCCTAGAGCGGCGTGTCAGCAGGAGGGAGCGGGGGGCCAGAGGGGAGAGTCAGAGCCCAGGCTGGGGCAGGAGGGCCTCTGCCTCTGTCGAGCTGGCGGTCCCAGCGCAGGTGCGGGGGCCTGAGCGGGCTAGGTGGCTGAGCCCATCGCGCAGGACGCGGAGCGCACGGAAGAGGGCACCCTCGTGGGGAAGCACCCAGCACCAGGTGAGGAGGCCTCCGCCCTGGGGGGCTGCCACAGGCTGCCGAAGCGCCGGCGGGATGAGGGGTGCGGTCATGCAGCAGGAAGCCAGGTGCAGGGTCTCGGATCCGCGGCAGGGGAAGAGGGCGTCCGGGGGCTGTCCTGTCTGCAGTGCGGGCCAGGACAGCCTCTGCTCCTGGAGGCGGGGGCCTGGCATTGCTCTCAGCCTAAGGGGTGAGGAGGATATTCGGTTGGTGCAGGGGGTGCCCAGTCCTGTGCCCAAGTGAAATAAGGAATACAAGCGCAAGGAGGAGGAGGAGGGCTGACAGTGATAGCAGGACACTTATTATTTACTGCAGGATTAATCTAACCTAATTAATTAATTAAGAATAAGGGAGCCGGGTTTCTCACTGTCAGAGAAGGGAGTTACAAATATGTAAAGGGGAAACTAGAACAAGCGCCCCCTGGTATTGAATTGCCATGAAAAAGATGGATGTGAACTCATTGTTTTCAATATACACCCACAGGCACCGAAATTGGGAATAACCAGAGCCGAGGATTTGGTGCTTGCTGCTCTTGGAGTGTCCCTACTCCCCAAAACTCCCAGAGACAGAGCTCGTCAATGCATGCAGACATACAGCACCCACAGTGACGTCCACATTTCTTTCTATCTTCAACCAAATCTGGAACAATTTGAGCATCAAAAGAAATAACGATAGTAACAAATTACAGTCCATTGAGTAAAATAGGAAGTGATCAGTCCCAAAACTGATATACAAATTAATTAACATTATGAATTGTACACATGTATTAAAATATCATTTTTTTTTTCTTTTGAGATGGAGTTTCGCTCTTTTCTCCCTGGCTGAAGTGCAGTGGCATGACCTCAGCTCACTACAACCTCTGCCTCCCGGGTTCAAGCAATTCTCCTGCCCCCAGAGTAGCTGGGACTACAGGAACATGCCACCGTGCCTGCCCCCAGAGTAGCTGGGATTACAGGAACATGCCACCGTGCCTGGTTAATTTTGTATTTTTAGTAGAGACAGGGTTTCACCATGTTGGACACGCTGGTCTTGAACTCTCAATCTCAGGTAATGGACCCACCTTTGCCTCCCAAAGTGCTGGGATTACAGGCGTGAGCCACTGCGCCTGGCCAAAATATCACTCTTTATCCATTCTATAAATATGTGCATTAATTACATGTCAACGAAAAATAAAAGGAGAAAAAAATGAACGCATTGAAAATGCATAGAGATAGAGGGTATTCTAAGAATCTCACTATACCATCTTCAAGAATACTTACTCCAAAGTGGGAATGTTCTCCACTGTATCTTTACCACAGGGAAGCTGGCAGAAACCACCTTAATCAAGTGTCCAGAGTCAGTCTGACTGATCGTAGCACAGATCAAAAGCCTGTGCCACTTGAGAAGGTACATGAACACAGCATCGCCTCTGTGATATTTCTACCAAAGATATATAACCTGAATCTAATAATGATCAAACACCAACAAACCCAGACTGAGGGACATTCTACAAAGTCCCTCAGTCTTTGTAATCTTCATGAAGCCCGTAATCTTCATGAAGTATTAAGGACATTATATTTAAGAAAAGTCTGAGGAACTGTTCTAGATTGACAGAGACTAAAGAGATAGCACTAAACACGGTGTGTGATCCTGGATTGAACCCTTGGGACCACTGAGAAGACTTGAATGAGATGCAAAGACTAGATGGTGGTCATGTATTCATGTTAATTTCCTGATTTTGATTGGCCATTGGTTATATAGGAGGATATCCTTGTTTGTAGAAATATACTGAAGTATTCAGTGGTGATGGGGCAACTTACTCTCAAATAGTTAAAAGAAGTTTTAAATACAATAAAAATATATGTAGAAGTGTAAAAGTCCACGAATAGCCAAGACATAGCTGAAGAAGAACAAGCTGGGGAAAGTTGTTTCCCTAGATAGTAAGATGCATCTTAAAGGTTGGTAATTAGGACCATCTGGTACTTCTTGGCACAAGGGTAGAGAAACGGACTAATGGGACAGAACAGAAAACCTCTAAACAGGCCCACTTACAAATGGAGACTTGATAAATTACTAAGTTAGCACTGCAGAGCAGAGGGAAAAGAATAAATAATGCTGGATTAATTGGAGATTCATATGGAAAAAATTAAAACTTGTCTACCACTAAACATGCACATGAAAATTAACTCAAGCTGGATTGCAGACCCAAATATGAAAAGTAAACAATAAATTTTCTAGATCGGTGCTGTCTCATAGAACTTTCTGTGATGGTATAAGTGTTCTATAATTCTATACTGTCTAAGACATGAGCCACTAGTCAATATGGCTACAAAGCATTTGAAATGTGGTGAGTGTGACTGAAAAACTGCATTTTTAATTTAATTCAGTTTGCTTTACTTTAAATTGAAACAGCCATATATAATCAGTGGCTACTGCATTGGATGGTGCAGATATACAAGAAAATTTAAGAAAACACCTTTATGACCTTGTCTTTGGAAAAGACTAAGTCTTTATTTAAAAGACTCTTTGTGTCTTATTTAAAAGATGCAAAGAGTACTAATGTAAATTAGCACTTAAGGAGAAAATGATACATTAGATTTTACTACAATTAAGAACTTTTGTGGCCAGGTGTGGTGGCTCACGCCTGTAACCCCAGCACTTTGGGAGGCCAAGGTAGGTGGATCACCTGAGGTCAGGAGTTCGAGACCAGCTTGGCCAACATGGCAAAACCCAATCTCTACTAAAAATACAAAAATTAGGTGGGCGTGGTATGTGCCTGCCTGCAGTCCCCACTACTTGGGGAGGCTGAGGCAGGAGAATCACTTGAACCCAGAGGCAGAGGTTGCAGGGAGCAGAGATCGTGCCACTCCAGCCTGGGTGAGATCGCTCCAGCCTGGGCGACAGAGCAAGACTCTGTCTTTAAAAAAAAAAAAAAAAAAAAAGAGAGAGAGAACTTTTCTTTTTCATTGAGAGAATGGGAAAGGTAAGTTATAGCAAAGAAAGAGCATATTATGAAAATGATAAAAGTAATCTTCAGTACATATAAAGAATTCCTACAAATCAATAAGAAACAGTCCTACAGAAAAGTTTGCAAGATACTTGAGCAGACAGTTTACAAAAGAGGGCACAAAATGGCTGATAAACGTGTTTGAAATGTGCTCAGGGTCATTAGTCATTAGGAAAAGAAAAGTAAAACTACAATGACATATCGCTGTCCTTATCAGACTGGCTAGAATAGCTAGAATTTAAGACTGATGACATCAAGAGCTGATGTGAATGAGTAGGAGCTGACAAGTCCACTACACTCCTGGTGGTAGTACACACTGGCAGAATCTCTTTGGACAATGGGCCTGATCTAGTGAAGTTTAATATACACATCCTCTGTGACCCATCCTCCATTTCTAGACATGGGCACACGGAAACGTGCACACATGTGCACCAAGAAACATCTTTCTTTTTTTTTTTTGAGACGGAGTCTCGCTCTGTCACCCAGGCTGGAGTGCAGTGGCCGGATCTCAGCTCACTGCAAGCTCTGCCTCCCGGGTTCACGCCATTCTCCTGCCTCAGCCTCCCGAGCAGCTGGGACTACAGGCGCCGCCACCGCGCCCGGCTAATTTTTTTTTTTTTTGTATTTTTTAGTAGAGACGGGGTTTCACTGGGTTAGCCAGGATGGTCTCGATCTCCTGACCTCGTGATTCGCCCGCCTCGGCCTCCCAAAGTGCTGGGATTACAGGCTTGAGCCACCGCGCCCGGCCAAGAAACATCTTTCTATTATTGTTCATCATTGTCAAGAAACTGAAACAACCCAAATGTTCATCAACAATAAAGTGATAAATTATGGTGTATTAATACAACAGAATACTATTCAGCAATAAAAATAAGTGAACTACTGGTACACGTCACATGGATGAATCTCACAAAGATCATATTGAGCTAGGGACACTGTGCCAGTTATTTAATTGTTGCTTTTCTGCTTCAAGCCCATCCTTTCATTCTCTGCTTGGCAATGCTGAGACTAGGACGCTGCAAAGCACATTTCTGCTTTTCTAGCTGTCTCTCTGCGAGGTTCTACCAATAGGGGGCACCAGAGGGAGATTGCAGGGCTGTGAGGAAGACCTGACTGGTTCCTTCCTGGAGCATGGGTTGTTTTCCAGTTTTCCGGCTTTTCCTCCATCACACACAAAGCATCACTGCATCCCCTTGGAGGTCTGGGCTCTGCCTGCACAGCATCCCTCCTCTCGCTCTTCTCAATTTTAATAGTTCCAACTTCTTCTCTTTGTCTGCCCAGTCCTAGAGGTGGTAATTGCACCCGACATTGCTACCTCCATACCCCAGTGTCTCTTTCTCTCTGTTCTGTAATATCCAATTAGGAATTCATCATATTAGATTATCCCTGTTAAAATAACTGTGTGGCTTCTATAACCTGTTGCCACAAGCACAAAATAATAGTGTAAGGCTCGATTTATTAAAAATTAAACAATGGGAAAACAAGGGGCCCTTGCAGAGCGAACAGAGGGAATCTCCATCAGGAAGTGAGTGGGGGGGTGGCAGGGGGTGTGTTCTCTTTGTTGACGTGGGTGATGATTACCCGTGTGTATTTTCTTGTGATAATTCACTGCACTATTTGTTTATGCTGTGCATTTGCCCTTGTGTGTTTTTTACTTAAATTAATAATAATTTCTTAAATTCCTCAAACTTCCACCAGGCACCGTGGCTCATGTCTGTCATCCCAGCACTTTGGGAGGCTGAGGTAGGTGGATCACCGGAGGTCAGGAGTTTGAGACCAGCCTGGCCAACATGGTGAAACCCCATCTCTACTAAAAATATAAAAATTAGCCAGGCGTGGTGGCGCGCGCCTGTAGTCCCAGCTACTCGGGAGGCTGAGGCATGAGAATCACTTGAACCCGTGAGGTAGAGGTTGCAGTGAACCAACATCACCCACTGCACTTCAGCAAGGGCAACAGAGCAAGACTCCATCTCAAAAAAAAAAAGAAAAAGAAAAAGAAAAATTAAACTTCTTTTAAACTACTTTATATGTAGGAAGAGATGTTCCTGACATGAAGAAATAGTACCCTTTACAGCACTTGTTCTCCTAGTGTGGACAACTGGTGGAATTACCCAAGGTTGTCATTTAAAATACAGATGACAAGATTCCACCCTCAGAGGTTTCAAGTCCGTAGGTCTGGGATGGGGCCTGGGAATCTGAAGCTTTCTCAAGCTCTCCAGCAGCTTCTTACATAAGCCAAAGCTTGAGGCTCACCGATAGTGACTGAACTGTGCTTCTCTCTTTCAGAGTTGATTCATCCATTATCCACAGTAACTCCTGTGTACCCTGATGACAGCAAGCATGGCCCCCACATTCCTGCAGGCTAGGAATTTCTCACGTGCTTATTCTAATAAAGTTCCAGTGTAGAGAATCATCTCATGGAGTTGAAATACTGGAATTTCACTCATCATCTGCATCTCTTCCTGGAGCAAAGACTAGAAATCAAGAAGCCTCAAGGGCTTTAGGTGTAAGATTGACCTAGGTGATAGCTCTTCGCATGTGAGGGACCCTTTGAGAATCTGCTGGTAGCTCTGGAGTGTCCCTGGAACATGGACACACACAGTTGGCACATGATTTTGGAGGGTCACGTGTCACCCATCCATAAACAACATCCTAGGAATTTAGAAACTCATAATTAGGGACCTCTGCTGTGGGGACTCAAAGCCTACGCTTGGTGTGACTGTTTTGGGCAGAAGCCAGTAAGACCTGGAGGTTTCTGGGAAAGCGTGGTGTGCTCTACCTACTGTACCTTCTGATCTGTGCCGGTTCCGTCAGAACGAGGAGAAGCTGCAAAGGGAGGTCACAAGGGTCACATTCTAGTTCTACTCCTAACAACAATGAACTTGTTTCTGCTTCTTCATATCTGTGCCATTTTCTCCTCTTGGGAAGCAGCATTAATGCTTGCCCTGCTTTTTCTTTTTTCTTTTTTTTAAGATGGAGTCTCGCTCTGTCGCCCAGGCTGGAGTACAGTGACGCGATCTCGGCTCACTGCAACCTCCGCCTCCTGGGTTCAAGCGATTCTCCTGTCTCAGCCTCTCGAGTAGCTGGGATTACAGGTGTGCACCACCAAGCCCAGCTAATTTGTATATTTTTAGTATAGATGGGTTTTCACCATGTTGGCCAGGCTAGTCCTGAACTCCCGACCTTAGGTGATCCACCTGCCTCTGCCTCCCAAAGTGCTGAGATTACAGGTGTGAGCCACCATGCCTGGCCTTGCCCTGCTTTCTTCACAGTGCTGTAGAGAGGCTCAGAGAAGAGGTGAAAGTCCTGTACACTGGGAAGCATAGTCATGTTTGTTGGGCACCCACTACATAGCCTGGTTCAGGCCTCTTATGGATTATAGGGGCAAAACATTTGTGAAATATTTATATACAAGACAAATACAACTGCTGGGTGTTGTCCATAGTCCATGTTCAAAGGGAGTAAAGTCTGCCTCAAGTTGTAGCCAAAGAAGAAATAGGTAAAATTAAAAAATATGGAACTGAAATTGTTTACAAGGGACAAAAAGAAAGAAACTCACACACACACACAATAGATCTGAGAGTTAACAAAATGTACTAACTGCAGTCACTGTTGTCCTGAGGCCGTTTCTGCTCTCCAAAGGATTCTTCTATGAAGGCGAGTGGGGCAGTCACCCGCCTGTGAGGCTGGTCCTGGGGCCCTGGACCTCGGAGGCTCCATCCCTGTCACCAACAGCTGCTTTCCTCAGTTACACTCTGCTCCTGTTTTCCTCCCCTCCCACGCGGAAGCATACTCTTACTGGAGTCAAGGTAATTGATCTCAATTTAGCTATTACAGGGTCATCTTGTAATCTATCATTACAAATGATGTTTTCATTACTCTAGATTATTATACACCATGGTCTACAGGATGTGAAAAATCTAATCCAATTCCTCAATTCATGTACACACAGCAGAAATCCTTTCCACCGATGTTTCCGTCAAAAGACCTGTCAAAGGAAGGGTGAGAAAGGAGCGTAGCCTCCCCGCCTCCCCATTTAGCAGGCAGCAGTTTCAAATATCTTTGTTGTATTGCGCTTGCCAAGTTATACCTTCCGATATTTTTGATACTCCCAGGTCTTTAATTTTAATATAAAATTTTGTTTCAAAAAAGTTAGAGTGATTTTTCTTTTACGTGGGAAAGTATTATATTAATATAACCAATGTTCATTGTTTCATGCACAGAGTAGGAGATGAAGTGAACAGATAGATCTCACATAGCTTCAAAAGAATTTTTGTTTTTGTTTTTGTTTTGAGACGGAGTCTCGCTTTGCCCAAGCTGGAGTGCAATGGCGCGATCTCGGCTCACGGCAACCTCTGCCTCCCAGGTTCAAGCGATTCTTCTGCCTCAGCTTCCTGAGTAGCTGGGACTATAGGCGCCTGCCACCATGCCTGGCTAATTTTTGTATTTTAGTAGAGATGGGGTTTCGCCATGTTGACCAGGCTGATCTCGAACTCCTGACCTCAGGTGATCCATCAGCCTCGGCCTCCCGAAGTGCTGCTTCAGAAGAATTTGGATTCCATTTTTGAATTCAGACCTGAATCATCCGCTGAGACAATAACTAAAAATGTACCAGGAATTTTCTATGACAATAACAGACATTGTATTGAATTCATTAGTACTTGAGTCACCAAATAGAAGGTTATATCTGGGGAAAATAATGAGTTTAGGGATCACAAGAAAACCAGTTGACATATGCTCGTCATATTACTAGTATGAAAGCTTGGAGCCAAAGAGAATATTCATAGATTTATGTGTACTTTTATTCATCATCAGCTGACATCAGTGACATAACCAGGCTCACCAAAGCCCCCTATTTCTAGCAGAGAGGAAACATTCTAGGTGTGACTCTAAAATTATAAAGCTGGTCGGTGTGGAGTGTGTCTCATTACTTTATAATCAAATTCCACGGCCTCCTGAAGTGGTTTGCCTTGTTCTTGATTCAACAGTTTTACTAAAAACAAAACGAAACAAAACAAAAACAACAACAAAAAAACTCGAAATATTAGTTGTTATTACACAAGTTTTATTTTACTTGCACCTTTTAGAATCTTGAAGTAGATTTTGTCTATTGGCCAGCCAGAGCCCCTCTTTTTCTGGTAAACTTAACACTTTTAGTTACCCACACCTTCTAGAAATTATAAAAGCCAGTGATGCAAACTGGCATATGTCAGAAACACTGTAAGTATTCGCAAATGACCTCATCATAATCATCACCACTAAGATTTACTGAGCACTTCACATGTGTTATATCAGGTAATTATCACAAAAATTCAGTAGGGATATAATTATCCCCATTTCACAGATCAGAAAATTGAAATTATAGAAGTTAAGTAACTCAGCAAGGTCACAGGGAAAAGTGGCGAAGCCAGGAGTCAAACCCAGGCATTCTGACTCCGGAGGCTGCCTTGACTTCTGTATTATGCTGTCATCAAAAAGGGATGGACACAGTGTAGACAATACAATGGATACTTAGTAACAGGGAAGAATCCCGGACTTTAAGAATTATTAATAATATGGGAAATGTTCATTTGAAAAAGTTAAAGAGAAAAATGTGTTGAGAACGTACTGTGTACCAGATGTTGTGGTAAGTTGTTATATATACATTGTCTCATTTCATCCTCATATTAACTGATGATTTTATTATCTCCATTTTGCAAACAATCGAGTCAGAGATTTAAGAAGCTTGACTAAGTTCACACAACTAATAAACCACGGAACCAGGATTTGAACTTATGTCAGTTTGACTCCGGAGCCTATGTACTCAATCTCTAATCTATACTGCATCTTAGCTTACCTAGTTACACACATAGTTAATTTGGGTAACGTGTGCAGATATGTAGGGGCAAGACTGGAAGGAAAAACACAAAACATTTAAAAGTGGTCGTCACCAAGAGTCAGATTATGGATGATTTTTATTGTCTTCTCCATACTTACCTGTATTTCCCAATTTTTCTCTGATGGGCACGTATTTCTTTTTCGGTCAATGAAAACATTATTAATAATATAAAACAAACATATCACCTGTGTGTCATGCACTGTGCCCCCGGGATTCCTGCTCCAGAAGTGACAGCAAACCATGCCCTCTAGCTTCAGCCTCTTCCCGCGGGCTGGGTCCATGTCCTAACCTTCACTGAAACCAGGCTGTCCCAAAGCTTATTTGTGGTGGTGACTATTGCACTCCAGACCATCACCTCCCACCTCTCTCCCTTGAGACTCACAGCATCTGTCAGTACCATCATATCCCCAACCGAACCTGACCTCTGTCCCTCAGGTGTTCTTCATCACCTTTTTTGACATCATCAGTATCTACTTGGATGACCCACCCAACATCCTACCAATCAGTTCCTGGGCTTCCCATGGCCGATGAATACCTTTTCCTCTGCTCCATGACTGCCACAGGCTGCATGATTCACACACCTTGCCCAAACTTGCATCACCTCCAGAACACTACGCACACCAGCCATGACCTCTTATCTTCTGTGTCGCCTGATCAAGTACTTCTACCATATTTCGCCTTTAATTGTGACATAAAATTCTTAATCTCCATCAGCCCTTTCCTTCCTTCACCTTTTTTCTCCAGATTAGATCCCACGGCCCGTCATTATGACCACCTTGCCCCCTCTCCCTGCATCCTTCTTGCCTAAAGAGACAGGTGCTCACTCCTCCTCAGCTGCACCCAGCAGGTGAACCTTGGCCAGATTCATACAACTAAGCAAATTGGCTTCACTTTAAAATGCATCCTCCTGCACCCCGAATGGGCTTTCATTGTAACCCAGCTACCCAGTGCATTTTTGCTAGTAAGATTACTGTCCCTGTCTCCAAGAAGACCATTTCTTCTCTCTTCTCAAACTCTCTACCCTTCCTAGTGGCCTCCTCACATCCTTCATTCACTTTATCTTGTACTTGACTGAGAAAATAGGGACCATCAGATCCGCCCTCACCTTCCCACTGTCAGCTTCACAAACTCACCCGCACTTGACATTGTTGATTTTTTTCTTTCCTTTAGCAACTGAGAAAACAACTTCTTTTTCTATCAAAGGCCAATCTCTCCATGTGTTCTCTGCATCCCATCCCTTCTAAGTTATTTGCTCCTAAGTTATCCCTTTCTAAAAATCAGTAATGTTAATTTTCCCTCAGTTCATTTCCCATGGCTTCATAACGCAGAAGCTTCCATCTTTCAACGTTTCAGCATATTCTAGGTGAGGCTGAGTTAGGATAAATGATGGCACAACGTTTCTTTGGAATCAACTAGTGTCAGAGTTACTTCCTTAGGCCCATACCAGACTCACCCACATCTGTTACAGCCTGACCACACAAAAGGATCCCTTTTGTTCCAGGAGTACCGTGCTTCTTGGTCATCCAAGAAAACAGAAGTGACACATGCATCCATCTCTTCTAGAAACCAGGTGCCCTGGTTGGATAGGATGTTTTCTTGTTGAGGTAGGCTGCACTTGCATGGGGTAAAAAAATGGTGGCATGGTGATCTCTTATGCTTATTCTAGATCAGTTGGAATAGTTCCAGGGGAATCCAGCCTCACAAACTGACCTTACGAGGTGCCAATTGGTATGTGTTGATCATGAGATAGATGAGAGGTAGGGCAGGATTGTTGTCCAGGCAGCGATGGGAAATTGAGTAGTGTCCCTTCTGCTTGGCTTTAATCATCCATACACTCTTCCTATGCCAGCCTAAAGATTATTGTTGTGCAACCTTCTGCTTATTATTGAACAATGAACTAAACATACTATGTGACAATCACTTCCCTGGGGAAGGTTTATGCCAGTGAATGATGTAGCTCTTGGCTCCATACTTCCTCAGGAGTTCCAGATGATTCCATTCCCGGAATTTCTGCCCATCACTCTGCTCTCCCACTTACCATGACAGATGGTGGAGAAGTTCCTGGACCCAGAAAGCTGTTACTGCAGCTTCCTCTCACACATTGCCAGTCTGGCTGCCCATGGACAGACTGATATCAACGAGGAGACAAAGGAGAGGTTTCAGGAAAGTGAGAGTGATCAAGAGACAAATATGGCTGGGTGCAGTGGCTCACGCCTGTAATCCCAGCACTTTGGGAGGCTGAGGCGGGCGGATCACCTAAGGTCAGGAGTTCGAGACCAGCCTGACCAACATGGAGAAATCCCAGCTCTACTAAAAATACAAATAATTAGCCAGGTGTGGTGGCGCATGCCTATAATCCCAGCTACTCAGGAGGCTGAAGCAGGAGAATCGCTTGAACCCAGAGGTGGAGGTTGTGGTGAGCCAAGATCGAGTCATTGCACTCCAGCCTGGGCAACGACAGCGAAACTCTGTTAAAAAAAAAAGTCACATATGGCAGAGGCTGTCATAGAGCAAGACAGCATTCCATCTTCTAGCCACTCCACTCAGAGGAAACGAGAAACTTGAGCTTGCTCTTCTAGAGCACCGCAGGAATAACCAAGACCCCTCAGGAATAACCATCTTCTCCCCGACCTTGACCATGAAGGAAAGTTCCGTGGGATGAACCCCAATAGGAAAGCAGAGGGGCAGAAAAAAGAGAGAGAAAGTCTGAGAGAAGTTCTTCCAGACACACAGCTCAGCTGACTCTGAGTGAGATTATAAAAACCAATGAGAAAGAACGGAAATCACTGGCACCATCCTTTGGGCCAGTTGTCTTGAAAGCGTGCTCCACAGACCAGTGTCTGTCTTTGAACTGCATGTTAAGTGTGTGTGAAAAGTACAGAAATTGAAAGTAACCTTTTAGAAACGATTAAAGCAATCGGACAGAGTAATTCTCTATTGAATCTAATAATAAAAACCTGGGACCTGTATTTTGTATACCTTCATTTTTGTTTCTCTAGAAATCCACTTGATCTTATTTGAGCAAAAATATAGATTTGGTACATATCGTGGGGAAATCCCAGGTCCTTCCTCCCGGACTATTTGAGAAGCACTGTTTAAGACTAATGTTTGCAGTGAAGTCACAGTGACAGCATGTTCTTCCTGCTACAAACACACCCACCTCCTGTCCCCCTGTTCTGCAGGCTGACCTGAGAGCCGGCTGCATAGCTCAAGCCAGAAAGGAACTTAGTCTTTGGAGAGGGTGAGTATGAAAATAATACAAGGTAAAGAAAAGAATGTTACGTAAGATCTACTTATTATCTAAATCCTGCCCCCTTTTCTTAAAGACGGGAAAGACAAAGAAAAATCGAATATGTCTAGAAGTAAACTACCTCCCAGGCAGCAAGAGAGATTTAGAGGCAGGAGGTAAAGTATCTCTCTCTTAAAGTTCAAAAAGTGTGACAAAAAGGTAGATATAGAGACAGATGAGAAAAAGAGAACAGAGAATGAAAGAGCTCAAAGCAGCCCTGTGTTAATTTGCTGGGGTTATCATTACAAAATACTACAGACTGCTGGCTTCAACAACGGACGTATTTTCTCACAGTTCTGGAGGCTGGAAGTCCAAGATCAAGGTGTCGGCAGGGCTGGTTTCTCCTGGGGTCTCTCTGGTTGCCTTGCAGGCAGATGGCTGCCTTCCCTTCCTGTCCTGACCGGGTCCCTGTTGTTTGTCTTAATTTCTTCTTTTAAGGAAACCAGTCATATCAGATTAAGGCCTAACCATAAGACCTTCTTCTACCTTAATGATCTCTTTAGAAGCCCTATCCCCAAATACAGTTCCATTAGAGTTTAGGGCTTCAACATGTGAATTTTGGCGGGAGGGGACACAACTCGGTCCATGGCAGGACTCAGACTTCAAGGACACTCAGAGTTGTGTTCAGCGTGGACTCCAGGGGGCAACAGAGATTTGCAGCCGGCCTAGGCGGAGGGCAAGGCCACACTCCAGGCCCGCTGTCGGCACCGTGCCCTCGCCCTCAACGTTCCTTCTCGGATTTTCAGGAATTTCATTTCATGTCCTTGTTCCTTCCTGTGTAATTGACAACGCAGAATCCGTAGGATGTGAGGAGTGGACCCCTTATTAACTCCAGTTCCCCAAATCACAAAAATATGGAACCAAAATGAGCTACAATTGACAAAGCAGGATATTATACAGAGAAAACTCCTGAAAGCATGGCTAGAGATAAAGTAGCTGAGGTCTATAACTTGTTCGTAAATTTAGGTGTTTTTTTAACATTTTAAAATTTATTTATTTATTTATTTATTTATTTATTTATTTATTTATTTATTATTTTTGTGTGTGTGTGAGATGGTGTCTTGCTCTGTTGCCCAGGCTGGAGTGCAGTGGCACCATCTCGGCTTGCTGCAACCTCTGCCTCCCGGATTCAAGAGATTCTCCCACTTCAGTCTCCAGAGTATTTGGGATTACAGGCACCAGCTACCAGGCCCAGCTAATTTTTTGTATTTTTAGTAGAGACAGGGTTTCATTGTGTGTGTGTGTGTTTCTTTTCTTTTCTTTTCTTTTCTTTTAGAAGGAGTCTTGCTCCATCTCCCAGGCTGGAGTGGAGTGGCATGATCTCAGCTCACTGCAAGCTCCGACTCCCAGGTTCAAGGGATTCTTTGGCCTCAACCTTCCGAGTAGCTGAGATTACAGGCATGCGCCACCATGCCGAGCTAATTTTTGTATTTTTAGTAGAGATGGGTTTTCACCATGTTGGCCAGGCAGGTCTTGAACTCCTGACCTCGTGATCCTCCCGCCTCAGCCTCCCAAAGTGCTGGGATTACAGGAATGAGCCACTGCGCCTGGCCCAGTGTTTCGTTTTTAATTGACAGATAATATGTACATTTATGGGGTACACTGTGATGTTTTGATACAAGTATACAATGTGAAATGATTAAACCAAGCTAATTAACATATCCGTCACCTGACTTTTCATTATTTTTTTTTTTGGTGGTGAGACACTAGAAATTTACTCTCTTAGCAATTTGGTTTCTCAAAAACAAACAAAAAAAATAGAATGACCACATGACCCAGCAATTTCATATATGGGTACATATCCATAGAAATTGAAATCGATATGCCCAGAGATTGTACTCCCGTGTTTACTGCCACACTATCCACAATAGCCAGGATTTGGAAGCCACCTAAGTGTCTGTCAACATGTGAATGGATAGGAAAATGTACGTTAGTGCATATACACAATGCAGGACTATTCAGCCACAAATGAAGCTTACGAGGTCACCATAGCCGATGCTGCCAATGGCCTGGCCATGCCCCTCAGCCCTGACGTTGTGAAGCACACAAGCCCAAAGCTCCGAGGGCTTCCCCTGGTCAAGAGCCAGCTCTGTCTGCTGTCAGGGGAGGGTAGAAGTTCCACTCCAGTGGCCCACAGCCTGAGCCAGGGGGTCCTCGTTCCAGTCTACACAGACCCAGTGGTCCCAGCAGGACTGAGCTGCAGCACCCTGTGACGGTCAGCTCGACGTCCCAGCCCACACTGGCCATGCTGCTTCCCTATGTCCCTTTCCCACCTCCTACCAGTGTGTCTAGGTCAGCTTCTACATAGTGACTTGCAGCTGAATCTTCTTCAGCTCAGTCATGTTCCCACCCTCATAGATTACTTATTAATAACTGGTGGAATCTGGCAGACACCATCTTAACTATGTGAACAAATTTAGCATCACCCATAATGGGACAAATTGAGGTGATGGGACGTACACAGCACCACCTACAAAATATTCTTCGTGAAAATCCTCAAGTTCAATCAACCATGAGGTGCCAGGCACGGTGGCTCACGCCTGTACTCCCAGCACTTTGGGAGGCCGAGGCAGGTGGATTACCTGAGGTCAGAAATTCGAGACCAGCCTGACCAGCATGGTGAACCCCATCTCTTCTAAAAATACAAAAGTTAGCCAGGCGTGGTGGCGGGTGCCTGTAATCCCAGCTACTTGGGAGGCAGAGAATCACTTGAACCTGGGAGGCAGAGGTTGCAGTGAGCCGAGATCACGCCACTGCACTCCACCCTGGGTGACAGGGCAAGACGCCGTCTAATAAAAAAACAAAACACCATGAGGAAACACACTGTTCTTCAGTAAATTGTGTCTGGTGTCTGCCCAAAAGCTCTCCATGTTGAAGCTCTAACCTGCAGCATCTCAGAATGTAACCCTATACAGAAATAGGGTCTTTGCAGACGTAGTTGAGATCAGGTCACACTGGTGTAGGGTGGGCCCTAAAGCCAATGAATGGTGTTCTTGTAAGAAAGTGGTGTGAAGACTGAGGCAGAGAAGAGTTATGCTGCCCATAGTCAAGGAGTGCCAGGAGCCAGTGGGGGCTGGAGGAAGCATGGAAATGATTATCTGTTGCAGCATTTGGAGGGCGAGTGGCCCTGCCAACACCTTGATTTTGGACTTAAGAGCCACCAGAGCAGTGAGACCTTACCAATACCTTACTGTTGGTTTAAACCAGGTAGTCTGTGCTACGTTGTTACAGCAGCCTAGGGAACTAATAACACACAAATTCAGATTGTGGGATGTTCTGCAAGACAACCGGTCTGATTCTTTAAAATATCAATGTCATAAACAGCAAACACACACACACACAAATGGGTAGGAGATTGTTCTAGATGCAAAAGGACTAAAAAGATATGATAACTAAATGCGCAATGTGGCCCTTGGTTAGATCCTGGATATTAAGGGAACAATTGGGAAAAACTGAATATGAGTAGACCAGTTCTTGTTCTCAGGATTACAGAGTACTTAGGGGAGACGTATCCTGATAGCTACAATTTATTTTCAAATGGTCCAAAGAAAATGGTACACACACACATGTAACCACATATATACTGAAAAAGCAAATATGGCCAAATATTACTAATTAGTGAATCGAGATGAAAGGTATATGCATTACTCTTTCAACTTTTCTGTACTTTTGGAATTTTTCAAAATAAGTTTTGAGAATATTACATTTCTTGTGAGTGTTGGTTTATGACAAACAATACCTCTTCACAGATATGAAGCCTACGTGTATTTTCTAACAGAAAACAAATTGGTTGATTTTTTGTTCCATTCACATCTTGTTTGAGTGTGTAGATATGAGATACAAGACTGTCTCCCCTTTAGAAACCAGAAGGAAACTGAATAGACCATCCTCCTAAAATTTAAATCTGTTTGGGTAGGATATTTAAATCTCTTTGGGCACTCTAGACTCTAGATATGGCATTGGGCAGATGTCCCCTAAAACCAACAAGTGCACATACACACACACACAAACGACCAGGCACACACATGCATGCACGCCACACCAAACAAGTACATTTCTGAGTTTCAACTAACTTGTCTTGTAGTCCTAAAAGACCTGTACCCCACAGTGAGATTCAGTGTTCTTTTTGAGAGTATTATAAAATGCTGTGTGAAGGTTAATATTAGATGTCAATTTGACTGGATTAAGGGATGTCCAGAGAGCCAGTAATGCATGATTTCTGGGTGTGTCTGTGACGGTGTTTCCGGAGGAGACTAGCATGTGAGTCTGAGTGGACCAGGTGGGGAAGACCCACCCTCAGTGTGAGCAGGCACCATCCAACCCGTAGGAGGTCCATAGAGAACAACAACAGAGAAAAGACACATATGTTGATCCATCTGCTGGAGCTGGGATACTCTTCCCCTATCTTTGGACAACAACTCCAGGCTCTCCAGCCTTCAGACTCCAGGACTTATACCAGCAACCTCCCCTGCCAACTCCCTGTTCTCAGGCCTTCAACCTCAGACTGAGAGTTACACCATCAGCTGCCTGGTTCAGAGCCAGGCTACTGACGCCCCAGGGTCTCCAGCTTGTAGACAGCCTGTCGTGGGACTTCTCAGCCTCCGTAATCACATGAGCCAATTCCTCTAATAAATGCCCTCTTGTCTGTCTATCTATCTATATATCCTATTGGTTCTGTCTCTGGAGAACACAGAGTACATTCTGTGACCTTCTTTCATGGCATAAACCTTTTAAAATGTATTTTTCTCATTCAATTATTTAGGTTCAATGTTTATGAGGCAGTGCTGAGAACTCTGAATACGTTTCCATCATATTCAAAGTATTGCTACTCTCTGGACACCTCAGTGTAATTTCTGACATTATGACAAATATAAAAACCTGAACGGCTGAACTTGTGAGTACAAAGTGGTTTTATTATGGCATTATAAAGTATCTCTCAAAAGGACACACTCAGTCATACATTAGAATTCATTTCTATAGAATAAAATTTCATTTTTATATTGGGGAATTGCAGGAATAGTTTCTTATGTGGTTCCAGGCTTTGCTTCAAGCACAACTGGAAAGAATGCCTCTGGCATTACTGTAAGAATACAAAAGGAGAGATGTGCCTTGATGAGGCCATAATTGTTAGCTGTAATATCTATACAATATGGCTATGTTTTATGTAATGTATTAAACACATATTTTTGAATTTAATAGGTAACATAAGTAGAATATAAATAAATTTTAAATTGGTCAAAAAATAACAACAGGAGTGACTAAGGTACAAACTTCCTCAGCCTCCTTATTCACTGTTGATTCTATTTCCATCTTGAAAGTCTTCCTGCACTGGCTTCCATGACACACCTGCTCCCTAGTTTTCTTCTGGCCTCTGTGGCTACTCCACTTTTTTATCCTTGATGGCTCCTCTTCCTCCAATCACTGCTGAAATATTTTTCCTGGCCCTGTCCCCCTCTACACAGTCTCTCCGTGATCCTATCAGAGCTTCAGCTGCCAGTGATGACTTCAGCGTGTTCACTTTAAGCCATGATTGCTCCTGAGAACTTCAAAATCAAGTATGTGTTTTCCTGCTGGACATCTCTACTCATGCCCCATAGGGACCTCAAGCACAACATGCCCAACACTCACATTGTCCTCCTTCTGTATTCCCTTGTCCCTCCTTCTGTATTCCCAAATGTCCCTCCTTCTGTATTCCCAAATGTCCCTCCTTCTGTATTCCCAAATGTCCCTCCTTCTGTATTCCCTAGTCCCTCCTTCTGTATTCCCAAATGTCCCTCCTTCTGTATTCCCAAATGTCCCTCCTTCTGTATTCCCAAATGTCCCTCCTTCTGTATTCCCAAATGTTCCTCCTTCTGTATTCCCAAATGTTCCTCCTTCTGTATTCCCTTGATCAGCTGTTGATATCCTTTTCCCAACCAAAACTTTGGGATTACCTGAGACTTCTCTCTATCCCTTGCCCTAAAGTTAATTGCTCAAGCCTTATTGATTCTACAACCTGTTTAAAAGAGAGAGAGAGAGAGAGAGAGAGAGAGAGAGAGAGAGAGGATCTTGCTCTGTTGCCCAGGCTGGAATGCAGTGGTGTATTCATAGCTCACTGCTGGCGCAACCTCCTGGGCTCAAGCAAAAATTCTCCAGCCTCAGCCTCCTGAGTAGCTGGAGTGATAGTTGTGAGGCACCTTGCCCAGCTAATATTAAAAAATAGTTTTTGTAGAGGCGGGGTCTCACTATGTTGCCCAGGCTGGTCCTCAAGTGATCCTCTTGCCTCAGCCTCCCAAAGTGCTGAGATTACAGGCGTGAGTCACTGCATGCAGCCTCTTAATTTTTTTTTCCTCTTCCCATCTTCACTTTCAATGACTCGGTTGATGATTCAACATTTCTAGTAATATTCCAAAATTATTTCCGTCTTTTGGAGGCTGTGAATCTACTCCTTAAATTATTTTCAGAATGATTTTTTAAATATGCAAATACTATCATGTCACTACTCAGAATCCTTCAATCCTTCCCCTTTAATGAATGGCATTTAACCTCCAATTCTTGCTCTACTGCCTCACACCTGTCTGGCTTTGTACACACTGCGTTCTTACTCTGGAATGCCTTTCTTCCACTGGCTTCTCTAGCCAGTGCCTACTGTCCTTGAAAGAGTCAGCTCAACCATCATCTCATCTGGGAAGACTGTTCTTACTCTGTTAGTGTTAGGATACGCTGATTCGGTATCCCTCTATGTGCTGACATACTATTCTGCTTATACATCTATCAGACAATATAACATAATGATTTTAACTTATCTTCTTGCCTGTGTCCTTCACTGGATTGTGAATTTCTTAAGTGTAGAAACTGCCTTTATCTCTGTATTCACATAGCGTGTCATATAATATGCGCTAAAAAAATTTACTAAATGGAAATAGATACTAAAAGTGTATATTGAAGAACACTTTCAGTGAAATGGGTCATTCAAGTATGATCATTAATATCAGGTCGAGCACGGTTGTTCACGCCTGTAATCCTAGCACTTTGGGAGGCCAAGGTGGGCAGATCACTTGGTCAGGAGTTCGAAACCAGCCTGGCCAACGTGGTGAAACCCCCTCTCTACTAAAAATATTTTTAAAAAATTAGCCGGGCATGGTGGCGGGCACCTGTAATCCCAGCTACTCGGGAGACTGAGGCAAGAGAATCACTTGAACCCAGGAGGTGAAGGTTGCAGTGAGCTGAGATTGTGCCATTGCACTCTAGCCTGGGCAACAAGAGCAAAACTCCATCTCAAAGAACAAAAAACAAACAACAACAGCAACAACAAACTATATTCATTAATATCAAAGTTTAGCATTGGTGGTGAGACCCATAATCAAACCTTCATTTTTCTCAGCACCAATTTTAACAAAGATAAATTGCCATAGAAGAAAATAAAAAGTTTTAAAGTGGTCTGCAGAGATGGCTCCCAGGTTGTAGGTAGATAAGAGACAAATGGTTGATTCTTTTGAGTCTTTGATCACCCTTTTACTGTATGTACAATTTACACGTGAGACAGGAGTAGAGGAGTAGTTAGTCTGGCACGGTGAATCTACATTTTTATGTAAACAATAGGGGAGAGGAAGCAATCAGCTATGCATTTGCCTCAGGTGAGCAGAGGGACTTTGAGTTCTGTCCTTTATCCCACACCTGTGAAAATAAGTCATCAATTTACATTGCCAGGGTGAAATTAAACAGAATTGTTTTAGGGGAAAGATCTTGAGGCCGACAAGAAATTTCCTTGTGGCCAGATTGTGAAGGGGGTATGCAGCTTCTTCATCTTTGCAGCTATCTTATTTAGGAATGAAATGGGAGGCAGTTTGCCTGACACAGTTCCCAGCTTGACTTTTCCCTTTGGCTTAGTGATTTGGGGGTCCCAAGGTTTAGTTTCCTTTCACAATATGTAAAATAGCTTGATGTAGCCATTACACAATGTATACGTAATCAAAACTTCCCATTGTACACTATAAATACATACAACTTTTTCTTGCCAATTAAAAAATTAAAAAGTAAAAAAGAAATTTTTTTTAATTGTCTACACAAAGTTGCTATACTAGTTGTAAATTCTCTCATGGCATTATGTTAGAACCACCAATGACAGACATTATTCTATTTTTCTTTTTTTTATTCTGTTTTTCTAAGTTCTCAATGTATTTTCATTTAGACGAGAAACGTATTTTTCAACTCTGCAGGTATCACTTAGGCTTTCTAATTTGCATTCAGTTGAAATGTAGCTAGCTGGAGACTTAAAAAGGAAATACTCTTTTATCATTTATGTAACAAGTGCTGCAGGTTCTATAATCTTTATGAGATTCATATGAACCACTGATTTGTGACAACATCAGTTGACATTTTATAGACCATCAGAATCATCCTCAAGGCAGAAATTTACAGTCTTGTGTCTAATAGCCAACAGTCACAGAAGTATTCATGTACCTGCTAACATTTATAGTCCTGAACATCACTGTACAACTTCATTGTACTGTACAATCTTTGACAGCAATTCCTTCTTCTGTTTTCAATCATTCTTGGTTATGAAGCTATAAAGTTATGAAAATATGAGGATTAGAGTCTTCTTTTAACATTTTTTGGTCTGTGTTTTTTCAACAGCAAAATTGAATTATTCAGCTCATATGAAGACTTATTTAAACCCTTCATTTCTTTTCATTATCAGTCTGCTTCTCTCCATGGGAAAGACACTTTATTCCTTCAGCATGCAGCATAGAGAATCTTGACTCCTTTAGTATTCCATCTTGGAAAATAGAATCCTATAGAGATTACCATTTATAGGTTTCCTTTGCTTTCCCCAGTGAGGGGAAAAAGTTAGACAGACATCTCCGATGTCCAAAGGCCAGGAGACACAATGATGAGGTAGAGTGTGCGGTGACAGGTAGAGTGTGCAGTGACAGGTAGAGACTGCGGTGACAGGTATAGTGTGCGGTGACAGGTAGAGCGTGCAGTGACAGGTAGAGTGTGCGGTGACAGGTAGAGAGTGCGGTGACTGTTCAGCACCACGAACAGTGGAACAGCACTCCACTGACCCACATCAGTGATTTTTTAAAAAGTGATCTGGCCAGTTGCAGTGGCTCACGCCTGTAATCCCAGCACTTTGGGAGGCCGAGGTAGGCGAATCACAAGGTCAAGAGATTGAGACCATCCTGGCCAACGTTGTGAAACCCCGTCTCTACTAAAAATACAAAAATTAGCTGGGTGTGGTGGTGTGTGCCTGTAGTTCAGCTACTTGGGAGGCTGAGGCAGGAGTATCGCTTGAACCTGGGTGGTGGAGGTTGCAGTGAGCTGAGATCACGCCACTGCACTCCAGCCTAGCGACAGAGAGAGACTCCGTAAAAAAAAAAAAAAAAGTATTCTGCAGTCATAAAAAGAATGAGTTCATATCCTTTACAGGCACATGGATGAAGCTGGAAGCCATCATTCTCAGAAAACTAACACAGGAACAGAAAACCAAACACCACATGTTCTTACTTATAAGTAGGAGCTGAACAATGAGAACACGTGGATACAGGGAGGGGAACGTCACACATCAGAGCCTTTGCGGGGTGGGCAGCATGGGGAGGGAGAGTACTGAGACAAATGCCTAATGCACGCGGGGCTTAAAACCTAAATGATGGGTTGATGGGGGCAGCAAACCACCATGGCACATGTATACCTGTGTAACAAACCTGCACATTCTGCACATGTATCCCAGAACTTAAAGTAAACTTCAATAAATAAATAAACTTAAAAAAATTCTGCCCGTACACCATGACCCAAAAATTGCACTAAGTGATGTTTTGGGATGAAGAAAAAAATATTATAACTCTCACTTATCATTAGCTTTATTTTTAAAGTTAAGCTTAACTAATATTAAATATATGGATAGACAGGAGTATATTATATATGTATATATATAATTTATTTAAAAACATATAGATTAGGGCACATGCTCAAAATATTTTTATTGACATATACACAATCAAGTACGTTTTGAGATTGCTACTAGAGAT
This sequence comes from Macaca fascicularis, assembly GCF_037993035.2. Classification (NCBI taxonomy): domain Eukaryota; kingdom Metazoa; phylum Chordata; class Mammalia; order Primates; family Cercopithecidae; genus Macaca; species Macaca fascicularis. The sequence continues at coordinate 187,740,470 of NC_088379.1, forward strand.
CATTGCACATCACTGAAAATTTTGGCCAGGGCAAGGACATTGTGAAAGGCGAATTTTAGAAAAAACAGTCTAAGAGCAATATAGAGGTTAACTTGGAAAGAGTAGATATTCAAGTTAGACATGCCAGGTTGGAGGCTTTTGCAAGAATCTAAATATCAACCAGGGTGATGACAGTGGGAAATAGCCACAGTTATGAGAGATGATGTGAAAGAAGAACCTAAAATATTAAAAGTGAAAAAAAAAGTATGTGTGGAAATTTTGAGCTAAGTTGGTTGGGGCAAAAAACAGGAATATCCATTAAGGGACTCAAACTGCACTATGATTGCCACTGACATACACGCCCACACATATAATGTAAAAGCTACAGGGTTATCTGTTTGAACATGAGGCTTGAGATCCTGAAAATTCCCATAGTAGGAGACACACAGTTGAATTACTTAAAATTTTACAGGAAAAAATGGAATTGTGAAGCAAGGATTGCATCCAAACTTGTCAAAGTCCTTAGAAATCTTATGTTTCTTATATATAAGCTGTATGTACTGTATATTAAAACAACAAATAGGAAAATCCTTCTAGTTTTGTAACTGCTAAATAAGTAATGAGCGAAGCATGGTGGCTCACACCTGTAATCCCAGCACTTTGGGAGGCCGAGGTGGGCGGATCACCTGAGGTCAGGCGTTTGAGAACAGCCTGGCCAACGTGGTGAAACCCCGTCTCTACTAAAACATACAAAAAGTTAGCTGGGCGTGGTGGTGGGGGCCTGTAATCCCAGCTATTCGGGAGGTGGAGGCAGGGAGAATTGCTTAAACCCAGGAGGTGGAGGTTGCAGTGAGCCAAGATCACGCCACTGCACTTCAGGCTGGGCGACAGAGCAAGACTCCGTCTCAAAAAATATACATAAAATAAAAATAAAATAAGTAAAGAATATTAGATAAGAAATAGCAGTCAGACTTCCACCTTCCATTCTGGCATGTAAAAAGCTTGGAAGTGCCCTTTCATCCTAACAAGTAAAAAACTGAACAAAATGAAAAATCAGCAACTCTTCTTAGATCTGTAAGAAAAGTGAGGTCACAAGGCAAACCACTGCCTCCAAAATTGAAGAGGCAAACAAGCAGGTACAGAGTCTTAACTCACCTGAGCAGAAACCTCCACAGGAATCAGCACTGGGGTAGGAAAACCTGAGCTACAATTGATAAATCGTTGGAGACTCAGAGCTGTCCAGTAAATGATGCGACTGCAAGGAGAAACAGATAAATCCACTATTATGGTGGGGGACTTCAACACTCCTCTATCAGAAATGAACAGATACAATAGGCAGAAATCAGTAAAGACATAGTTGAACTCAACATCATCAACTTGACATAACTGATGTCTATAGACCATTCAACAACAGCAGAATATACAGTCTTCTGAAGCTCATATAGATAATTCAACAAGATAACTACATTCTGGGCCATTAAACACACCTTAACACATTTAAAAGAATAGAAATCATTTGTCTGCTCTCAGATCACAATGGAATTAAATTAGAAATCAATAGCTGCTGGGTGCAGTAGCTCATGCCTGTAATCCCAGCACTTTGGGAGGCTGAGGTGGGCAGATCACTTGAGGTCAGGAGTTCAAGACCAGGCTGGCCAACATGGCAAAACCCTGTCTCTACTAAAAATACAAAAATTAGCCAGGTATCATGGCATACAACTGTAGTCTCAGCTACTCAGGAAGCTGAGGCAGGAGAATCACTTGAACCCTAGAGGCGGAGGTTGCAGTGAGTTGAGATCATGCCACTGCACTCCAGCCTGGCGACAGAGCGAGACTCCATCTCAAAGAAACGAGAAAGAAATCAATAGCAGAAACATAGCTGGGGGCCAGATGTCATGGCTCATGCGTGTAATCCCAGCACTTTGGGAGGCTGAGGTGGGAGGATCACTTGAGCCTAGGAATTTAGAGACCAACTTGGGCAACATGGTGAGACCCCCATTTCTACAAAAAAAAAAAAAAAAAATTAGTTGTGTGTGGTGGCAGTCTCCTATAGTCCCAGCTGCTATGCAGGAGCCTGAGGTGGAGGGATCGCTTAAGCCTGGGATGTTGAGGCTGCAATGAGCTGTGACTGTGTCACTGTACTTCAGCATGGGTGACAGAGTGAGACCCTGTCTCAAAAAGAAAACAAAAAAGAAACATAGCTGGAAAAATTTCAATACTCAGAGAATTAGCAACATACTTTTAAATAATACATGGATCAAAAAAGAAATCTCAAGAGAAATTTTAAAATATTTTGAACTAAATGAAAATGAAAACACAACTTATCAAAATTTGTGGAATATAGCCAAAGTAGTACCTAGAGGAAAATGTATAGCATTGAATGCATACAATGATAAAAAGAAACATCTGAAATCAGATCTAAACTTTGACCTTAGAAAACAAGAAAGAGAAGAGCAAATTTAATCAACAGTAAGCATAATAAAGTGATAACAATGAGAGCAGAAATCAATGAAATTGGAAACACAAAATCAATATAGAAAATCAAACTCAAACTTGTTCTTTGAAAAGATTAATAAAATTGATAAGCTTCTAAACAGGCTAAGCAAAAATGAGAGAGGCCACAAACTACTAATATTGAAAATAAAAGAGGGGACATCACTATAGATCCATGGACACTAAAAGGGTAATAAAGAAATACTAAGAACAACTCTACGCTCACGAAGTTGATAACTTAGGTTAAATGGACCATTTCCTTGAAAGATACTGAAATGGGAGAGTTCCCTGACCTCCCTCACAGGACATGTGGCAGGGTTGTGGCTTGTTTGTTCGGCCACATGTGCACTCAAACCCCTTATGGGAGGGGGAGCACACAGACAGACAGGCGCAGGAACTGGGGCAAACGCTTTTGGGCTCTGGCCCCACAGTGGCATCCGGGGGTGAGTGTCTTCAATTCTCATGCCCAGCGAGCACAATACAGTGCTCCTTTGGCTCTACCATTCACAGACAGCTTAAGTATTAACCAGCTCGGTGCCCTCTTGGTACCTGGGCTCTTGTCCAGTGTCCAGGAATAATCAGGTCACACATGGACTTGAAGGATGGTGAATGTGAGGATTTTACTGGGTGATGGAGGTGGCTCTCAGCAGGGTGGATGGGGAGCTGGAAAGAGGATGGGGAGCTGGAAAGAGGATGGAGCGGGAAGACGATTTTCCCCTGGAGTTCGGCTGTCCCAGGGTCGATCTCTCTGACCATCCCCAGCTAACTTCCTCTCAACGTTCAGACGCTCCTTCTCTTCCCTCGGCTGCTGTGCCACTCCTCTGCTCCTCTGCTCTTCTGTTTGTCTGCTCATCTGCTAGTGGAACCTGAGTTTGGGGTTTATGTGGGTATAGGATAGGGGGCATGGTGGGCCAAAAGGCAAATTTTGGGTACAAAAAAAGGGATGCCTGTTCCCATTTAGGGCCATAGGTTTCCAGGCTTGGGGGTGGGAACTTTGCTGGGGAACTGTCCTCTTCTACCCAGTAATTATTTCCCTGTCTCCTCTCCGTATCAACACAATATGCCAAAATTCTCAAAAGAAGAAATAGACATATGATATGAATAAGCCTATGATATAGTTTGGATATTTCTCCCCACCCCAATCTCAAGTTGGATTGTAATCCCGAATGCTGGAGGTGAGGCCTGGTGGGAGGTGTTTGGATCATGGGGGCAGATCCTTCATGGTGCTGTCTTCATGGTAGTGAGCTTAGGCCATTTAAAAGTGTGAGATGTGGTCATTTAAAAGTGTGTGGCACCTCCCCTGCCACTCTCTGCCTCTATTGCTCCTGCTTTCACCATGTGATGTGCCTATTCCTTCTTTACCCTCTGTCATGATTGTTAGCTTCTCGAGGCTTCCCTAGAGGCCAAGCAGATGCCAGCACCATGCTTCCTATAAAGCCTGCAGAGCTGCAAGCCAATTAAACCTCTTTTCTGTATAAATTACCCAGTCTCAGGTAGTTCTTTATAGCAGTGTGAGAATACACTAATACAACTAGGCAGAGCACAGAGGATTTTGAGAGCAGTATATGATACTACTGCCCTTACCCTCAGGGACCTAAGTATAGGGCTAATACACAATGGCGTTCCTAGGAACCAGGTGCGTGTGCAACCAATAGGTTTTTGCTTGATATGTGCAATCAAAGGCATCAATAATGGATGATGAAGGCCGAGCACAGAGGCTCACACCTGTAATCCCAGCATTTTGGGAGGCCAAGGTGGGTGGATTACCTGATGTCAGGAGTTCGAGACCAGCCTGATCAACATGGTGAAACCCCATCTCTAGTAAAAATACAAAACAATTATCTGGGTATGGTAGCTCCCACCTGTAATCCCAGCTACTCAGGAGGTGAGGCAGGAGAATGCCTTGAAACCAGGAGACAGAGGTGGTGGTGAGCCAAGATCGCGCCACTGCACTCCAGCCTGGGGGACAGAGCGAGACTCTGCCTCACAAAAAAAAAAAAAGAAAAAAATGGCTGATGAAAAAGTAGAGGTCAGCTGAGTGAACAATGCCAATGTCATCATGCCCCCTCATTAGTAGGACCATATGTAGACGAGTTGAAAAAATGGGGTTCTAGCCTAGGCCCATCTTACAGTGGGGCTCCCCCACACTCATTTGGTAGTCATCATCCTGGTTCCAGAACCCATGACCTGGGTGGGCACACTGAGCCACTGGCAATATCCCCACTCGACTCTGACTTGTGAAGTAAGAGGAGTGGCATATACCATTTATAGCAGGCAGTGGCCAATCAGAGACAAGAGCACCAAATATCAGGTGGAATGGCAGAGATTAAGATAATCTTCAGAGACTTTAAAGGATACAAGGGTGGTGGTCTTCATTATATACCCATTTTTTCGAGACAGGGTCTAGCTCTGTCACCCAGGCTGGAGTGCAGTGGCACAATCTTGGCTTACTGCAGCTTTGACCACCCAGGCTCAAGCGATCCTCCCACCTCTGCCTCCTGAGTAGCTGGGACCACAGGTGAGCACCCGCATGCCCAGCTAATGTTTGTATTGTTTTCTTGGTAGAGACAGGGTTTTGCCATGGTGCCCAGGCTGGTCTTGAACTCCTGGGCTCAAGTGACCCGCCCACCTCGGCCTCCCAAAGTGTTGGGATTACAGGCATGAGCCACCGTGTCCAACCTACATCCCCATTTTATTACCAGTCTAGCCCCTGTAAAAACCAGATGACTCATGACAGATGACAGTAGACTTCTACAAACGTAATTAGGTGGTAGCCCCAAAGGAAATTGTTGACTCAGAAGTGTCTTCTCTAGAACAGACCATCACAGTCTCTGCAAATGTGTTCTTTTTTCACACCCATCAGGAAGTAGGATCAGAAGCCGACTGCAATCACTTGAGATGGACAACAGTGCACATTTATGACCTTGTCTCAGGGCTATGTTAGTTCTGAAAATACAGTGAGAAGAGTTCGCTGTTACATAGAACAGCCCACTGGTCTACTTTATTGATGTCATTGTGTTCATCAAACCTGAGAAGCTGGAAGTGATAAATACCCTAGACGCCCTGGTAGGACATATGTGCTCCAGGGTATGAGAGAGACTAGAAAGCTTCAGGTGCCTCACACAATGCTGCAATTATTAGGAGTCCAGTCATCTGGGGCATGTTGGAATATCCTCTCCAAGGTAAAAAACAAGTTCTCTCGCCTTATATCTCGGCCCATGCAGAAAGAAGTGCAATACTTAGTAAGCCCCTTTGGTTTGGGAAGCAGCATACTCCGTGCTTGGGATCATCTCTACAACCAACTTCTTGGCTGGCTGAGTGCTGCTGCTTTTGGCTGGGGGCCAGAACAAGAGAGGGCTCTGAAGCGGATTCCGTCTGGGGGGCAAACAGGCCTGCTGCTTGGGCCTCATGTCCTGGAAGATCCCTTGGTTCTGGAAGTATCTACAGCAGATAAAGATGTCACATGAAGTCTCTGGAAATTCCCTGCAGAAGCGATGGAACACAGAACCCTAGAATCCTGCAGCAAGGCCGTGTCATCTGCCAGATGAAAGGATACAACGTTTGAAAAGCAGCACCTTTCATGCTAGGGGACCCTGAACCTGGTGAAAACTGAGTGTCTCACGTGGGACATCAAGTGATGCTGACACCAGAACTGCCTCCTAGGAGCCGGCAAACCACCAGACACATGGTTGGTGATTCCAGCAGGATTCCATTGTATGATGGGAGCCGTGTGTTTGAGATCAGGCTTGAGCCAGTACAGAGGCCACAAGTGAGCTGTCAAACGCCGCCAGCCACCCAGGCCCAATGCTACCTAACCCTCCTGTGCTACACTGAACAGCAGCCCCCCAAATTCATGTCTACATCAACCTCCGACTGTGACTTTACTTGGAAATAGGGTCTTTGCAGATGTAATTAGTTAAGAGTGGGTCATACTAGATTAGGGTGGCCCTAAATCCAATGAATGGTGTTCTTATAAGAAGGCCATGTGGGGGCCGGGCACAGTGGCTCACACTTGTAATCCCAGCACTTTGGGAGCCAAGGTAAGCAGATCACTTGAGGCCAGGAATTCGAGACCAGCCTGGCCAACATAGTAAAACCCCATCTCTATTAAAAGTACAAACATTAGCCGGGCGTGGTGGCACGCGCCCGTAATCCCAGCTACTCGGGAGGCTGAGGCACAAGAATTGCTTGAATCCGGAAGGCAGAGGTTGCAGTGAGCTGAGATTGTGCCACTGCACTCCAGCATCGGTGACAGAGCAAGACCCTGTCCCAAAAAAAAGAAAAAAAAAAAAGAAGAGGAAGGCCACATAGAGAAGGAGGCAGAAATGGGAGTTACGCTGCCACAAGACGCAGGAAGTCACCAGAAACCAGAGGAAGCACAGCATTCTCTTCTAGAGCCTTTGGGGGGACTTTGGCCCTGCTGACACCTTCATTTCAGACTTTCGACCTCTAGACCTGTGAGATAATAAATTTCTATTGCTTTAAGCCACCCAGTTTGTGGCATTTTTTTATGAGAACCTAAGAAAAGAATATGTGCACCATCCTCATCTCACACTGATGGCCAGAGGACAGAGAGAAAAAACGGCCCGGCTCAAAGATGAGTCAGTGGAGTATGTTGATCTCAGCTAAAAATAGGCTACTGCTGCTTGACAGATCTACCCGAAGGTAGCCCTGAAAGATGGTGATGAGGAAAAAGTCCTCCCACTGGGCCAAGCACTGGACACGGCACCTAGTGATACCTTTGTATCAAGAGGAACACGGTTCAAGGTAAGTGTACGCATGGACTCAGGCATAAGTTTTTGGGTCGTGGACTCTCAGAATGGTTTTTGCTGGTTTGTTAAGGACATGGAAGGAATAAGTTTGAAAAGTGAGAACCAGGAAGTTTAGGAAAGAGACATACATATAAATAGACCTGGGGAAGAGATCACAAAACGTGAAGATCTTTGCATTGCATGGCAGAACAGGCATTTAGCAAGGAGGCAGAGAGTACGGCACAGCCAACTGATGCTAGCCAGCCTCTCCCCTTGCCACCCCAACACTTGCTAAAGTGCCCATGAAGGGAGCAGCCCCTGTGGCACAGATGGAGGCTATGGACGGAATGTGTTTCCTCGTTCCGCGACACTTTTGTTCCTGGTATCTGTATGTTTGGCTAATTCTCTCTCTCCTGGGCAAATACCCTTCTCAGTGAGACACAGCTGCAAAGGTACGTGGATCTGGGAAGCTAGTGAAGCTTCAGTTTGGAGGTACATCACTCCCACAGGCCCTGTGTGTGCTAGAAGTTGCTGGTAGTTGTACAACGTGGAGAGGTGAGGCCAGTTTACGATTAGAAAGCATTTCTATGTCAGCATTCCTGGGAAATTGCCTAATCAGAACATAGGGACCTGTAACGCCATTGTTACAGTAATTACTTGAAATCTTTTCTTATTCTAAATAAATATTCAAAACTCTGATTTCCTTTCAACTGGTATAAATCTTTCACCTGTTGTCAAATATTAACTTTAGGGACTAATTTTGTATTCCAATTTTGTGTTTTTTAAGGAGGAGGGCCCTTCAAATTGTATAAGCTTTGGGTCCCACAAAACCTGGCTGCTCTTGCTTGTCCCAATTACTTCATGGAACACTATTCCTGCCCCATCCCCGCATCTTGGTACCCTGATATCACTTGCTCTGCTTTAATTTTTTTTCTTTTTCATAGCACTCATCGCCTTCTAAAATACTATCTGTTTATTTCTGCTTATTGCTCATTGTCTGATTCCCATCATTAAAATGTAAACTCCAAGGAGCAGGCAGTGTTGGCTGATGGAAAAACCAAATTTTATCAAGATATTTTCCGAGGTTTATTCTGAGGCATTAGGAGTGATCATGGCCTGGGGCTACACAATCCCAAGAGTTCCTGAGAAAGTGTGCCTGAGATGGTCACATTACAGTGTGCTTTTATACATTTCTGGGAGACAGGAATTGCAGACAAAATCATAAATCAGTACACAGAAGGTATACATTGGTTCAGTCCAAAAAGGCGAGACATCTCGAAGACAGTACTTACAAGCCATAGGTTACCTTTAGGACACCTCTTTTGTTGACAATTGGTTGAGAGATTTAAGCTTTGACTTGAAGTCAGTAAAAGGGAATGCCTGAGTTAAGATAAGGAGGTCTGCTCCTGTCATGTGATGCTATACCAGAATTAGGTTGGAAAGTAAGCCACATTACACCAGGTTAACTTTTTAAAATCCATTTAGCTGGGACTACAGGCATGTGCCCCCACGCCTGGCTTGTTTTTGTATTTTTAGTAGAGATGGAGTTTGGCCATGTTGGCCAGGTTGGTCTCAGATTCCTGGCCTCAAGTGATCCACTTACCTCGGCCTCCAAAAATGCTGAGATTACAGTTGTAAGCCACCACACCTGTCCAAGCCTGGAGTTTTCAATACAACAGTTGGGTGCTGGGTTTTAGCATAATTTGGAACCTAATCAACCTCATTCAGAAAGATTTCTGTATTTAATAGTAAACATGAATTTGAAATACAGATTTTTCCATAGAAAAAAAGTTATTTTTAAGAAAAAAAATCTGTTTAATGAGATTTTATGGTTTATAGGGCTTAACTCCCCAGGCCTCTTAGATAGGAATTTGGACAGGAGAAAAAAGGTCAGAGTTCAGTCCTCAGGGTTATATATGGATTCCCTGTGTCTAGTAGAGTGTGTGCTTATACTGCATATCCAGTAAGTGTGAGCAGATGAGGAAAAAGAAGGGAAGGAGTGGGTGATGGGGGAAGGAAGAGAGAAAGAAAAGGAAGAAAGCAAGAGCAGATGGAATGATGATGCTCAGGACCCACTACCCCAAAATATGACTACAGGAGACCAGAATATGCCACCCCCAAGTACACCTCTTTGGCACATTGATTATTTTGAGCTGGTTATTTTGAGAAACTGCAGACATAAATTCAGCTCTGAAAAGTTGTCCTTCTGTAAAAGTAATTTACATCTATAAAGGACCTCTCTCCATTTGGTGGGATGCTCTCGCTCTGCACCAGGAAGGAAAGAATGGTTAAATCTCCAGAGACTCTTCAGCAGTGGTGAAGGCATCACCTGAAATCTGCATAACAAGCCTTGCCTTTGCTTCAGGAGCTTTTCTTGGCCATCTCTTTGTTTCAGATAAGGGACAGCATCTAAGTCTGAAGTTCAGACTCCTTGGAGAGCTGGTCTAGAGATTCACTCATTTCTCTTTTTCTCCCCCTGTATACATGAGGTACACATGTTAATACACCTATGTTCATTTTTATCTTGTTAATCTGTCTTTTGTTACAGGAACTATGAACTAAGGACTATAGTTCAGAACTATAAAGGGTAGAGAGAAAATTATTTTCCTCCCTTCTGGAGGACACAATTAAGAGCCATAGCAGCCAGTAATGCCAGCCAGAGCTGATAGGACTGACCGGGAGGGGTGTCTATTGGCCCTTGTCAGCCAAAATAATAGACCACAAATACACGAGCCACAAGTGTCACCAGTGAATGCCATCTGTGCACAGGGAGCAGGTAACTAGAGACATCAACAATGAGGCCGGCAGTCATCCAGAAGGCAGTACAAGGAGCTGGGCTTGGGGACCTGAGGCCCTCATCTCCTCACCACCCTAAGACAGCCCTCACTAAGCATCTATATCCAAACACTATCTTAGGGAGGAGAAGGGAAAGGGGAAAACCCTGGAACACCTGAACATTTACCTGGACTAGAGTCTTCAAACCAGAAGAGAGAGCTTTATTTGGCAAGCCATTTCTCCTACTCCCATAAACACCTTACACACATAGACTGGAAGTTTGAGAACAAGATTATATCAATAATAGAAAAGAAACCATGTGTTCTTTGGGTATCTGAGTAGTAGTATATTGCCTTTTAAGGACTAAGTAAAACTAGTGATAGCGTTAAAGAAAAATTATCCAATGAGGCCTCTTAAAGTGCCATAAGACAGGCTTTATTCAGGACCATTGTGATCGCCTTGGCACCTCTGCAATAGAGTCTTGCTATGGTGGGGAGAAACTGGCCTCAACTCTGAACACAGCATGGGCAAGTGAACTTACAGCCAAGGAATGGTCGGGGGTGGTCAGTGGATAGAAAATTACTAAGAGGAAATGTCAGGGTAGGGGGGATTCCGGCTAACCTGACCTAATAGGATTCTTGCAGAAGGCAGGCCAGGGCAATCAGACATCATCTGGGGGCTGATGGAGGATGAGGAACCCGATCGGATATCAAGGATGATCAGATACGGAGGGTGGAAGGTTCTGGCTAACTTACTTAGAAGGGTTCTTTTTCTAAAACTGGATTTTACAAGGAAGTGCACAGATGGGCCTAGGAAAAGGCTCTTGAGCAAAGCTTGGCCAAGCCCAGAATCTTCGTGAACAGAGGAACACAGAATGACTGGGGTATTTCAGGACGTTTTATTCTGAAAGGCCTGAGAGTATCCACCAAAAGGAGGTGTGCCGTCAATATTTTGGACTATTTTATAACATGCCTTTTTTTGTATTTTTACTTGCATGTTGCTTACTTTTGACTAATGACAACATCTACAAAGTAAGAGACACCTGGCGATTTTTATTGTACATGTGTTTACAAAATCTTGCTTCAAATGAGTTATATCATTTATAGCACTTTGTCATGCAATCTTATGGCATGCAGCTTCTGCTATATTAAAAATTAGATCAAATTAATTGGACTTTTAAAACATTTTGTTAAACAAAGTAATGAAGTAAATAAGAATCCCTAATAAATATCTAATTTATACTCACATTTATACTCCAGGCCCAGGTTCAGGAATACATATTGTGTAGACACAGACACAGACACACACAGACACTTTCTCTCTCTCTCTCTCACACACTCACACACACACACACATTCACACAGCCTTAGCCTTAGATGTGAAAAAGTGTCTTGCCTGGAAAAGGAACACACCTATCTGAAACTTAAAGAGGCTGGAAATATGAAATATTATTTCTGGAATAAATAAAATCCCACTTTGCCTTGCTCCCTTCAGAACGTGGTGAAAGCCTTTCCACTTAGGCAAGGGCTAATTGTTCAATAGAAAATGCCAGTGAAGCTCACTGTAACGGGATTCTATCCATCTGTAATTTCCATTCCCAGAACCAAATACTTTCATCTGTTCCCATGTCTTCCAAAACGTTGGGACCCTTGGTAGTAAAGGGAAACATCTACAGATTGCCATTTCAGTTTTGAGAGCCATTCAGAAAGAAAGAGGCGTACTACAAGCTTGGGACTAAGAACAGATTGAATTCATTAAAAAGACACAAGCCAAACTGTTCATCTCTGGTACATGAAAAATTATCACTGTTGTTGTTAAAACCATATGTTCTAGGTAAGAGGACAGGTTTTGTATTCGCTCTAACATTTGTTCTGAGGAATGTTGATGTACTTAATGCTAGTATGTGCTTAGCAGTAATTTGCAAATATGAAAAGTAACCAAGAGTTCAAGAAATGAGTAAGGAGGGTCAGAAACCTCATCTGAGGTATTTCCCCAGTTATCATTGATAATATCATTGAAATATCATCATATATTATGTCCGAATGTTAGAGCATAGACAGAGATCTACGTCACCATTTGTCATCATTTCATAGCTTTCGGCATGCAGGGTCAGACTTTGAAAGAGTTTGTTTCCTCCTTAAAAAAAAAAGTCTTAAAAGTTTTTTAAGTTTCCATGCAGTGAAATTGGTAGAGGCTTTGATCACTTGACCTGAAATGACACTGATTTGTGTCTTCCAGACGAAACTCTGCTCAGTTCCCCAGACCCAGGTTTAAAAAAACACAACACCCCGCTTAATTGATGTATAGCATATGAAGTATACATGAAGTATAGCAATGTGCACTATATAGAAAATCATAAAGTGTTCAGCTTGATGAATTACAACCAGGTGAACACACTCACAATTTAAGTATCCATTCTATATTAGTTTTGGCTGACTAATGTTATAGGAACTTTTTGTTCGTGTCTTTTGATACATGTGGGTATGCATTGCTGTGGATTCCATAGCTAGGATGAAACTGTTTGGTTACAGAGTACATACATATATTCAATTTTAATAGATAATGCCAGTCTTACAAAGAAGTTGCACCAATGTACATTACCACCAGGCATTTTTGGGAATTATACTTGCTCATATCTCTTCCTATTCCTTGGTAGCATCAGCCTTTTTAAATTTGGCCATTTCAGTAGGTTGAATCCCATTGTGGTTTTAATTTGCATTTCCCTGAAAACTAATAAGGTTGACTATCTTTTCCTACATTTTTGGCCCCTTAAATATCTTCTTTTGTGAATAGTCCAATAGAAAATTGTGCCCACTTTTCTAGTGTGTTGCTTATCTTTTTCTTTTTGATTTGTAGGAATTCTATGTAAATTCTGGAAACAATTTCTCCATTAGTAATATGCATTCCACATATTTTCCCTTTCTGTAGCTTTAAAAACTCCCTCAATGAGATATTTTGATGAACAGAAATTCTTATTATTCTGTGACTTAATGTTATTGCCTTTTCTGTCCAAAAAAATTTTCTTACCCACAGGTCATGAAGAAATGCTCCTATGTTATTTTCTAAAAGCTTTATCATTTTACCTTTCACATTGCACAGTCCACCTAGAATTGATTTCTGTGTATAGTGTAAAGTAAGAATGAAGTTTTATTTTATTCTTAAAGTAGATAACCAATAAAATTAGCACCCATTATTGAAATAACTGTTTTTCCACCAAGTCTCTGCATTTATAAAATTCAAGTGTCCATATATGTGTTGCTCTGTTTCCAGACTCTCTATTTTTATGTTCCACTGGTCTATTTATCCATTTGTACCAATCCCACACTTAGTGCAATTACTATAATTTTAAAAATTACTGTATCGTTATAGATCTTTCTACAAGGTAAAATAATTTCCTCTCATTCTTGGGTTTGGCTATTTTTGGTCTTTTGCATGTCCACATACATTTTAGAGTCAGCTTGTAAATTGCAATGAAAATTGTTGGGCTTTTAATTCAAATTGCTTAGATTCTGTAGGTTAGATGGGGGAGAATTAACATTTTACAATATTGAGTCTTACAATCTATAAACAAAGTACGTCAATAAACAGTAAATCTATAGGTCTAGTATTTTCTTCAATTTATTTAGTTTATTTATTTGTGTTTAATTATTAATAATTTAATTTAGTGACATAATATTTTCAATGGATTTTTACATACATCTTGAACATTTTAGATGTATTTCCAAATATTTCCTTTTTGATGATATTATAAATTATAACTTGTAAATTAGTTTTACTGGTTTGGGGTATATAAAATACAATTTATTTTTTAATTCACCTTGGATCCAATATTAATAACTGTACTTATTAATTCTAACAGTATATCTGTACATTCTTATATTCTACATATAAAAATCATATTGACTGCAAATAATGACAGTTTTATATTTTCCTTTCCAAATTGTGTATTTCTATTTTTTTCATCTTCCCTTGTTGCATTGGCTAAGACCCACAGTACACTGTTGAATAGAAAAGGTGATAATAGGCATTTTTGTCTGTTTTCCAGTCTCACAGGGGAAGCGCTTAATGTCGCACCATTAAACCTGGTGTTTGTTTCAATTTTTAAAATACCCTTTCTTGAATTAAGGAGATTTATTTCAATTCCTAATTTGCTAAAATTTTTAAAAATCATATATTGGATCTTGACCAAATGCTTTTCTGCACCCACCTCAGCCTCCCAAAGTGCTGGGATTACAGGTGTGAACCACCATGCCTGGCCACAGTATTTCAGCTTTATGATGGCACCTATGTAACCATTCTGTTTTTCACTTTCAGTGTAGTATTTAACAAGTTACATAAGTTATCCAACAGTTTATTATAAAATAGGCTTTGTGTTGGATGATTTTGCCCAACTATAGGCTAATGTAGGTGTTCTGAACATGTTTCAGGCAGGCTAGACTAAGCTATGATGTCTGGTAGGTTAAGTGTATAAAATTCATTTTTCAACTTACAATGGGTTTATTGGGACACAACTCCATTACAAGTCAAGGAGTCTCTGTATTTGCCAACAGCAGCACTAAAGATGTAAGTGGGAATATTGGAGTCAAGAATTGGCACCGGACGGGTAATTCAAATCCACAAGAACAAATGAAGAGAACTAGAAATGGTAAATTGGTAGATTAATGTAACAGATGCTATGAACATATACTTGCTTTCTTCTCTCAGCTTCTTTAAAATACATAAAATTTAAAATAAAAACAGAAAAAATTAAATACATAAAATTAAGTGTTATAATTACATAATTAGAACAATGTATTGTTGGGTTTGTAACATTTATAGATGCAAGATGTATAACAATAATAGCACAGAAGGGTGGGAAAGAGAATGGAGCTATACAGAAGTGATATTTATATAGCTAATCGAAATTAAGTTAGTGTAAGTCTCATGTAGAATCCGAAGTAACTCTGACTAGTTAACCAATATATCAGAAGGCCTAGACCAATCACTAAGAAAATAACTTTAAAAACATGGTGAAAAAAGTCATTAAAGGAATTAAATCGTAACACAAGCAAATGTTCGCTTACCGTAAAATAAAGCAGTAAAGGAGGGATAAAGAAAATAAAGAACAAAAAAGACATGAGACACAGAAAACAAAAAGTAAAATGGCAGACATAAATCCAACGATATCAATAATATTACGTATAAATGAATTAAACAATCTAATCAAAAATCAGAAATTGTTGGACTAAACTTTTTTAAAAGATCCAAATATATGTTGTCTATGAGAAATACACTTCAGACTCAGAGATACAAATACACTGAAACTAAAAGAGATGGGAAAAATATGCAAATGGAGAGAAAAATATGTAAAAGACAGAAAACCATTTAAAGAGCAACCATAAAAAAGCTGGAGTGGTTGAACTAACATCAGACAAAATAGACTTTAAAACAGAAAATGCTAATATTTTATAATACTAAAAATGTCAATCCATCAGGAAGATATAATAATTATAAACATATACACCTAAGAAGAGAGCCCCAAAATACATAAAGCAAAAACGGACAGAAATGAAGGCTGTTATGGACTGAATGCTTGTGTCCCCCATCATTCATACGTTGAAACTCCAAACCCCAATGTGATGGTATTAGGAATTGGGGCCTTTGGGCCCTAATTTAGGTAATGAGGGTAGAACCCTCATGAAGGGGATTAGAGCCCTAGTAAAAGACAATTCAGAGAGTAGTTTGCTCTTTTCCTATCATTGAGGAAAACAAGAAGTCAGCTGTCTGAAGTCTGGAAAGGCCGCTATCCAGAGCTTGACCTGCTGGCCCCTGATCTCTGTTCCAACCTCCATAACTATAAGAAATAAATTTCTGTTGTTTATAAGTCATTCAGTCTATAATACTTGTTATAGCAGCTTGAACTAAGACAGGAAGAAATTGACAATTGAATAATACTATTTGGAGTCTTCAATGCCCACTTTCAATAATGGAAAGAACTAGGCAGAAGGTAGGCAGGGCGTGGTGGCTCACACCTGTAATCCCAGCACTTTGGGAGGCCAAGGCGGGTGAATCACCTGAGGTCAGGAGTTCAAGACCAGCCTGGCCAACATGGTGAAATCACGTCTCTACAGCTAATAATACAAAAATTAGCTGGGTGTGGTGGTGCACACCTGTAATCCCAGCTACTCAGGAAGCTGAGGCAAGAGAATCGCTTGAACTCAGGATGCGCTGCCATTGCACTCCACCCTGGACAACAATAGTGAAATTCCATCTCAAAAAAAAGAAAAAAGAAAGAAAACAAAAAGAACTAGGCAAAAGGTAAAAAAAGAGATAGATTACTTGAACAACAATATAAACCAAATAGATCTATAGACTACACCCAACAACTGCAGAATACACATTCTTCTCATTCTCCAGAATAGACCATATGCTAGGTTATAAAACAAGTCTCAGTAAATTTAAAACGAATAGAATTATTAAAAGAGTATGTTGTCAGACTAAAATGTAAAGAAAAATCAGAGAATGTATTAGTTAGTTACAGCTGACATAACAAAGTGCTATAAACTGAGTAGTTAAAAAACCTTAATATCTCACAGTTCTGGAGTCTGGAAGTTCAAGATCAAGGTGTTAGCCGGGTTAAAAAACCTTAATATCTCACAGTTCTGGAGTCTGGAAGTTCAAGATCAAGGTGTTAGCCGGGTCATTGTCCCTCTAAAGGTGCTAGGGAAGGACGTATTCCAGTTTAAATGGGTGAATTGCATCTTATAAAGCTATAACAAAAAAATGTATTGCAGACATCATGATATTTTTAACCTAAATACTTTAGAATGTACCTTCTAAGAACTGCCACTAAAAAGTTCTGTAAGTAAATAAATGGGCATTTCCTCTGATCCAGAGGTCTAGTGTTTCTGCATGTGTGTGTGTGTGTGTGTCTGTGTTTTTGTGACTGTGCAAGTAGGGTAACATCTCAGACCCTTCACTGTTTCAGAGCCAATAGTACATGGAACCCTTCTGTACATTGAATCAAGATATAGTGCAGACTTTCTCAAAAGACTGTCCAAAACTGTCTCTTGCCCAGCTTCTGGTAGTTTCTTGACTTATGGCTAAATAACTCCAATCACCGTTTTCCCTGTATGCATGTCTGTCCAAAATTCTCTATTTTATAAGCACACTAGTCATATTGGAGGCCTGGCCTGCTCTACTCCATTGTGACCTTATTTTAACTAATTACATCTGCAATGACCCTATTTCCAAATAAAGTCACACCTTAGATACGGGGGCTTAAGACTTCAACATAGGCATGTGGGGTAGGAGGTACACAATTTAACCCATAACACAAGGAGAATTATGAAACACTTTGGGATGAATGGAAATGAAGACACAGCATATCAAAATTTATGAGATCCAGTTAAAACTGTACTTAGAGGGAACTTTACAGTTGTAAATGCCTATGTGAAAAGCAGAAAGATCTCAAGTCAATAATTTAACCTTCCACCTTAAGACATTGGGAAAACAAGAGCAATCTAAACATAAACCAAACAGAAAGAAGGGAATCATGAAGATTCAAGTGGAAATTAGTGAAATGAGGAATAGAAAAACAGTGAAAATCAGTAAAATCAAATGCTGGTTCTTTGAAAAGACAAAAAAAATTTGACAAACCCTTAGCTAGATTAATTAAGAAACAGAAGACTCAAATTACTAAAATCAGAAATGAAAGAGGGGACATTACTGCCTACCTTAAAGAAATAAAAATAATTATAAGAGAATACTATGAACAACTGTATCTCAATAAGTTAGATAACTTAGATAAAATAGATAAATTACCAGTAAAATTGACTCAAGAAGAATTCAAATGGCGTGTATAGTAAGTAAAAAGATTGAATTAGTAATAAAACTTTTTTAAAACTTCCCACAAAGAAAAGCTCAGGCCCAAGTGCTTCACTGGTGAATTCCACCAAACATTTCAGGAACAATTAACAGCGATTCTTCCCAAACTCTTCCAAAAGAACCGAAAAGTGGAGAAAACTTCCTACATCATTCCATGAGGTCAGAAATACTGTGATACCAAAATCAGACAAAATTTCACATGAAAATAAA
Organism: Macaca fascicularis; assembly: GCF_037993035.2. Classification (NCBI taxonomy): domain Eukaryota; kingdom Metazoa; phylum Chordata; class Mammalia; order Primates; family Cercopithecidae; genus Macaca; species Macaca fascicularis. The sequence goes on from NC_088379.1 coordinate 187,758,544, forward strand.
ACTATAGACCAACATCTCTTATGAATAAATGTAAAAATCCTCAACAAAATATTAGCAAACTGAATTCAGCAACATAGAAAAAGATTATACACCATGACTAAATGAATTTTGCCCTAGGAATGCAAAGTTAGTTTAACATTCAAAAATCAATTGATGTAATACACTTAATCAATAGAATGAAGGGCAAAGACCACACATTTATCTCAATAGATGCAGAAAGAGCATTTGACAAAATCCAACAACCTTTCATGATAGAAACACTCAACAGCAATTCTACCCCTAGGAAAAATTAAAACAGATGACCATTCATAAACAAGAATGTTAATACCAGCATTATTCATCACAGTCAAAAAAGTGAAAATAATCCAAATGTCCATCCATCGATGAATGGAGAAACAAAATGTAGTATATCTATACAGTGGAATATGACTTATTGATGAGAAGGAATGGCATACTGATACATGCTGTGACATAATTACCTTGAAAACATTATGCTAAATAAAAGAAGCCAGTCATAAAAGACCACATATTGTATGATTCCATTCATATAAAATGTCTAGCATATGAATGTCTCTAGAGACTGAAAGTAATTCGTGGCTACCTAGGGCTAGAGGGGGCTGTAAGGATTGAGAGGTGATAGTTAAAGGGTATAAAGTTTATTTTGGAGGTGATGAAAATGTTCTAAAATTCATTGTCTTGATGATTGCATGATTCTGTAAACATGCAAAAAAGTAAATAATTTAAATGAATGAAAATGTATAATTTAAAATGTATAATTTAAATGAACGTGAAATGTAGAATTTAAATGGGTGAATTCTATCTTATAAAGCTGTTACCAAAAAATTTATTGCAGACATCATGACATGTGTACTCTAAAAATACTTTAGAATGTATCTCCTAAGAACTGGCACTAAGAAGTTCTCTAAATAAATAAGTGTTTATTTTCTCTTATCCAGAGGTCTAGTGTATCTGCTGTGTGGGTGTCTTGTGTATGTGTGTGTCTGTGTGACTGTACAAGGAAGGTAACATCTCAGGCCCTTCACTGTTTCAGAGCCAGCAGTACATGAAACCCTTCTAAACACTTACCCAAGATGTAGTCCAGACTTTCTCAAAGGACTGTCCAAGTGAGGATGGCATTTTTCAGCCCTCCTCAGTGAATGACTCCATTTATTTGGGTGTGCCCAAATGACACCACTCTTGCAAAAGAAATGAAATAAAAAATAATGAGTAGGCTAGGCATGGTGGTTCATGCTTGTGATCCCAGCTCCTTGGGAGGCTGATGTGGGAGAATCACTTGAGCCCAGGAGTTTGAGATCAGCCTGGCCAACATGGCGAAATCCTGTCTCTACGAAAAAATAAAAATTAGCTGGGCATGGTGGCACGTGCCTGTGGTCCAGCTATTCAGGAGGCTAAGGTGGGAGGATCACTTGAGTCTGAGAGGTCAAGCCTGCTGAGCTGAGATCATGCCATTGCACTCCAGCCTGGGCAACAGAGCAAGACCCTATCTCAAAATAATAATAATAATAATAATAATAATAATAATAATAACGTGTAAAATTTTCTCCTCATTTGCTGTTATTAGTCCATTTTCACACTGCTGATAAAGACATACCCAAGCCTGGGAAGAAAAAGAGGTGTAATTGGCCTCACAGCTCCACGCGGCTGGGGAGGCCTCAGAATCATGGCTGAAGGTGAAAGGCACGTCTCACATGGCAGCAGACAAGAGAAGAGACCTGTGCCAGGAGACTCCTGTTTTTAAAACCATCAGATCTCGTGAGACTTATTCACTATCATGAGAACAGCAAGGGGAAGACCTGTCTCCATGATTTAATTACCTCCCTCCGGGTCCCTCCCATGACACATGGGAATTCAAGATGAGATTTGGATGGAGACACAGCCAAACCGTATCACTTGCTTAAGAGAAAATCTTTAACTGTGGACTTGTCATTCCATCATTCCTGTCAGCCTGAGTTGCTGAATGATGTGTGGAGGAGAGTCACCTGTCAACCTAGAAAACATGCTCTGAACTCAGACTCAAATGCAAATTAGACTGCTGTCTTGTTGGCCTCACCACACTTTTGTGTCCTGCACTACAGCGGGTAGCGCTATCCTAACAGAGTCGTCTTTAGACTCACAAAGGAAGAAAGCGGCTCTTCTGCGTTCTCCCCGCATTCCCTCCTCCAGTGTGTCTTCAGAAAGATAGATGCCTCCTCTGAAGCTATGGCTCCTGATAGTCAGCAATTTGCAGAATATTTACCTCAGAAGCCAGGAGGATTTTCAGCAGCTACCTGACAAGGAAAAGGACCTCTTGGCTGGCACCCACCCATGGTCCTACACCCTAATCTTCAACTCTCCTGCCACACACGCCTTCCAGCGGATGGCTCCTTCCTCATCTTGGCAAGCCCATGTCTGGTCTCCCATAGAAGCAAGTGCTAGGCACTGCCACTCCTACTGTGACAACAGGCTAAAGTCAATTTTCCAAGCAAACATACCATGAGTAAATATTGATTCTAGACCTCAGTATTTCTCTTTTACTGGTATGTTTATTTAATCTTGCATGTCCACAAGCAGATGTAGTCCGTGTGCACAGGGCAACTGCGCCAATTCCTGTGGTACCAGGAGGGCTTCTTGGCAAGTCTCCATTGACAAGAAGACCTCATGCTCCTTCTTCTATCACAAAAAAGTGGAAGTGGTTCAATGTGGTGGCTCAGATACGGAATTCCAGCACTTTGGGAGGCTGACGCAGGAGAATTGCTTGAGCCCAAGGGTTTGAGACTAGTCTGGGTAACATAACCAGATCCTATCTCCATAAAAAATAAATTTTTAAAAAATTAGCCAGGCGTGGTGGCATGCACCTGTAGTCCCAGCTGCTCAGGAGGCTGCGGTGGGAGGACTGCTTGAGCCCAGGAGTTTGAGACTGCAGTGAACCATGACTATGTACTGCACTCTAGCCTGGGGACAGTGAGACTTTGTCTCCCCAGGAAGGAAGGAAGGAAGGAAAGAAGGAAGGAAAGAAGGAAGGAAGGAAGGAAGGAAGGAAGGAAGGAAGGAAGGAAGGAAGGAAGGTAGGTGTGGGGAGGTAGGGAGGGAGGAAGGGAAGGGAGAGAAGGAAGAAAGGAAGGAAGGAAGGAAAATGGGAAGTAAAAATGGAAGGCAGGGTGGGAGGGAAAAAAGGAAGGAAGAAAGGAAGGAAGGAAAAAAGGAAGGAAAGAAGGAAAAAGGGAAGGATAAAAGGAAGGGAGGGAGGGAAAAAAGGAAGGAAGGAAAGAGAGAAAGAAATAGAGAAGAAAGAAAGAAAAAGAGAAAGAAAGAAAAAGAAAAAAAGGAAGGAAGGAAGGGAAAGAAAGAGAAAGGAAGGAAAAGAAAGAAAGAGAGAGAAAAAGAAAGAAAGAAGTGGAAGTACCTTCGCTTTTCCCACTAGCATCTGGCATATGCTTGAGGCATTTCGAAGCACTCTAGGATTCTCATGGAAGACTATTTTTAAACCATCTGAGTGGTGGCAAGAAGGGTGGATGCTTTTGAATATGTATTCTTATTACTAGAAAGTTTCCAGGGTTGCTGAAATTACATTACAGTCTCAAAATCCTTTTTATTTGTTTATGGACAAAAATGGCTTAGGTAGTCAGAATCCAATATAAAGCCACATGCAACTATATTTCCTAATATTAATATTCTGTGGAATAAGGTGACATTAGAAAGAGATTAGTTCCTGCTAGACACACGTTTTTACATAAACGAATGTCTGATCCTATAGTTTCACGGCAGAACTTTACGGCTGCAAATCAAAAAAGCACAGCATAGACTCATCTTGCCTCTTCCTGTGTGCCCTAAACAAACCGTAACCTTGAATCATGATTTCATTATCACAGACAGTAGAATTCCATCAAACATCTGTAGCACCAACTATGTCAAAGTTATGAAGGTAAAACTGAATTCTCAGTTTACACGTTTCACGCAATAATCTGCAAATATATTTCTTCAATCTCCAAAAACTTATAAATATTTAATGCCAAGAGGCTTTTCTAATGCTCAGGTGAGAATAAGTCACCTTTGCTTTTTAGACTAAATTTTAGACGGAAACTCATAAATCACAAGGACTGTCAGTGAAGGCCACATAGTCATCTTTCCTTTAGTCTAAACAAAAAGCCCTGGGAATGGGTCTCGGAAGAAAAATCTTTGAAGATGTGTGGAGAAGCCCCAAAATATATTCCTGTGCATCTCTATAATTAGTGTTATATCTACCTACTGCTATTGCGTAAGTTGTATATTATATCACACTAGAGGCTTTTTAAGAGGTGATATTTCACCTGCATGTAAGTGTAAAACAAGACATTTTCTGTAGTCAATAAGTTATTAGCCTCTGAGACCCGTAAGAGAAATTCTGAATTGACAATTTTCCTCCAGAAAAGGTAGGAAAGAAGAACCCTGGCAAGTAATAATTTAATAATTGTTCTTCTGTGTAACACTCAATACATCCGGTTTTTTTCTCTAACCAAGATCTATAAATACAATAAAAGTAAATGATATTTCATCACAGAACATATTTTACATATATTCTGGCTAAAGACCAAATGCAATCTAATTTTCACAATAAGTTGAGAATAATTGGCAAAGTCATGTGTCTTAACATTTTATTGGGTTTTATTTTAAAGACAGAAAAAAATTGTGAAGGAAACAATTTTTATGAAGTCTATCAACACTAAAAAATGTGCTTGTAAAAGCTGGATCTGGTCTGAAATAGAATATGTGAAAGGCAAGTTCATGAAAATGCATGAACTATAAAAATGTTTTTCATTACTGGTAGGTAGTCCCACCAGAAACCCACTGTTAAATTAATAATTAACCCTGAAAAGAGAAAACTAAAAGCAAATAAAGTAAATATGTGGCACTTACTGACCAACACCAGACAAGCTGAGTCTGAACAATTTTCTAGCTTATTCTGCTCCCAGCTTTTCCACTAGGAACATCACAATTTTAAGCAGGATGCTCAGGCAGGAGCTTCTCAGGCAAGCAGTCTTTATCCTACAGGAGCTCTGTACCATGGCACCTAATGAGGTTTATGAAAAGAATTGATAAGATAACCTACCCTCACTTTGTAGTGAGAACTTGGAGGCCGAGCTTGGTGTTTGACACCTGTAATCTCAGCACTTTGGGAGGCTGAGGCAGGAGGATCGCCTGAGCCCAGGAGTTCAAGGCTGCAGTGAAGCATGATCGTGCCACTGCACTCCAGCCTGAGCAACAGAGCAAGGCACTGTCTTAAAAAAGAAGATTGTAGCCGAGCGCAGTGGCTCATGCCTGTAATCCCAGCACTTTGGGACGCCAAGGTGGGTGGATCAAGAGGTCAGGAGATCAAGACCATCCTGGATAACACAGTGAAACCGCATCTTTACTAAAAATACAAAAAATTAGCCAGCCGTGGTGGCACGTGCCTGTAGTCCCAGCTGCTTAGGAGGTTGAGGTAGTAGAATCTCTTGAATCTGGGAGGCGGAGGTTGCAGTGAGCCAAGATCTTGCCATTGCACTCTGGCCTGGGTGACAGAGCAAGACTTTGTCTTAAAAAAAAAAATCGTACATTTATTACTAACTTGAGCATCAATATGTACAACTTTGAAGAAGGCTCTGCCAAGTCCTATGATCAACTTCTAGTTCCTCTACACTGAAAATCCTGGAATGGTTTCAGTGTTTTCTGTTTGTTTGGCTTGGCAACTCAGTCTCTCTGTCTGTCTCTGTCTCTCTCTCTTTCTCTTTCTCTCTCCCTCTCTCTTTCCTTGCCTAACTTCCTCCCTCCCTGCCAAAACTTTCATTCTGTCAATGACTTTGAAATAATCAGCTTTACTCTGCAAGTTACAGTGATAGGAAGGCAGTTGAAATCCCGTTGTGGGAGTTTAGTCGCCTCAGATTCAGGATCTGAGTTGAAAACAGAATTTCTACTATTGCTCCCGACTCATTTAAGCACTACTCAAAAAATATTTGCTGAGCTAGGCACTCTGTTCTAGTCACTCAAGATACAGCAGTGAACAAAAAAGGTCTTTGCTCACACAGAGCTTATATTCTAGCTGGGGGAATCAAGAGAGTAAACAAACATGTAATATCCTGGGTGGCTGGAAATGCTATGAAGAAAAATAAAGCAGGGGAGGGAACAGAACATGAAGTGCAGGGGCTGAGGTGGTTTACAATGGACTGGTCAGAGAAGGCTCTGCGATGCGCTGACGTCTGAGAAGAGAGCTGGAGAAGAGCAGCTGAGTCCGGCAGATTCAGGCAGAGAGAACCAAGCACTGGGGAGAGCAAGTGCAAAGACTGGAAGGCAGGCGTGTGCCGGGGTGTTCAAGGAACAAGAAGGAAATGAAAATGGCCGACGCAGCGTGACTCGGGGAAGGAAGGGGCAATGAAGATGGTAATGAATGAAGAAGGGAACCCGGAGCCAGGCAATGGCGGACTTAGACAATGGTAGGGATTTAGGGCTTTACTCTGAGAGAGGTGGGAAACCCGCTGAGAATCTTCAACAAAGAAGCGGCACAATCTGACTTCTGTTTTCAAAAGATTACCCTGGAAGGTACGTGAAAAAATAGATTGGAGAGTTACAAGGATAGAATCAGAGATATGAGTTAAAAGGCTATTGCAACGCTGCCATTTTTAACTCTATTGGAGTAATTAGTGCTGGCTTTGCCCTCCTACTGTCAACAACTGGAAAACTGAACAGAGGTCTAACACGCTTCATATCACATTCAAATTTTCTATCAGACTTAGACACTGGACAAGAGATTTTTCACAGGACTTTGATATGTGATAAAAAGGGGAAAAAACAGGGTAAGTCCTACCTCAGCTGTCTGCTTGGAGGTATTTTTTGGACTGTGCTGCAGGGAGAGAGAATCCAAGCAATATATGGGGATTTCATTAAGTGAGATAAGGGGGCCTCAAGTAGCAGGAATTTGCCAGGCAGAATACTGAGGGGTAGGATCTGTACAGATAAAGAGATATAGAAATCAACAGAGGGATTCCCTTGATTCTATTGCTGAATATTAATATATCCATGGATGGGCCCGGAAGGGTCTCCTGAGAAGCTGTAAGCCAAACAATTCTCAGAGCTCACATTGGGCTGGGAGAACATGCCAGCCAGGCACAGTGGCTCATACCTATAATCCCAGCACTTTTGGAGGCCAAGGTTTGTGGATCACTTGAACCCAAGAGTTCAAGACCAGTCTGGACAACATGGTGAAACCCCATCTCTACTAAAAATATAAAACTTTGTCAGGTGTGGTGGCATGCACATATAGTCCCAGCTACTTGGGAAGCAAAGCGGAGAGGATTGCTTGAGCCCCGAAGCCAAGGTTGCAGTGAGCCAAGATTGCATTGCACCACTGCACCCCAGCCTGGACGACAGAGCAAAAACCCCATGCCAACCAGTGTGGAAAAACCTCACTAACATCTAGGGCATTAGCAAGACGATGCTTTAGATCCGGAGCTAAACCAGGCCTAGAGCCAGGACTATTGTTGATCTACCCCAGCAAAAGCCTGAGACAAGCCCCAAAAGGTGAAGCTGAACTGCAAGTTTCTTAACTACCTGCCAAAAAAAATGTCAACACATCTTAAAGAAATTTAGCAAAACCAAGACATGAACAATGTACTATTCAAAATTTTCAGCATCCAAGAAAAAGTTACTAGACATGCAAGGCAGAAAAGTCAGTCAATAAGAAGCTAGAAATATAGTGGCCCCTCTTCTCCACAAAGGATACATTTTATGACCAACCCCCACCCTGCCACTTCCGCGGTGGATGCCTGAAACCATGGATAATACCAAACCCTATGCATACTATGTTTTCACCTATATATATAAACCTATGAGAAAGTTTAATTTATAAATTAGGCACAGTCAGAGATTAACAGCAATAACTAATAATAAAATAGAACAATTATAGGAATGTACTGTCATACAAGTTATGTGAATGTGGTCTCTCTCTTTCTCAAAACATGGCATTGTACTACACTCAGCCATCTTCTTACGATTTGCCAATCTGATAACTGAGACAGCTACCAAGTGACTCATAGGCAGGCAGCATACAAAGCTGAGATACACTGAATAAAGGGATGATTCATATGCTGGGCAGGACAGAGCAGGACAGTGGGAGGTTCCATCATGCTACTCAGAATGGCACACAATGTAAAACACGTGAATTGCTTATTTCTGGAATTTTCCCTTTAATATTTTAGACTGCAGTTGACCATGGATAACTGAAACTGTGGAAAATAAACTGTGGATAAGTGGGGGGAACCACTGTAAAGGCAAATTAAATGAAAGTAAGTTGAGGAAAGGGAATAATAAAGATAAAAGTATAAATCGATGAAATAGAAATTGACATCCAATAGGGAAAGTTAATAAATCCCAAAGCTGGTTCTTTGAAAATATCACCAAAGTTGATAAACATATAGTTAAATTGCCAAAAGTAAAAATGAAAAAGGACAGAAAACTGGGCCAAATTGTGTCCTCCCAAAATCCAGATGTTAAAGCCCTCATCCCCAGTGCTATTGTATTTGGAGATACAGCCATTGAGGAAATAATTAAATTAGGTCATAAGATTGAAGCCTTATACAAAAATTAACCAGGCATGGTGATGCATGCTTGTAATCTCAGCTACTCGGGAGGCTGAGGCAGGAGAATCGCTTGAACCTGGGAGGCGGAGGTTGCAGTGAGCCGAGATCGCATCATTGCACTCCAGCCTGGGTGACAGAGCCAGACTCTGTCTCGGAAAAAAAAAAAAAAAACAACGATTGAGGCTCTAAACCAGTAGCACTAGTGATCTGACAAGAAGAGGAAGAGACGCCAGAGCTCGCTCTCTTTCTCCACACATGCATAGAAGAAAGGCCCTAGAAGGACACAGTGAGACGGCAGCACTCTGCAAGCCAAGAGAGCCCTCCCCAGAAACCAAATTTTCTGGCACCTTGATCTTGAACTTCTAGTCGCCAGAACTGTGAGAAAATAAATTTCTGTTATTTAAACCATCCAGTCTGTGGTGTTCTGTTATGGCAGCCCAAGCTGATAATAATAATGATAATACATATTTCAGTACCAAGAGATGGAGTGCTACTGTAACAAACACCTAAAAATGTGGAAGAGACTTTGGAAGTGGATAATGGGTAGAGGCTGAACGAGCTTTGAGGTGCATGCTAGAAAAAGCCTAAATTGCCATGAAAAGACTTTAGTAGAAATATGGACGTTACAGTGATTCTGGTGAGAGCTCAACAAGAGGAGAGGATAGCTGTAGAGAAAGTGAAAGCTTTTATCATCTTAGAGAATATATATCATCATGAATAGAACGTTAATAGAAATAGGACATTAAATATGCCTCTGGCCAGAAAGAGATCATCATGGCGGATGGCAGGCAGGACTAGATTGCAGCTCCAACTCGGACAGAAAGCAGCCTACGGAGACTCGCATTATCAATTTTAGCTCCAGAACAACTGCAAGAACAAACCAGCAGTCCCCAGAGGACCCACAGACCCTCTGAAGGAAGCAGGCTGCTCCTGCAGGACCGGAAGACACCCCAAATACTGTGAATGTCCAAACTGTGAAAGTGATAAAAAAGGGAGACCCTCCAACCCAAACACACACCCCCACTGGGGTAACAGAAGGTCTAGTTTGCAGGAGAAGTTTCTGACCTTACCTGGAGGCTGAGTCAATTTAGAGCTGAGCAAAATACAGGGATAGAGGAAGCAGCGGGAAAGGCCCTGGGAGTTCGCTGGGTCCCCAAGCAGGCCATTCCTGCCTGGCACCACAGGGATCCTTCGGGAGGGCGGCCAGAGGCACAAGGGAAAATGCCACAGGAAGAAGGAAGTCTGCAGCTGAACTTTGTAACAATTTGAACTGGGTGAGAAGCCCCCTGACCAGAACTTGGGGGAGGGTGCAAATCCGGTGTGCAGACTCCACAGGCGGGGGAAGAACCAAAACTCTTTTCTTTCGCAGCTGGGAGGCAGGTAGCCTGGGGCAAGTTCTCAACCCCTGCTCACCCACTGCCTGGAAACAGACTCAGGGCTCTTAGCGGGGGATAGTGGAAGTGAGACCAGCCCTTTGGATTGCGTGGGAGCTGGGTGAGGCCTGTGACTGCCAGCTTTCCCCCCACTTCCCTGACAACCTGCATGACTCAGTAGAGGCAGCCATAATCCTCCTAGGTACGCAACTCCACAGACCTGGGAACACCTGGGAACCTCATCCCCAATCCCCACAGCAGCTGCAGCAAGACCCACCCAGTGAGAGTCTGAGCTCAGACCCACCTATCCCTGGCCCCACCTGATGGGCCTTCCCTACCCACCCTGGTAGCTGAAGACAAACAGCATATACTGGGCATATACTCTTGGGAGTTCTATGACCCTGCCCACCGGCAGCTTCTCACCATACTACCACAGCTGATGTTCTCTGGAAAGCGCCACCTCCTGGCAGGAGGCCAATCAGCACAAAGATAGAACATTAAACCACCAAAACTAAGAACCCTCAGAGTCCATTTCACCCTCCTGCCACCTCCACCAGAACAGCTGCTGGTATGCACAGCCGAGAGACTCATAGATGATTCGCATCACAGGACTCTCTTGCTGGGTGGCTAGACCCAGAACAGAGATAACAATCACTACAGCTTGACTCACAGGAAGCCACATCCATAGGAAAAGCGGGGAAGTACTACATCAGGGAAAACCCTGTGGGACAAAAGAATCTGAACAACAGCCTTCAGCCCTAGACCTTCCCTCTGACAGAGCCTACCCAAATAAGAAGGAACCAGAAAACCAACCCTGGTAATATGACAAAACAAGACTCATTAATACCCCCCCACCCCAAAATCACACTAACTCACCGGCAATGGATCCAAACCAAGAAGAAATCCCTAATTTACCTGAAAAAGAATTCAGGAGGTTAGTTATTCAGGTAATCAGGGAGGCACCAGAAAAATGCAAAGCAAGGAAATCCAAAAAATTATACAATAAATGAAGGGAGAAATATTCAAGGAAATAGATAACATAAAGAAAAAACAAAATTTTGGGAAACATTGGACACACTTATAGAAATGCAAAATGCTCTGGAAAGTCTCAGGAACAGAACTGAACAACAAGAAGAAAGAAATTCAGAGCTCGAAGACAAGGTCTTTGAATTAACCCAATCCAATAAAGACAAAGAAAAAAGAATAGGAAAATATGAACAAAGCCTCCAAGAAGTCTGGGATTATATTAAACAACCAAACCTAAGAATAATTGGTGTTCCTGAGGAAGAAGAGAAATCTAAAAGTTTGGAAAACATATTTGGGGGAATAATTGAGGGAAACTTCCCTGGTCTTACTAGAGACCTAGACATCCAAAGACAAGAAGCACAAAGAACACCTGGGAAATTCATTGCAAAAAATTCATCACCTAGGCACAGTGTCATCAGGATATCTAAAGTTAAGACAAAGGAAAGAATCTTTAGAGCTGTGAGACAAAAGCACCAGGTAACTCATAAAGGAAAACCTATCAGATTAACAGCAGACTTCTCAGCAGAAACCCTAGAAGCTAGAAGTCATTGGGACCTTATCTTCAGCCTCCTCAAACAAAACCATTATCACTCAAGAATTTTGGATCTAGTGAAATTAAGCATCATATCTGAACGAAAGATACAGTCTTTTTCAGACAAACATGCTGAGAGAATTCACCACTACCAAGCCACTACTATAAGAATTGCTAAAAGGACCTCTAAATCTTGAAACAAATCCTGGAAACACATCAAAACAGAACCTCTTTAAAGCATAAACCACACAGAACCTATGAAACAAAAATACAATTTAAAGAGCAAAAATGAAAAGCAAAAAACCAAGGTACACAGGCAATAAATAGCACAATGAATGCAATGGTACCTTACATCTCATTGAATATAAATGGCCCAAATGCTCCACTTAAAAGATACAGAACTGGCTGGGCACAGTGGCTTGTGCTTTTAGTCCTAGCACTTTGGGAGGACAAGGCAGGCGGATCACCTGAAGTCAGGAGTTTGAGATCTGCCAGGCCAACATGGCGAAATTCTGTTTCTACTAAAAATGCAAAAATTAATCAGGCATGGTGGCACATGCCTGTAATTCCAGCTACTCAGGAGGCTGAGGCAGGAGAATCGCTTGAACCCAGGAGGTAAAGGTTACAGTAAGCTGATATCACGCCACTGCATTCCATCCTGGGTGACAGAACAAGACTCCATCTAAAAAAAAAAAAAAGATATAGAACTGTAGAATGGATAAGAACTCACCAACCATCTGCTGCCTTCAGGAGACTTACCTAACACATAAGGACTCACATAAACTTAAAGGGGTGGAAAAAGGCATTTCATGCAAATGGATGCCAAAAGTGAGCAAGTGTAGCTACGCTTACATCAGACAAAACAAACTTTAAAGCAACAGCAGTTAAAAGAGACAAAGAGGGACATTACATAATGGTAAAAGGCCTTGTCCAACAGGAAAATATCACAACCCTAAACATATATGCACCTAACACTGGCATCCCCAAATTTATAAAACAATTACTAATAGACCTAAGAAATGAGATAGACAGCAACACAATAATAGTGGGGACTTCAATACTCCACTGACAGCACTAGACAGGTCATCAAGATGGAAAGTCAACAAAGAAACAATGGATTTAAATTATACCTTGGAACAAATGGACTTAACAGATATATACAAAATGTTTCATCCAACAACCTCAGAATATGCATTCTATTCAACAGCACATGGAACTTTCTCCAAGATGGACCATACAATAGGCCACAAAACGAGTCTCAATAAATTTAAGAAAATTGAAATTATATCAAGCACTCTCTCAGACCACAGTGGAATAAAACTGGAAATCAACTCCAAAAGGAACCTCAAAACCATGCAAATACATGGAAATTTAAAAACTCACTCCTGAATGAGCATTGAGTCAAAAACAAAATCAATATGGAAAATTTAAAAATTTTCAAACTGAACAACAATAATGATACAAGCTATTAAAATCTCTGGGATACATCAAAGGCAGTGCTAAGAGGAAAGTTGATAGTTCTAAACACCTACATCAAAAAGACTGAAAGAGCACAAACTGACATTCTAAGGTCACACCTCAAGGAACTAGAGAAACAAGAACAAACCAAACCCAAAACTAACAGAAGAAAGAAAATAACCAAAATCAGAGCAGAACTGAATGAAATTGAAACAACAACAATTACAAAAGATAAATGAAACAAGAAGTTGGTTCTTTGAAAAGATAAATAAAATTGATAGACCATTAGCAAGATTAACCAAGAAAAGAAGTGAGAAAATCCAAATAACCTCATTGAGAAATGAAACAGGAGGTGTCACAACTGCTACCACTGAAATACAAAAGGTCATTCAAGGCTACTGTGAACACCTTTATGCACATAAACTAGAAAACCTAGAAGAGATGGATGAATTCCTGGAAAAACACAACCCTCCTAGCTTAAATCATGTAGAATTAGAAACCCCAAACAAACCAATAGCAAGCAGTGAGATTGAAATGGTAATCAAAAAATTACCAACAAGAAAAAGTCCAGGACCAGATGGATTCACAGCAGAATTCTACTGGACATTCAAAGAGGAATTGGTATCAATCCTTTTGACATTATTCCACAAAGTAGAGAAACCCTCCCTAATTCATTCTATGAAACAAGCATCACCCTAATACCAAAACCAGGAAAGGACATAATCAAAAAAGAAAACTACAAACCAATATCCCTGATGAACATAGATGTTAAAATCCTTAACAAAATACTAGCTAAGCAAATCCAACAACATATCAAAAAGATAATCCACCATGATCAAGTGGGTTTCCTACCAGGGATGCAAGAATGGTTTAACATACACAAGTCAATAAATTTTTGATACCATGTAAATGGAATTAAAAACAAAAATCACATGATCATCTCCACAGATGCAGAAAAAGCATTCAACAAAATCCAGCATCCCTTTATGACTAAAACTCTTAACAAAATTGGCATACAAGGGACATACCTCAACGTAATAAAAGCCATCTATGACAAACCCACAGTCAACATAATACTGAATGGGCAAAAGTTGAAAGCATTCCCTCTGAGAACTGGAACAAGACAAGGATGCTCACTGTCACCACTCCTCTTCAATCTAGTACTGAAAGTCCTAACCAGAGCAATCAGACAAGAGAAAGAAATAAACGGCATCCAAATCTGTTAACAGGAAGTCAAACTGTCACTGTTAGCTGATGATATGATCATTTACCTTGAAAACTCTAAAGACTTCTCCAGAAAGCTCCTAGAACTGATAAAAGAATTCAGCAAAGTTTCCAGATAAAGATGAATGTACACAAATCAGTAGCTCTTCTATATACCACCAGCAACCAAGTGGAGAATCAAATCACAAACTCAACCTCTTTTACAATAGCTGCAAAAAAATAAAATACTTAGGAATATACCTAACCAAGGAGTCGAAAGATCTCTACAAAGAAAACTACAAAACACTGCTGAAAGAAATCATAGATGACACAAGCAAATGGAAACACATCCCATGTTCATGGATGGGTAAGAATCAATATTGTGAAAATAACCATACTGCCAAAAGCAATCTACAAATTGAATGCAATCCCCATCAAAATACCAACATCATTCTTCACAGAATTATAAAGAACAATTCTAAAATTCACATGGAACCAAAAAAGACCTCACATAGCCAAAGCAAGACTAAGCAAAAAGAACAAATCTGGAAGCATCACACTACCTGATTTCAAACTATACTATAAGGCCATAGTCACCAAAACAGCATGGTACTGGTATAAAAATAGGCACACAGACCAATGGAACAGAATAGAGAACCCAGAAATAAACCCAAATACTTACAGCCAACTGATCTTCAACAAAGCAAACACAAATATAAAGTGGAGAAAGGACATCCTTTTCAACAAATGATGCTGGGATAATTTGCTAGCCACCTATAGGAGAATGAAACTGGATCCTCATCTCTCACCTTATACAAAAATCAACTCAAGATAAAGGACTTAAACCTAAGACCTGGAACAATAAAAACTCTAGAAGATAACATTGGAAAAACCCCTCTAGACATTCACTTAGGCAAGGATTTCATGACCAAAAACCCAAAAGCAAATGCAATAAAAACAAAGATAAATTGCTGGGACCTAATTAAACTAAAGAGCTTTTGCACAGCAAAAGAAACAGTCAGCAGACTAAACAGACAACCCACTAAGTGAGATAAAATCTTCACAATCCATACATCTGGCAAAAAACTAATACCTAGAGTCTACAATGAACTCAAACAAATCAGTAAGAAAAAAACAATCCCATCAAAAAGTGGGTTATGGACACGAATAGACAATTCTCAAAAGAAGATACACAAATGGACTACAAACATGAAAAAATGCTCAACATCACTAATGATCAGGGAAATGCAAATCAAAACCACGTGCGATACCACCTTACTCCTGCAAGAATGGTCATAATAAAAAAATTTTTAAAAAGTAGATGTTGTCATGGATGGCATGGATGTGGTGATCAGAGAATACTTCTACACTGCTGGTGGGAATGTAAACTTGTACAGCCACTGTGGAAAACTTTGAGAAGATTCCTTAAAGAACTAAAAGTAGAACTACCATTTGATCCAGCAATCCCACTACTGGATATCTATCCAGAGGAAAAGAAGTCATTATACGAAAAAGATACTTACACACGCATGTTTATAGCAGCACAATTTGCAATTGCAAAATCATGAAACCAACCCAAATGCCCATCAATCAACGAGCAGATAAAGAAACTGGTGGCCAGATGCAGTGGCTCATGCCTGTAATTCCAGCACTTTGGGAGGCTGAGGTGGGTGGATCATGAGGTCAGTTCGAGACCAGCCTGGCCAACATGGTGAAATCTCATCTCTACTAAAGATTAAAAAACAAAATAATTAGCTGGGCATGTGCCTGTAATCCCAGCTATTCAGGAGGCTGAGGCAGGAGAATCACTTGAACCCAGGAGACAGAGGTTGCAGTGAGCCAAGATCGTGCCATTGCACTCCAACCCGGGCGACAGGGCAAGACTGTGTCTCAAAAAAAAACAAAACAAAACCCTGTGGTATACATATGATGGAATACTACTCAGCCATAAAACAAAATGAATTAAAGGCATTTGCAATGACCTGGATGATATTGGAGACTATTATTCAAAGTGAAGTAACTCAGGAATGGAAAACCAAACACTCTATGTTCTTACTGATATGTGGGAGCTAAGCTATGAGGATGTAAAGGCATAAGAATGATACGTGGGCTTTGGAGACTTGGGGGAAGGGTGTGAGGGGAGGGAGGGATAAAAGACTATAAATAGGGTGCAATGTATACTGCTCAGGTGATGAGTGCACCAAAATTTCAACATCACCACTAAAGAACTTACTCATGTACCAAATACCACTTGTACCCCAATAACCTATGGAAAAAAAAAATTTAATGCTTCTGGTGAGGTCTCAAACACCAGTGAGGAACATGCTATTGGAAACTGAAGGAAAGAAAATCCAAGTGGCAGAGAATTTGGCTCAATGATGTTCTAGTGTTTTGTGGAAGGTAGAACTCGTGAGTGGTAACCTTGGATATCTAGCATAGGAAACTACTAAGCAACATGTGGAAGGTTCAGCCTGGGTTCTCCTTACTGCTTGTAGTAAAATGTGAGAGCAGGGAGATGAATTGAAGAACGAATTGTTAGGCAAAAAGGAAACAGTACTTGAAGTTTTGGGAAACTCTCAACCTATCCATATTTCAAAAAACATGAAAGCGTGTTTTGGAAAGAATGCCAAAAGTGTGACTATGCAATCACTCCATAAAGAGATTATCCATGAAGTTAATCAACCATTTCATCAAAAGCCAGGAATAGAGATGGGATTATACCAGAATAAACAATGCCAGTTTGGACCAAAGGCAACAGAGATGGGATGAAATTAAAACCAGGCTTTGGGACTCTTGGGATTCTATGTGATGAGACAGTAGAGCTATTTGGCTGATAACTTGCTTTCTCCTTCAAGAAAAGGGAAGAATGGTCCCAAAGATGGCTTAGAGATTATTAAGGTTTCCACTCCCATTACAGGATCAGAGTGCAAGACTGTTACCTCCTCAGTTTCAGAGGTAGGGCTGCCTTTCATGTTTCAGTAGGCCAGCCTGTCCCCACCCAGTATCTCAAGGGCGGGGCCTCCATTCAGAACCAAGGTGGCAGAACCACAATCTGGTCATTTGGAGTGATATTGATGTCCCACTGGGCCCAGATAGCAGAGCATCCAAGCAAAGAGGATTATCCTTGAGCCCTAAGATCTCATACATTTGCCTTGCTAGGTTTTGTACTTTCTTGGGGCCCATAACCCCTTTCTTCCTTCCAGTTTCTCCCTTTTGGAATGGCAATGTCTATCTTATACCTGTCCCACCATTGTATTTTGGAAGCACGTAACTTGTCTGTTTCACACATTCACAGATAAAAAGGAATTTTGCCTCAGGACAAATCACACCTGGAGTCTCACCCATGCCTGATTTAGATGATATTTAGATGAAACTTTGGACTTGGAATTGATACTGAAATAGGTTAAGACTTTTGAGGCTCTTGGTAGAGGATAGATGTATTTTGCAAGCAAAAAAAAAAAAAAAAAGCTTAAGTTTTGGGAGGCCAGAGGGCAGAATGTTACAAACTGAATTATGTTCCCCCCAAATGTATATGTTGAAGTCCTAGCCCCCCATGTAATGTTGTTTGGAGATAGGGCCTTTAAGGAGGTGATTTAGGTTAAAGGAGGTTGTAAGGGTGGGTTCTACTCCAGGAAGAGGAAGAGACACCAGAGATCTCTTTTTGTGTGCATACACAGAGGAAAGACCGTGTGAGGACACAGTGAGAATGCGGCTGGGTGCAAGCCAGGGAAACAAGAGGCTACCAGAAACCAACCCTGATGGCACCTTAATCTTGGACTTCTAGCCTCCAAAAATGTGAGAAAGTAAATTTCTGTTGTTTAGGCCACACAGCCTATGGTATTTTGTGATGGCAGCCCTATCAGTCTAACACAAAAATCAAGATCATAAATATCAGGAATGAAAGAGGGGACATCATCACGACAGTCCCTGTAGAAACCAAAAGAATAATACAAATATATTATAAACTTATAATAACAACTTAGATGAAGTGGACAAATGTCTTGAAAAACATAAATTACCAAAACAGATACAAGAAGAAATAAAAATCTGACTAGTCACATTAAAGAAATTGAACATATCCCAACAATTATATTAGATGAGCATTACCTTGATGACAAAATTTATAAGAAAACAAAATTTTGACCAGTATTTGTCACAAACACAAATGAAAAAGTGCTTTAAAATTAGCAAATTGAAATACAGCAATATGGCCATACAGGTGCGGTGGCTCACACCTGTAATCCCAGCACTTTAGGAGGCCAAGTCAGGTGGATCACTTGAGGTCAGAAGTTCAAGACCAGCTTAGTCAACATGGTGAAACCCCATCTCTACTAAAAAATACAAAAATTAGCTGTGCATGGTGGTGGGCACCTGTAGGTCCAGCTACTTGGCAGGCTGAGGCAGGAGAATTGCTTGAGCCCAGGAGGCAGAGGATGCAGTGAGCTGAGATCACATTACTGCACTCCAGCCTGGATGACAGATTAGAGATCTTGATAAATAGAGAGATATGCCTTGTTTATGTATTGTATAATGTTAAGGTATTAATTATCCCCAAATGGATCTATAGAATAAGCACAATCTCAGTCAAAATCCCAGAAGATTCTTTTTTTTTTTTTTTTTTTTTTGAGATGGAGTCTCACTCTGTCGCCCAGGCTGGAGTGCAGTGGCGCGATCTCGGCTCACTGCAAGCTCTGCCTCCTGGGTTCCCGCCATTCTCGTGCCTCAGCCTCCTGAGTAGCTGGGACTACAGGTGCCCACCACCACGCCTGGCTAAGTTTTTGTATTTTTTAGTAGAGATGGGGTTTCACCGTGTTAGCCAGGATGGTCTCAATCTCCTGACCTCGTGATCCACCCTCCTTGGCCTCCCAAAGTGCTGGGATTACAGGCGTGAACCACTGCTCCCGGCCAACTCTTTTTTTGGTATAAATTGCCAAGCTGGTTCTAAAATATATAGAGAAATGAAAATACCTAGAAGAGCTAAAACTATTTTGAAAAAAATGAACAAATTTGGAGGACTTACTCTATGTGCTCTCAAGGTTTACTATAAAGCTACAGTAATTAAGACAGTGTAGTTTTCATATAAGGATAGACATGTATCAATATATAGACATAGAGTCCAAAAATAAGCCCACATGTAGAAAAGATCTGCTAATCTTTGACAAAAGTGCCAAGGTAATCCAATGGGAGAAAAGATAATCTTTTAACAAATGATATTGGAACAACTGGTTATCTATATGGGAAACAAAATAAACTTTAAACGTTACTTCACACAATACAGAAAAACTAGCTTTAAATAAATCATATATCTAATTGTAAAAGCTAAAATTATAAATTTTCCAGGAGAAAGCCTTCATAATCTTGGGAAAGGCAAAGCTTTTATAGACAGGACATGGAATGCACTTAACACAAAAGAAAAGTTGGGAAGTTGGACATTACGAACAAACATTTCCATACTTCAAAAGACACAATTAATCAAA
This sequence comes from Macaca fascicularis, assembly GCF_037993035.2. NCBI lineage: Eukaryota > Metazoa > Chordata > Mammalia > Primates > Cercopithecidae > Macaca > Macaca fascicularis. Next base: position 187,778,201 of record NC_088379.1, read on the forward strand.
TATAAGCTCTGGTAAAAATAAAAAATACAGAAAAAAGAAAAAAGAAAAGAAAAGAAAAAAACACAGTTAACTACAGACTGAGAGAAATATTCACAATACATATATCTGACCAAGAATTTTATACAAAATATATAAAGACATCAACAATTCAATAATAAGGTCAAATAATTTTTAAAAGTAGACAAAAATGTTACACACTCACAAGATAAGATATAGGAATAGCCATAAAGTGCATAAAAAGATACTCAATATCATTAGTCATCAGGCAAATGTAGACTAAAGCCTCAGTGAAGCACTGTTACATATCCACTAAAATCGCTAAAATTAAAAATATGACCACACCAAGTGTCGGTGAGAATGCAGAGCACTGAACATTGCTGGGAGAAATGTTAGATCATATAATTGATTATTTTGGAAAAGAACTCTGCAGAACTTTTAGAGATAAAATATTATCACTGAAACTAGAAACTCAGTAGAAAGTTAAACAAAAGATGATACCTGTCTGAAAAGAAAATTAGTTATCCAGAAGAGAGATTTAAAGAAATAACCAGAATATAGTACAAAGAGATCCATAGCTAAAAAATATGACAGAGGTTAGTGTGAGAAAGTACAACTCAACTGCTAGACCTTCAGAAGGAGAAGATAGAGAGGGTAGAGACAGTATCAAATAGCTGAATTTCCCAGAAATTGGTGAATATATATACCAATCTCATATACAACCAACCCAACTGATAACAAGGAGGATAAATTAAAACAATGCACACCTAGGAGCATCCAAACTGCAGAACACCAAAAAAAAGAGAAGGCTATATAATAAAAGCAATCAGAGAGAAAAGATGAATCACTTAGTTAGGAATGGCAATTATACTGGCGACTTCTCAGCATCAACAATGTAACTCAAAAGACAGTGCAACCATGTTTTTGACATGCTGAGATAAAATATCTGTCAACCTACAGTTATGTTCTTGGTAAAACAATCTTTCAAGAGAAGGGATAAAATAAAGACCTTTTCAGGCAAACAAAAGCTGAACTTGACTTTAGGAGAATCACATGAAAGAAAATTTCAAGGACAAGAATAAGTTAAATTATTACAAAAGGAAGGTCTGAGATTCAAGGAATGGTGAGCGAAGATACTGGCAAATATCAGGTAAATATAAACAAATACTGAGAATAAAACAGTAAGAATGTTTATAGGGTAAAAGAAAAGTAAAAATACTGGACAGAAATAGTGTAGAAGTTAGAAGGGGTGATCTGGATTATAGCATTATAAGAACTTGTATTTTTTTTATTAGAAAGTAAAGTTAGTAATTAAGTTTAGACTATTAACCATGCATTTTAAGTAACTAAAGTTACTGCTAAAATAATAGACATCACAATATAACTTCTAAACTAATAGAGAAGGAAAAATAAATAATTCATAACAAAGAAAAGAGGCCAGGTGCAGTGGCTCACGCCTGTAATCCCAGCACTTTGGGAGGCTGAGGCAGGAGGATCACCTGAGGTCAGGAGTTCGAGACCAGCCTGGCCAACAGGGTAAGACCTCATCTCTACTAAAAATACAAAAATTAGCTGGGCTTGGTGGTGGGCACCTGTAATCCAAGCTACTTGAGAGGATGAGGCAGGAGAATCACTTGAACTCAGGAGGCAGAGGCTGCAGTGAGCCAAAATCGTTCCATGGCACAGCTGGGTGACAGAGCAAGACTCCATCTTAAAAAAAAAAAAAGAAGAAGAAGAAAAAAGAAAGGCAGAACAAATAGAAAATATACAACAAGATATAATAAGTGAATCCAAATATAAATAGATAAAAAAATAGTTAAGTGAAACTTCCCAATTAATATTGTTAAACTGGAAAAAATATATGAAATCAAGATATTTATCAAAGACTTATCTAAAACATAAGGATACAGTAATTAAAAAAAAAAATGGGCTAAGCATAGTGGCTCATGCCGGTAGTCCCAGTGCTTTTGGAGGCTAAGGCGGAAGGATGATTTGAGACCAGGAGTTTGAGAACAGCCTGGGCAACATAGTGAGAGCCTATCTCTGCCAAAAAATCAAAAATAAAAATATTAGCGAGGCACGATGGTACATACCTGTAGTCCCAGCTGCTCAGGAGGCTGAGGCGAGAAGGTTGCTTGAGCCCAGGAGTTTGAGATTATAGAGAGCCACTGCAATCCAGTCTGGGCAACAAAGCAAGACTCTGTCTATTTAAAAAAAATGTATTTTAATCAAAAAAGTGAATAAAGATATACCAGGTAAATGTTAACCAAAACAATTCTGGGTAATGTTAGACGTATATTATACCTAATGATTAAGATTCTACTCTTTAGGAAGATACATTTCTCCACATATATATATATATATACATATATATATATATACAACTAATAATATAGTTTCAAATAACATGAAGTAAAAAATTGACAGCTACAAGATATACTAACAAATCCATGATCATAGTTGAAGTTTTTCTAACATTTGTTTCAGTAATTGGTAGAGACAGATTTTTTTTAAGTCAGTAATAATGTGAAAAATTAGAATAGCACAATAGACAATCAGGATCTATGATTCACTCTCTCTCTCAGAATGTTCTTTTCAAGTATACATTTACCCATTTAGAGAAGTGACCACATGCTAGGCTTTAAGAAAACTTCAATAAATTCCAGCAGGTTGGTATTGTTCAGAACGTATTATTTGACCACTAGGCAATTACACTGGAAATCAACAGCAAAAAAGGTAGAAAATCCTCATACCTTTAGAGATACAAAACACACTTCTAAAGAATTTCACAGAAGCGAGAGGCTCTGATGGAAATTATAAAATATTTAGAATAGAATAATAAACTAGTACATATTAAAAATATATGAGCTATAGTGGTATTGAGAGTGAGTTTGATAGCCTCAAATGCTTATACTGGAAAAGAAGTCTCAAATGTATGACCTAAGCATCTAATTTATTGAGTTAGAAAAAAAATAGCTGAATAATTCCCCAAAAGTAGAAGAAACAACATAATAAATATAAAAGCATAAATGCATAAAATAAAAAACATAGTTCCAAGATAGAGAATTAACAAAGCTAAAAATTTGGTCTTTGACAAGACTAATAAAATAGACAACAGCAAGATTAATGAAACAGAAAGAAAGAGACATATAAACTAAGAATTAATATGCACATATCTCTAGAGGCTGGAGAGCAAACATTATAAGATATGAACAAATTTGGGACAATTAGTTTAAAAACTTAGAGGAAATGAATATATCCTATTATGAGCTGAAATGTTCCCTCCAAATTCATATGTTAAAGTCCTAACCCCCTCAGAATATGCCTGTATGTGGCAATAGGGTCTTTACCTCAGAATATGTACCTCAGAATTCTGTACCTCAGAATATGACTGTATTTGGCAATAGGGTCTTTAAAGAGGCCATTAAGTATAAATGAGATCAGAGTGGCCCATAATCCAATAGGATTGGTGTCATAAGAAGGGATACACACAGATACACACAGAGGAAACACCAAGTGAAGACACGGGGAGAAGGTGGCCAACTGCAAGCCAAAGAGAGAGGCCTCGGGAGAAACCAACCCTGCCAACACCTTGATCTCGGACTTCCAGCCTCCGGAACTGTGAGGAAACACATTTCTGTTGTTTCGGTCATGCCATCTGTGGCACTTTGTTATGGCAGTCCTAGCAAACTAATACACAAACTTAGAAAAGTCTCAATCATTAGCAAAAGTAAATCTGTAATTTAAAAGTCTTGTGTTGCCCGGAGAGGTAGCTCATGCCTATAATCCCAGCACTTTGGGAGGCCGAGGCAGGTGGATCACGAGGTCTGGAGTTCAAGACCAGCCTGGCCAACAGGGTGAAACCCCATTTCTATTAAAAATACAAAAATTGGCCAGGCATGGTGGCAGGCACCTGTAATCCCAGCTACTCAGGAGGCTGGAGAATCGCTGGAACCTGGAAGGCAAAGTTTACAGTGACCCGAGACCATGCCACTGCACTCCAGCCTGGGCTACAGAGCAACACTCTGTCTCGAATAAATAAATAAATAAATATAAATAAATACATGTCTTGTGACACACACAAAAAAACAATTCAAATTACTAGTTCTAGCTTGACCAAATATCCAAGAAACAGACAATTACAGTTTCTTCCAGGGAATGAAAAAGAGGTTGTGAGGCTAGCCTGACATAGATATAAAAATCTTGAACAAAATATAAGCTAACCAAATGTAGCAATGTCTAAACATAACACTCTGTTGATTAACATATTGGGTTGATCCTGAGAATCCAAGGTCAATTAATATAATGCACCACTATTATAGATCTTTAAAGGAGAAAATTAAATAACGCAGAAAAATCATTCAATAACATTCAATATCCATTCATGATAAAAATTCAGCAAGCTGAGAATAGAAAACAACTTTCTTAATAATTAAGACATCTTGCTGTTGTCTACTTTGTTAGTCTCGTGAAAGGCCCAACCTTTGGCTGGGTTGATTGTCTTTATTGAAACCATGTTTTTTATTCTATGTATTTCTGCTTTTATAACTTTCTCTGTAAAAGACATCCTCAAAAAAAAAAAAACCTCTGAGAAAGCATCATAATTATGAAATGTTGAAAACATTCTCTTTAAGAGCAGAAATACAACATGAATATCCACTATCACCCTTTCTCTTTAAGATTGTTTGGAGGCTGGGCACAGCGGCTCACACCTGCAATCTCATCACTTTGGGAGGCCAAGGTTGGTGGATCGTGAGGTCAGGAGTTCGAGACCAGCCTGGCCAACATATTGAAATCCTGTCTCTACCAAAAATACAAAAAAAATTAACTGGGTGTGGTGGCAGGTGCCTGTAATCCCAGCTACTCAGTAGGCTGAGGCAGGAGAATCGCTTGAACCTGGGAGGTGGAGGTTGCAGTGAGCCGAGATTGCGCCATTGCACTCCAGCCCAGGCAACAGTGTGAGACTTGGTCTCAAAAAAAAAAAAAATTGTTTGGAAAGCCTAGCCATCAACTGAGAAAAGCCAAAAAAAAGAGAGAGAAGAGAGAAACATAGAAGAATCAGATAGAAAAAGAACAAAATTGTCATTATCTGCAAAGTGATTCAACAGTCTATATAGAAAATTAATCTGTAGAAAAGCTATCATAATTAGTAAAATTGTATAGCATGTTTGCTAAATAATATCAATTCACAAAAACCAACATTGTAATGCACTTGTAATGTAAAGATACCATGTACAATAATAATAAAAATATAATTACTCAGGATGAAACCTAACAAATCCTCCATGGGCTACATTTTATCTTTTAAAAATTGCTTATATTAAAGGTGCACAACATGACATTTTAATATAAATATACACAGTGAAATGATTACCACATTCAAGCAAATTAATATACCCATCAGCTCATATAGGTTCCTTTTTTGTGGTAAGAGCACCTAAAAATCTATACAAATAATGAAAGGAGATCCTGACATTTGAGATAACATAGATGAACCTGGAAGATATTATGCTCATTGAAATAATTTGGGTCCAGAAAGACAAATACTGCATAATCTCATGTACAGGTGGAATCTTTTTAAAAATGTTGAAAACATAGAAACAGAGTAGAAAGGTGGTTACTGGGAGTGGAAGGAGGGCAAGAAAATGAGAGAGGTAGGCCAAAGGGTTCGAAGTTACATAAGACGAACAAGTCCATAGATGTAACATACACCACGAGAACTATAGTTAATAACATAGTCTTGAATACTGGAAATTTGCTAAGAGGGTATATTTTATGGGCTGCCTTTTAACAGGATTTTTAGGTGATTTGTATGCACATTATAGTTTGAGAAGAACTCTTTTAGTACAATGGTTTTATCCTTAGCTGCATATTATAATAAAAACTTTATACACACACACCTATACCCATACAAACACATATTCCTGGACTCCCCTTATTCTAATGTGTAATAGGATTGGCACCAGTATATCAATACAGTTCAAAAGGCTCCCCAGATGATTCTTGTCTAAACCATTACTCAACAGGGTGATGGTAGAATGTGCTTGGAGAAAGGCACATGGAGGCTTCCAAGATACTAGTAATATTCTATTTTTTCATTTGGGTGATGAATATATTGGTACATTAGTCTTTAAATCATACACATACATTTTATACATTTTGTTGTATTTTAAATTTCATTGTAACACAATTAAATATCTCCTTAACATCAGTGGTGTAATTTTTATTATTTAGTCATCTCATTACTTCTCTATTGCTGGGGACAGATTCCTATGTTGCCTTTCTTAATCATCACAGAAATTTGGGATGGCTTCAAGTCACACTACGTGATATGGTTTGACTGTGTCCCCACCCAAATCTCATCTTGAATTGCAGTTGTCGTAATGCCCACGTGTTGTGGGAGGAACCCAATAGGAGGTAATTTAATCACAGGTGAGGTTACCCTCATGCTGTTCTCATGACACTGAGTGGGTTCTCACAAGATCTGATGGTTTTATAACGAGCTTTTCCTCCTTTTGCTTGGCACTTCTCCTTGCTGCTGCCATTTGAAGACGGGCATGTTTGCTTCCCCTTCCACCATGATTGTAAGTTTCCTGAGGCCTCCTCAGCCATGCTGAACTGTGAGTCAATTAAGCCTCTTTCCTTTACCCAGTCTTGGGTATATCTTTATTAGCAGTGTGAGAACGGACTAATATACTACTACTCATATAAATTTAAGCAACAACAGAAACAAAACTTGAATATGAGTCTGCCATTTTGAATAAATAAACCCATCATGGAGCTGAAGGACCTGAATGTCACATTCAAGATTTCACCGAATCAGTTTTGCCAGTACACGCCTGGCCAAGACTGGCTAATTAGAAAGTGCACTTTAACACTAGTGGGTTTTTTTCCTTTCTTGCAAATAAAAAACTCTCATCAGCAGGTTTTCCCAACAGCCTCTAGAAATTTGGCCAATCTTCACATACTCCACTAATAGGAACAACCATGAACAACAATTTGAACTTGGAACTTAAGGCTCAACATTCAAATTATTTTATCATAACAATGGAAGAAATCATATTTATGTCACAATAGCTTTTAAATGAAAAGTAGCCTGTGACTCTGTGCAGATGAAATGTAAATGCAGAGAAATCGTATTTTCTGCACTTAATTTTGATTGTAGGGAAATGGGTATCTTCATAGAGTCTATTACAGACACACACTGGACCTGCCCCACCTTTGAGAAGTCTCCAGTGTCTTCTTCTTTTCAAGGTTGCTTTTCAGACCTCATAATGTTGAGAGAGGTGTCACAAGGACAATTCACAATCCCTGAGCAAATGGGCAAAGTTGCAAGTACCCAGCGGAGCTGCTGAAACGTTGCTGCAACCAGGAATCCTCCATAATTGAGTGAGAAGCTTCTAGTAACCAGGAACAAAAAGCTGAGGAGTTATTACAGGTTTCTTAAAAATTATTGGATTTTTTTTTCTTTTTTTTTAGAGATGGGGGTCTCAGTCACCCATGCTGGAGTGCAGTGGCACAGTCACAGCTCACTGCAGCCTCAAACTCCTAAGCTGAAGTGATCCTCCTGCCTCAGCCTCCTGAGTAGCTAAGGCTACAGGAGCTACATGTCTGGCTAACTTAAAAAACTTTTTTTTTTTTTTTAATAGAGACGAGGCCGTGCTTTGTTGCCCAGGCTAGTCTTGTACTCGTGGCTTCTAGTGATCCTCCCATTTCAGCATCCCAAAGTGCTGGGATTACAAGTATGAGCCACCATGCTCAGCCAAATTATTGGATTTTTTTTTTTTTTTTTTGAGATGGAGTTTCGCTCTTGTTGCCCAGGCTGGAGTGCAGTGGCATGGTCTCGACTCACTGCAACCTCTGCCTTCCGGTTTCAAGCGATTCTCCTGAGAGAAGGTCATCCCTGCACTAAAGGAATTCAGAGGCACATTTAATTAGGCAGGGAAAAAAAATCAGTAAATTTGAAGATAGAACAGTGGAAAATACTGAGTTTGAGAAGCAGAAGGAAAAAACTGGAGAAAAGTAAACACAACTGAAGTGACCTGGGGAACACCATCAAGTGAACTAATGCTGAGACCAGCTTGGTCGGGGAGACCCTAACCCAGCAGCGCTAGAGGAATTAAAGACACATACACAGAAATATAGAGGTGTGAAGTGGGAAATCAGGGGTCTCACAGCCTTCAGAGCTGAAAGCCTTGAACAGAGATTTACCCATGTATTTATTAAACAGCAAGCCAGTCATTAGCATTGTTTCTATAGATACCAGATTAACTAAAAGTATCCCTTAATGGGAAACAAAGGGATGGGCCGAAATAAAGGGATGGGTCTGGCTAGTTATCTGCAGCAGGAGCATGTCCTTAAGGCACAGATCGCTTATGCTATTGTTTGTGGTTTAAGAACGCCTGTAAGCGGTTTTCCACCCTGGGTGGGCCAGGTGTTCCTTGTCCTCATTCCGGTAAACCCACACCCTTCAGCGTGAGTGTTATGGCCAACACGAACATGTCACAGTGCTGCAGAGATTTTGTTTATGGCCAGTTTTGGGGCCAGTTGATGGCCAGATTTTGGGGGGCCTGTTCCCAATAAACCAATATATGAAAGGAAGAAGTAAAATTATCTGTGCAGATGATATGATTTTATATGTAGAAAACCCTAAAGATTCCACATACAAAAAGTTGAATTAATCCATTAATTCAACAAAGTAGCAAGATACCTTTGTGTCTTTTGCATGTTGACTTTTCAACATGCAAAAATCGGTTGCATTTTTATACACTGACAATAAACAATCCGAAAAGGAAATTATGAAAATAATTATATTTACAATAGTATCAAAAAGAATGAAATACTTTGAGAATCAACTTAACCAACATGGTAAAAGATGTGTACAATGAAAACTACAAAATATTGATGAAAGAAATTTTAAAAGGCATAAGTAAATGGAAACATATCCCTTGTTCATGAATTGAAAGATTTAATATTGTTAAGACAGCAACACTATCCAAAGCAATCTATAGACTCAATGCAATCTCTATCAAAATCCCACTTTTTTGTAGAAATAGAAAAACCCATCCTAAAATTCATACGAAATTTCAAGGGATCCCAAACTGACCAAACAATCTTGAAAAAGAAGAACAAAGCTAGACGACTCACATTTCCTGATTTGAAAACTTAATACAAAGCTACAATAATCAAAACAGTGTAGTATTGGTATAAAGACAGAAATATGGACCAGTGGAATTGAATAGAAAGCCCAGAAATAAACCTGCACATTTATGTTCAAATAATTTTTTTACAAAGGTGCCAAGACTCCTCAATGGGGAAAAGATAGTCTTTTCAACAAATGGTGCTGGGAAAACTGGATAGTCACATGCAAAGAATGAAGCTGGAGCCTTACCTAGCACCATATGCAAAAATTAACCCAAAATGGATAAAAACCTAAATGTAAGCCCTAAAACTATTAAAATCTTAGGGGAAAACATAGAGCAAAAGCTTCATGACATTGAGTTGGGCAATGATATCTTGGATATGACATTAAAGACATGTGCAACTGAAGAAAAAAACAGAAAAATTGAACTTCATAATAATTTTAAATTTTTGTGCATAAAAAGCTATACAACATAGTAAAAAAGGGAACAGGATGGGAGGAAATGTTTGCAAATCATATATCTGATAAAGGATTAACATCCAGGATATAAAAGAATTCTTGAAACTCAACGACAATTTAAAAAACACAAACAATCCACCTCAAAAGCAGGCAAAAAAAGACCAGGCGCAGTGGCTCATGCCTGTAATCCCAGCACTTTAGGAGGCTGAGGTTGGTGGATAACTTGAGGCCAGGAGTTTGAGACCAGCCTGGCCAGCACGGTGAAACCCATCTCTACTAAAAATATAAAAATTAGCCAGGTGTGGTGGCACATGCCTGTAATCCCAGCTACTCGGGAGGTTGAGGTGGGAGAATCACTGGAACCTGGGACGGGGAGGTTGCAGTGAGCTGAGATTGCACCAGGGTACTCCAGCCTGGGTGACAGAGCAAGACCCTGTCTCAAAAAAAAAAAAAAAAAAAAAAAAAAGGCAAAAACTTAAATAGACATTTCATCAAAGAAGATGTACAAATAGCCAACAAGTACATAAAAAAAATGCTTAGCATCTTTAATCCTTAGAAAATACAAATCAAAACAACTACAAGATACCACCTCACACCTATTAGGAGGGCTACTATCAAACAAACAGAAAATAACAAGTGTTGATGAAGATGTGGAGAAATTGAAACCACGTGCATTGTTGGTGGGAATGTAAAATGGTGCAGTCCTTGTAGGAAACAGTAGATTCCTTGTAGGAAGTCCTTGTAGGAAGAATAGATTACCATATGCTCCAACAATTTCACTTCTGAGTGCTGAAAGAATTGAAAGCAGAGTCTCAAAGAGATATCTGCACATCCACGTTCATAACAGCATTGTTCACAATAGCCTAAATTGGAAGCAACCCAAGTGTTCACTGATGAATGGATGAATTAATAACTGAAATGTAGTATATACGTACAATGGAATATTACACGACTTACAAAGGAAGGAAATTCTGACATATGCTATAATACAATGAATCTTGAGGACATTATGCTAACCAAATTAAGCCAATCATAAAAAGAAAAATATTGTGTGATTCCACTAATATGATGCATTAATACTTAGAGCCGTCAGTGTCATAGACACAAAAAGAGAATGGAGGTTGTCAGGAGCTGGGGGTAGGGGAAGATTTGGAAATTTAATGGGTACAGAGTTTCTGTTTTACAAGGCCAAAAAGTTATGGAGATGAATGGTGGTGATGGTTGCATACCATTATGAATATATTTAATGCCACTGACCTATACACTTAAAAATGGTAAGATGATAAATTTTATGCATGTGTATTTTAGCACAATTTTTAAATGAGGGGAAAATGAAATTCTGATACATGCTACAACACGGATGAACCTTGAAGACGTTATGCTAGATGAAATAAGCCAGACACAAAAGACAAATGTTGTATAATTCCTCTTTTACAAAGTTCTTGGAAATAGTCAAATTCATAGAAACAGAAAATAGAACAGCGGTCACCCAGGGTTGAGAGGAGCGAGGAATAGGGAGTTAGCGTTTGATGTCAACGGAGTTCAGCTGGGGCTAATGAAAAAGTTCTGGAGGTGGATGGTGGGGATAGTCTCACAACAATGCGAATGTACTTAATGCCACTGAATGGTACAAGGAAACATCAGTAAAACGGTAAATTTTATGTTATATATATTTTACCACAATAAAAAAGAAAGATTTCCAGTTCAGATTTGGAGTTGCTGCAGAGGAAGACATTTTAGTGAAACAATACATTCTTAGGAAGAGCTCAATTCTAAAGAAACAGGCTGTTTCACTAAACCCTTAATTGTGTGACTCCTTCTCAAAAGCTCAGAAGGAGCTGATGTCACCATTATTAAATGAAAGCACCCCTTCCACCAAAGTGCTGCAGCATCGCAAGGAAGGCACTGCCATCTTCATCTCTGTGCCTGAACACATCTTCTCATGTTTGTTGTCACACTTTGATGAATGCCCCCAGCCAGCCAGCTACCCTACGTGGCTGCGTAAACTCCTCGTCTTGCCCTCTACCCCAGGGGTGACCTGGCGCGTTAGTGACTCCTGGCTGAGGTAAACGATACGGCACGGTGGTAATGGCAACTGTCAGATCCTTCCCTTTTATCTCCCTCCATCCACTGTGAAGCGTCTCTCCCCAACTCCCTCCTACCAGGCATCAAAAACCCAGATAAAGCAGAAAGGAGTTATCTGAAGTATTGTGTGTCCCCCGCAAGAAATCCAATTATTTATTGTGACTGGAAACTTTTTCTTTTAAGTGTGTTAGTGAGTGACCTAAATGCATAGTTTTCCTCTTACTATTAACATAGCTCTTCCTCTTTCCCACATTTAAAAATCTTAAACAGGCCTCTCCCGCCTTCAAGATGAAGACAAAAGTTAGTGGAAACAAGGTATGCCCAGTTACAACACAGAGGAGACACAGGATATTGGAGCCCTGTTCTTTAGTTTCTAGTTTTGCTCAAAAAAAAAAAAAAGAAAGAAAGAAAAATCTGCTCCTAGGACTACTACTGATGTAATTTTAAAATGAGAGGTGAGCAGCACCGTTATTCCAGAGGATGCCTGCCTTAAGTTCTGCTCTGTCGAGGGCAGAGAAGTCACACAGAAGAATTGAGTCATTGCAGCCACTTCCTCAGTCCCCTGTATGAGTGACAAGACAGACCCCTGAGGTCACAGGAGTAAAGCCTCACGTCCCACTTTGGTGGAGGAATCTTTAGGTAGACCTAATGATTAGCTTCGTTTTCCAAAAAACCTTCAACCTTCCCCTACCCTTGGTGCCAATTACGGGAGAGCAGACGGGGAACAACACACATGTCCCAGACCAATAGGGTCCCCGGGGGATCTGTGAACTGGACAGATGGAAGGGTCTTTGAATCTTTGCTCTAGAAAGTGTTTCCACTTCAGGTGTCCCCGAGCTGCTTAGGGAAAGGAGCTCCTGTGCATTTCCTTGAAGCCTTTTTGCCATTGCTCTGTGTGAGCTAAATCTACCAGTGAAGGTTTGAAGGAGTTGGAGGACAAAAGGTCGGGATGAAGATCTAGCAACAGATTCCATTTATTGGTTGTGGTCTGTGCGTTCTCTGAACTTCCATGTTCAGAAAGAATAAGAAAGAACCCAAGGCACCTGGGGCTCCAGGTCATCCCCCAATTATGGTCCCAGACCAACAGCAGATGCAACAAGCCACTGAACAGCCGCTCACGTCTCCTGGGCCGCTCCTCTTCCCTTTGCTCATTGTTTCTCAACCTTGTTTTCATTAGCACCCCTATAACTAGCCTTTTTTAGCCACTTTTGTTCCTAATCACCCCCTCCATGAGATGTTAATAGCACAAGCATGCTGGATATCTGTTTATGCACTATACTGGTGCTTTACAGCAAGACAAAGATTCCTGCCTCTTCCCAAAAACCAATTTTTTGCCCCATTGGGGACAATATTACACCCATTGAAAATGCATGCCCTAACACCTTTGGAGAGCCAGATGGAATAGGCATGACCTGAAGATGGAGCTGTGGTGGGGCATCCTCCCGCAGCCAGTCTGGCAGAATGGGAGAAACACACTAACTCTGGGGTCAGAAAGGCTGTGTCAGCATGCCAGCTCCACCTGCCCCTCGCAGGACCAGCAGGCTAAAGTTAGGAAATACTCATATTCCCTTAAGGCTCAGTATCCTCATCTATAAAATGGGGATCATTTCTATCTTCAGATTGTAGTGAGAATTAAGTGATGAAATGTGTATTACAGCAACAAGCATTCATCATATTGCGTTCTCATCTCTCTCTCTCTTCCCTTTAGTTTCTGTCAAAAATATACTGGTTTACAAGAGCGAGTTTGTATTCTTTAGCAAGATTTTACTTCCCTTTCCAGAGACATACTGGATTGAAAACTAATTTGCAAAAGAATGTAAAATGTGTTGCTACTACAGCTGGTATGTAAATGTTAATATCAAGAGGTAGTAAACCTAATCATACATCAAGGGGAAATAAAAAGTTACACACATACTCAAACTTTACACCTTGCTGAAATTTCTTTGCACTTGAGAAACTGAGTATATTAATCACTCTCTTCTCCCTACTTTCCTTCCCTAATAAAATTTCACTATTCTTTATTTAAGGTTCCATGGTAAGATTAGCAACAAAATAGAAAACATTCTTTCTTTCTGAAGATACGAGGGACTCCCTCAGGTACATCACTCAAGAGATTATGAAGTAAGTAAGCCTCTCAGATGAGATTTTAAAAGGTGACTGTCTCTGGTCTGCCCACCTACTCCTTGCTATATACCCAAAAGTCAGGGTTTGTTTTTTAATTGAACCCATTGATGGTGAAGGTGCAAGAATGAGAGTGCTTTGGAAACTCTGTGATGGAAGCAGCAGGGCTTGATGGCAGCCTAATTTGGGAAGAAAAGGAGTCTAAAATTACTTCACATGATATGTTTCAAGAGATACTAATCTTCCATCAAGTACAAAATGTACTTTAATGCACATTGAAAATGAAGAAAGTCACAGTTATTTTAAATAAGTAAACAGACAAGATTAAATGACATTAAATATCAAAAGCTAATTTGATTCTGGCATCAGAGCCAATGCTTCCTCCACACCGATATTCCCGAACTGGATTGTCACCAGCCTTCAGAGTTTGGGATGTCGTCAGTCACCCATGGGAACAGTGAATGATGAATCAGAGACTTCCATGGAGAAAGTGCTCTTCGGGGAGGGAGTTCACTGCTATGTTCTCTTGCGTATAATAGAGGCACAGCAAATGTTTATTGATGTGTGGTTTTTCTTGCTTTAGAAAAAGATAAACAGTCTACTAGTGTGTGTAGGCAATGATATGTTAGGGCAACAGACAAAATCTGAAATCTCAGTGACTTAGCACCATGAAGGTTCATTTCCAGCACACACAGAGTCCATCGTGGTTCCAGTGACTGCAGAGTTGTGTCTTCCATGTCATTGAACCAGCCTGCTTATGACCACGGGCTTTACCCATTCAACGTGCAGCTTCAGTCCAGAAATGAGGCTTATCCACTTCCCCTCTGCAGGGGCTGAGCCTGCAGGGGAGCCTGGGAAATATCTGCTGAGTGTTCTGTCTCCGCTACACATGGGTGGACTTCTGCAAATCTACCTTTCAACACCAGATGATGGGTTCCTCTTGACTGTGCTTCCTATTGATTTGGGATGGATGGGAGAGGACTAACTAGAATTACTTATTAAAGGGCCAGAAAGCTATTTCCCTCCCAAACATGTCAGCTTCTGAGCAAAAAAAAATCAGCACAGTTGGCTATAGCAGCAGAACCACCAACTAGCAAAAGCAGCTATTGTGTAGTCCACGCTATGTTAGCTACAATTTGAGTGATAAATTTTAAGCTTAAGAGGTCAATCAATATTGGTTGATATAATGAATACTCATCAGCTGACAAAGTCAGCATCTTATTTACCCATGTCTTCTTCCTTCCTCAAAGTATTTCTGGAATCAAATGGGATTTAGTCTCCCACGACTCTGTTCCTCTGGTAAAAACCAATACTCAAACCCAGGAGTTCATCTGAAACGTCCAGACATCTGGGACCACAAACAGTGAAAAATGGGACTGTCCCAATAAGCGCAGATGGCTAGTAAGCTTGTGGTACCATGGACTCATTTGCAGGTATGAGATCAGTCATAATGGAGCCAAGTTATTTTCTTTTATGAACTTTTAATGTTTTTTGGCATACTTGAAAAGTGCAATAAAAATGAAAAAATATTCATCAATATTAGTGTATCTCCGTAGTCCTACTGTTGCATGGTAATATCATTAATTATGTATGACTCCCACAGGGTAGTGTGTTTCAAGGGAGTGGAAATTGAATACAAAGTCTTTTATTCTTGTTTTCACTCCAACTCAAGTCATTAGTTCTCTCAGCAGATCTGCCCCTAACCCCAAGCCCCCAATACTAATGCCCCCATCCTTGCCCACTCACAGCAATTTTCTGGCAAGCCAAAGCGCTATACCTTGAAGTGAATTCGTGATTTTCCTCCAATTCCCAGCAAGTGAGCACTCCTGTTTTGAGAACTGGCTTAGGCTGAGATAGCCACTCATTTCTCCAAGTGCCGTCAGCACAATTGTATTTTGCGTGTGGCATACACATTTAACCTTCCGCCCTTGGAACAGTGTAATTGCTTGACATTTTGGCTGCCTGGACACATTTGTATCTCTAACCCCCCAGGTCCCGCACCCAGAGCAGAGACAGGCTGGGGCGGATAGCTAAGAGAAAACATTTACCTCCTTCCTTGTGAGCTGCTCCTCACAGCTGCGCTCAGTTCTTGAGACCCTCCTTGTTTTTTAACCCTCCTCAGGCAAGAAACTGAATTGAATGCAGTTGCAGGGCCGTCCTTCTCCTGAAGATGGCAGAATCGGAACAGCCAAGTGAAAGACAGGGGGCCCCACAAGCCCCTTTCCTACCTCCGGATCCCGAAATAGAAGGAAATGCCCTAAGCTAGGAAGAAAAGCGCACCAAGAAAAGTGTATTCTGAGCGACATCTTCCGTGTGGATAACGTCAAGACTTGGGTTTCTGGAAATGGAAATCTTGTCACTTTCCTTCATCATTCGTTTTTTTTTTTTCATCTTCTTCTTTTTTAGAGACAAAGTCTCACTCTGTCGCCCAGGCTGGAGTGCAGCGCAATCACAGCTCACTGACGGATGGAGAGGGAAGCCAGATGGGGAGAGAAAGGAGGTTTAGGGGCGAGAGGGCAGAGAGGTAAATAGAGAAGTGGAGACTGATGGCAGAGGGGAGGGGCACAGGGAAGGAACAGTGCCCTGCCCTTTTCCCGGCCACGCGCGGGAGGGCAGCATGTCTACCCGCATTTGGCCCGCGGGGCCGCAGCACAGCACTGCCAGGAAAAGGCCCGTTCCCCAGGAAGTGGGGATCACCAAGGGGGCTGCGCTCCTCTCATTCCTTCTGAGAAATCATCCTTCCCTTTCTGACTCCCCTCCAACCATAAGCCACTTCTCAGGCCTGGCCATTCTCCTGTCTCATCAGCCTAGACAGAGCTAGGGGCATTTCAAGATGCAGACTTCACGGAACGTTACCAACTTTCCACGTTATCACGGAACGTTACCAACGTTCCACGTTACCACGTTACCAACATGCCTCCTCCTCTGTGAAGCACCCCCGATTGCCCCTCCCATCTTCCATCTCAGTGCACTGTTTTCACTCACTCCCCTCTCCCTCCAGCTCTTGAAGTGACCGAGGGTAGGGACTGTGTCGTGTTTGCTGTTGTATTCTCGGTGCCCTCTAAGGTGCCTTGGGCATGGTAGGAGATTGATAAATATTGGACAAATAAATTAATAAATGAGCAGGGTGCGGTGGCTCACTCCTGCAATCCCAGCACTCTGGGAGGCCAAGGTGGGTGGATCATTTGAGGTCAAGAGTTCGAGACCAGCTGGGCCAACATGGCGAAACCCTGTCTCTACTAAAAACACAAAAGTTAGCCGGGCGTGGTGGCGCACACCTTGTAATCCCAGTTACTGGGAGGCTGAGGCAGGAGAAACGCTTGAACCTGGGAGGCAGGGGTTGCAGTGAGATGAGATCCCGCCACCGAACTCCAGCCTGGGAAACAGAGCGAGACTACGTCTCAAAATCAAAAAAAATATAAAAAAATTTTTTTAAATAAGTAATTAACGAATGAATGGAGCACATTATTACTTCTAAAAACGCAATGCTGAGTGTGGCATTCTTCCGCAAAATAGAGGCTGGAACCCTTTGCGTGTGGTTTTTCCCTCAAGGAAAACCAGGGCTAAGGAAATTCAGCCCTTCCGGACACCACCAAGGAAAAGCATGGCCAGCACAAAAACACCATTCAGTGTCCCTCCACAACATCTCTGGTCACATGCTGTTCTTTATTTAATCCTATAAATCCCTCTTTGTAAATTTACTTATTTATTTATATTTAAGTTAACATGGATACTCATTCACTACTACTGAGTTTTTCAAAACTATGTGTCTGTCTCAGCATATTTTATCGGCTGAAGCACATGCCTGGCCAGCTGCTAGAGCCGCTGGAACCCGCGTTTGGATCCGTGCTGGGACACGAGTCGGGGCCAGAGTGATTCCTGCTGCGACTGCGACAGCCAGCTTGTGAAGGACTCAGGTGCTGATAGACCTGGCAGATAAACAAACCTCAACTTCTGATAATATTTCTAAAATAATTAAGTGTTGCTGGATAGACCGTAGTATATGATGACAGAGCCTAGACATTCTGGCAGAACCATCTTAGAAATGAAAATAGACATATCATCATTTAAATGTCCAAGGAAATGTACAGCACTGGTATATACAATCTGAGCAACACCTTCCCTGTGGATAACATCGAGGCTTCGGTTTCTGGAAATGGAAATCTCGTAACTTTCCTTCACCTTTCAGTTTCTTTCTTTAGAAACAAAGTCTCACTCTGTCACCCAGGCTGAAGTGCAGTGCGATCATAGCTCACTGCAGCCTCGATTTCCTAAACAATCCTCCTGCCTCAGCCTCCTGAGTAGCTGGGACTACAGGCACACACCACCACACTGGGCTCCTTGATTCCTTTTTGTTTTGTTGAAAGTAATCAACTCAAATTAATCATCTTTTAGAGAATACCTGAGGGATATGGTACCTAACATAATTCTTACCAGCTAGCAACAACACAATTAGTGGACCAAGCCAATCAGACCAGGTTAAGTCTGCAACATTGGATGCTAAGTGAATTTCCCAAAGACCTGTTTAGACACTAGGCTATTCCAAGTGGCATAAACAATCCCCTCTGGTGTCTGCATTCTATGGTCCTTATTCTGTAACTTCACTGCAGTTCACTGCACAAACTGCCCATGGTGGGCTGCATTTGGCCTACAGACATTTTCCTTTGCTCACTCAGGAGTTTTGAAAGTTTCCATTAGGTGTTGACATTTAAAAATTGGGAGACCTCATTTAAAAAAAAAATCTAGGTTTTAGTTTCTCTTTAAAAATCAGAAGGTATAACAACACTGAGTATGAATTCCTTTATGGACACATTGAGCTCAAATAGGAGCAACGGACTCTCTAATAACATTGATAATAATAATAGTAGTAACAGCTATTTGTATAATAGGATGTACTATATGCCACCTGCTCCCTTAAGTGCTTTGCATATATTACATCATTTTATCCTCACATCAACCCTATGAGGTGGGCACTATAATTACCTGCAGTTTCTAAGTAAGGAAAACGAAACCTGGTGAGGTGAAGTCACTTGCCAGTAGTCACACAGCATTCGTTTATTTATTTATTTATTTGTTTATTTATTTATGAGACAGAGTCTTGCTCTGTTGCCCAGGATAGAGTGCAGTGTCGTGATCTCGGCTCACTGCAACCTCTGTCTTTTGGGTTCAAGCAATTCTCTTGCCTCAGCCTCCCGAGTAGCTGGGATTACAGGCACGTACCACCACACCTAGCTAATTTTTGTATTTTTAGTAGAGACAGGGTTTCACCATGTTGGACAACCTGGTCTCAAACTCCTGACCTCAGGTGATCCACCCGCCTCAGCTTCCCAAAGTGCTGGGATTACAGGCGTGAGCCACCGCGACCGGCCAGTCACACAGCTTTGAATGATAGAACCAGGATTTGAACCAAGCAGTCCGAATGGTTAAATACTCACAAATGCAGTCTTCCAAACAATGCTGGGTAGGAATAAACTATTGTAGACACATGGATGTCTAGACGTAAACACTGTTGTGACTAACATATAACAGTTCAAAATAGTATGGGATCTGGAGTCAAATTCCCTCCGTTTGAACCTAGTCTCAGCCGCATTTTGCCTGGGAGAACTTGGGTAACTTGATTAATATTTTTAAGCTTTAGTTTCATCTGTAAAATGAGGAAATAGTACATTCCCCGTGGATTGTTTAGACTTTACAGAATTAAGTGAGGTAATAAAATCCTTAGCATAGGTAAGCAGTGGCACACAGTAAATGCTCAATAAATGTTCACTATTGTTGTTTTTATCTAGGTAACTTTTAGCCCTGAAAATTTCATATGTGTCTGACTCAGAAAAGTCTTAAGCTGATGTAAAACATATTCTCCAATTTCTAACATTTTGTAGTTCAAAGGAAATATGTATAGACAAAAATAATATGGCTCTTTGAGAAATAGTGCTCAAGTACTCTTTCACTAGAGAGCACAAGTATATAAAATGAAACAGCACTTTAATTTTAGTTTCAGTCTTTCTGTAAGTACAGGAGTCCCTCCTTATCTTTGGGGATATGTTCCAAGACCCCCAGTGGATGTCTGAAACCTCAGACAGTGCCAAACCCTATACACAGTATTTTTTTCCTATGCCTACATACCTATGATAAAGCTTAACCTATAAATTAGTCAGAGTCAGAGATTAACAACAACAATAATAAAATGGACCAATTATAATGATACACTGTAACAAAAGTTATGCGAATCTGGTCTTGCTGTCTCAAAATATCTTACTGCGCTGTACTCGCCCTTCTGACGATGATGTGAGATGATGAAATGCCTTTGTGATGAGTGAAGTGAGGTGAATGCCATTGGCGTTGTGACATAGTGTTAGGCTACTACGGACCTGCTGACGTTATGTCCAAAGGGGGATGAGCTGCCACGGGTGGTCCGGGTCACTGGGCCATGACAATGCTGACAGTTGAATGTCAGGAGCCGATGATGTTGACAGCTGAGGATCCTGGATAGTTGAACATTTTTTTGCTGAAAACTTTGGAAGAACGTTGTAATCAGAGGTTGTCTCTAACTCTTCAAAGCTTTGCTGCAGACGTTCTCATCCTCTGGTGATCATGCGGGTGACTTTAATGCTGCGTTCCAACTAAGGATCACATTTCATAATTTTGTCTTTAAAAGTCTGTGAAATCGGAAACACTTCAGCAAATGTTGGTAATGTCCACATTGCTGATTCCACTTCGGTTTCTTCTTCCACTTCCTCTGTGGATGACTCAAGTTCTCCCAATTCCTGGTTTAACACTTGTCAATGGCCTTCAATGTGTTCTCCCACTTCCTCTCAAGCATGTCGGCAAATCGTTCTCCACCAACTTGTCTTTCTGCACGAGTGATTTTCCTAACTTCATCAATCCCAGAAAGCCTTTAAAATCATTCATGACTTCACTCAATAGGTTCTTGCTGCAGACATTTATAATTGCTGGTTTTGATTCATGCATTGTAGCTTTGGTGAGTGTTATTGTGTCAGCGATAGTGAATAATTTCCAGCACCGCATTATGTCCAGATTAGAGTCTGCATCAATTGCTGATCAGAATCTCAGGTGGGTGTATACGGTTTTGACAAGCTAAATGATGTCATGCCCTGGACAAAGGGCTGAAGCAATGAGGTTGTACTTGGAGGTAAAAACACAACCTCGACAGTTTAATTTTCTCAACAAACAAATTCAGGCTGTGCAGGTGCAATGTCTGTTGTCTAAACAGGACTTTAAATTCCACCCCTTCCTCTTCCAAGTATTTTTTCCCTTCTGGGATGAAGCATTGGTGGAGTCATTCCATGAACGAGATGATTCTCAGCCACACGTTCTGATTATAGCGACAGAACATGGGCAGATAATTTGGGGGGGTTTAAATCATGAAGTTTTTAAATTTAATTTTTGTGGGTACATAGTAGGTGGTGGTGGTTGTTGAGAGCACATGCATTCTTCACTCTGTGCATGAGACCTGGCTTCATCATATGCCCTGCAGCATTGTCACCTGGTACCAGCGTTACCATGCTTCATGCCCCAGCGCCTCCTTTGAACTTTTATGAACGTAGGTTCTATTGGGCATCTTCTTCCAGAAACACCTCGTTTCATCACAGTTGAAGATTTGTATGGTGTTCTTTCTCCTTAATCAACTTCCTCAGCTCTGCCAGAAATGCAGCAGCAGCTTCTTCATCGGCAGGTGCAGCTTCTGCAGTCATTTTTTTATTTTTTGGTCCAAACCTATTCCTGAATCTGTGGAACCATCCCTTACTTGTAGTAAATGGCTTGGTGTCACTTATTTCAGGGGAACCCTTGCTCAAGTCTTCCTGTAAGTTCCGTGCTTTCTGGCACAACGCATTTGTTGTCAATCGAAACACATTTTCTGATCATGTCTTCCACCTACAAATCTAGATGGCCCAACCTACTACACACCTAGGTACGAGGTACAGCCTACTGCGCCTAGGCTACAAACCTGTATAGCATGTGACTCTACTGAACACTATAGGCAACTGTAGCAAAATGGCAAGGATTTACGTATCTGAACATATCCAAACACAGAAGAGGTACAGTAAAAATACGGTATCAAACACAAAAATGAAACACCTGCTTAGGGCAGCTCCATGATAACCTTGACCGATGCTGACTGAAACATCATTATGTAGTGCACAGCTGTGTTTATAAAAATCTAAAACGGGCATACTTTATGATCAGTTAATTTATCTGATATAAATTAATCTTAAAGGCCAGGGGCAGTGGCTCACGCTTGTAATCCCAGCACTTTAGGAGGCCAAGGCAGGCAGATCACCTGAGGTCAGGAGTTGAAGACAAGCCTGGCCAACATGGCGAAATCCCATCTCCACTAAAAATACAAAAATTAGCCAGGTGTGGTGGCGCACACCTGTAGTCCCAGCTACTCGGGAGACTGAGGCAGGAGAATCACTTGAACCCGGGAGGCGGAGGTTGCAGCAAGCTGAGATGACGCCACTGCACTCCAGCCTGGGTGACAGAATGAAACTCCATCTCAAAAACAAAATTAATCTTAAAATATGATTTCATTGATGAATGGGCAAAAAGTGATAAACCATCCAATGGGAAAGATAGGTAAAAGATACGAAAAATAGGCAGAAGATATGAAAAATAGTGCCACTGTCCCTGTGTTCTAAGACCTCCACTGAATACCTAAAACATGTTTTATGTTCATGTCTTCCGCCCACCAATGTGATGCCTTTTTTCCATCTTCACTGAGCACTTACCACGCACTGTGGCCATGACTATGGCAATCTGAGATGCAACAGCAGAACTAGCACAAATTTCTCGTTCCTTCTTCACAATTTCACGGATTGAAGATTTGACCTTACTGTAGATCAGTACACCTCAGTGTAGAATTTTTTGTCCTTCCTTATAAGTTGAGAACTTTCTCCTTTTCACTTAGAAGAAGTACTTTATTGCTTCTCTTTGGCATATCCGAATTGCCCGCATCACTACTCTTGCACTTTGGGACCCCTAGAAAGTAAAATAAAGGTGGCTTGGATGCAAACATTGTGATACCCGAGACCATCAATCTGATAACCAAGCCGGCTACTAAGGGACTAGCGGGCAGGTAGTGTAGACACCACGGATATGCTAGAGAAAGGAATGATTCACCCCTCAGGCGGGACAGAGCCAATGTTGCAAGATTTCATTATGCCACTCAGAGCAGCATGCACTTTCAAAACTTACGAATTTTGCATTTCTGAAATTTTCCATGTAATATTTTCAGATCAAGGTTTGCTGCAGGTAACTGAAACCGTGGAGAGCGAAACTGTCCTTAGGGGGAAACCACTGCATTTTCAGTAAGTATTTATTGAGCATCTACCATATTGTATTCATCACTCTATCTCTAATATTTTAGCCTCGCCTATAGTAGGATTCAGAAATGTCTGCAGAACGAGTAAAGACAAAAGTGAGAAGTTGACAGAATTTGGTTTGTTCTTCCAAAAGGTAAGATGCCAGAAAAAATTCTGAAAATCAGTTCACGTTAGAGTAAGCAAACAAACAAACAAAAAGTATAATCAAAGAAATTTTCCTTGTTAAAATCAGAATGCATTAATACTAATGAAAGGAGAATGCAGACCCCTTCTGACATATTTTACACTGTTTAAAGATAAACATTTGTGTGCTGCAAGCCGCCAATGGGTTGAAACTCCAGTGAGGACTTTATGAGCCATCTGCTAGTCTCCTAATGAGGCTAGTAACTATCATTGTTTACAGTTAGGCACCAGGGGTCATGGGTATTTGTTATAATGAAAGCTGCAATGCATCACTGCAGAAACTAAAAGAGCCTTCCTTCACAAGGGCTAATTACAAATATAATAAAACAACATTTAAAAAAATCTCTTGAAGTCCACAGAGAAACCTAACTTGGCACACCAAGTACAAACAGTAGTACCCGCTCTGTTTTCATTTAGTGGATTCTGATTACAGAAGCTATATCATATTTAACTACTAACAATACAAGGCCACCAATGGGTCCTTTGCCTCAGATCACTTAATCACAAGATGCTTTGTGAACCGTCTGGATCTCTAAGATGTTTGCCCTGACAATATACGCATAGAGTATGCAAACTCATAGCAAGACCCATGGGATTTTTCTGCCTGTATGTGCTTTTAATAAGATGCTACTTTAAAGTTCTGCCTCCCTGGTGTCCAAACTGAACTTTCCGAGTTAGTTATCTCAGTGTAGGTGTGGAATGTGAAAAATTGATTGCTTAGAGTCATAGAAACAAAGGAATTAATAGGCTGACTACATGTTTTTTACTTTTTATTGGCAATTTTAGCATCCTAAAAATGTAGTCCAATCTTAATTATTTTGGCCAACAGGTAGTGGCAGTGTCTCCACAGTCCAGTGGAGAAATAATTTGGCCTGTTGCATTAGTTAATGACAACCACATCAATTCATGTGTTCCCAGCATCTCAGACTAGGAAAACTTAGGGTCACAATATGAAGGGCTTCTTATAAAATGTTAGTAACAGTATCAAAACCTGAGATCTCCCATGTGAGAAAAGGTTACCTATTTTATTAAAATTGCCTGTTAATAGGATCGCTAATAATAAGACTACAAGAAGAAAAATGTCTCATATTTGTAGAGTGCTTTCTTGCTTATTCCAAAGCCTTGTGCGTGAAAACCAAAACCCAGAAACCACTAATATATGCATATTCCCTGGGAAAGAATGGCCAATAAAAATGTGAAAAAAGAAGAGAAATTAGGTGGATCTTGCACTACCAAGTAGTAAAACATACTAAGCTTAAGTAAAGTAGCGCAGTGCAAATGCAAGAGTAGAAGAAGAAATCAAAAAGTGGAACAGAAAGAAAAGAGATTTGCCTGCAGGGCTGATACGAAGGGAGCCCCTGAAATTGTGCTGAAGGCCTGTAAGAAAGTGTATGTGATCAACGTGGCAGTGGAAATAAATGGAGAAAATAAAAATGATTTAATGACTACTACTGAGATAACATGTTAACTTTTTGGAGAAGGAAAGAGATTCTAAGATTATATGCAAAAATAAAGTTCAGAGGGCTGGGTGCGGTGGCTCACGCCTGTAATCCAAGCACTTTGGGAGACCAAGATGGGCGGATCACCTGAAGTCAGCAGTTTGAGACCAGCCTGGCCAACATGGTTAAACCCCGTCTCTACTAAAAATGCAAAAATTAGCCAGGTGCCATGGCGGGTGCCTGTAATCCCAGCTACTCAGGAGGCTGAGGCAGGAGAATCACTTGAACCCAGGAGGTGGAGGTTGCAGTGAGCTGAGATCACACCACAGAACTCCAGCCTGGGCAACAGAGCAAGACTCCATCTGAAAGAAAAAAAAAAAAAAAAGTCCAGAGAAGTAAATAACCAAG
The DNA here is from genome assembly GCF_037993035.2 of Macaca fascicularis. Lineage (NCBI taxonomy): Eukaryota > Metazoa > Chordata > Mammalia > Primates > Cercopithecidae > Macaca > Macaca fascicularis. Next base: position 187,803,376 of record NC_088379.1, read on the forward strand.
GTAACCAAGGATAGGAAATAAAACTATGAAAAATAACTTTTAAAAATGTAAGCAAATATTTAAGTGGAGAAGGCAAGAGGTGGAGAGCAGTGTGGCTCACACACCCTGGGTCATCCCTCTACGGCTATCACGCATCCCACAGGCAGCCTCAGAGGAAAAGCTGTGAGGCAATTTTGTTCATATTCGTGTCATAAATTGAAAATGTAAGATAAACTATGCTTTTCAAGAAATGCCATTAAAATGCTAAAAATAATGATGTGTTCAGAGGTTGCACAGGAGCCACAAATTGTGCTGACCATTTTGGGGGCAGCTGCTATCCAGTAAGTAGGGTCTGCTACCTTGAGGCTTATGCGCTTCCAAATCATTTACATAATACTGCCTACTTTATTCAAGGCGGCTTTTTATTTTTACTCACACATTGCATTTTAGCTTCATTTCACAAAAGTGGATTAGTGGCACAAAATGGTTTATTGAGGCATAAAGGCAATAATGAAATAATAACATACATACTACAACCAGAATAACACCATACCCAAACATAGTAAACAAGACGCCGGCACAAATGTGGAATGCGAATTCTTACATGTTGGGACAAGTGAATCTGTGAAGGTGATGATTTCACACAAGGATTGGAAAAGAAAAGTGTGAATAGGATGTAGCATCATGAATATCTGAAAATTGGATTTCGTTCGACAAGTGATCCATTCACTTTTTGCCCTTCATGCTTTGTCTGTATTGAATTTTGTCCCATAATGGCACAAAGCCATCCAAACTTTTGTATCACTTTCACACAAGCTCAGTGACCTTTCCAGCATCCACATGAGGTTTCCTGGAATAAAAGCAAAGTATCGCTTTTCAAGTATGAAACCAATCAATTGTATCACTAAAGGCAGAGAAGAGGTAGTAGCAGTAAGAGATATCAGTGACATGAACATTAAGAAACAAACAACACCAGCCCCAAAGTTAATGACCAATATTATGCATAAAGAGAAAGCAGAATAATGTGGCAGATAAATTGAAAGAGTCTTTACTACCATGTCCTCTTGCTAGCAGATATTTCTCACCGAGGCTGGACAGAACTGAGGAACAGGGCATGGAGCTACTCCTGCCATACGTGTTTTCCTTGGGGATAATGTTCTATGGCTTTTGATCTTATTTATCTCTGAAAACACAGGCTATATAAACAGGTATTTTCTTGTTTTGTTAATTATGATTTTATGAGCTGTAGGGCACTTGTACAGAAGAGGCTTTGGGATCAGAGCTGACAGAGTATCTGCTATGCATGAACATAGAATGTGAGTCAGCAGGGCACGGTGGCTGGCGCCTGTCATCCCAGGACTTTGGGAGGCCAAGACTGGAGGATCACTTGAGCTCAGGAGTTTCAGACCAGCCTGAGCAACATAGCAAGACCCTATTAAAAAATAATTTTTTTCTATCAAAAAAAAATTTAAATGCCAGGTTCGAGGACTCACACTGTAATCCCAGCAGTTTGGGAGGCCGAGGTAGGTGGATCACCTGAGGTCAGGAGTTAGAGACCAGCCTGACCAAGTTGGTGAAACCCCATCTCTACTGAAAATACAAAAATTAGCCAGGCATGGTGGGAGGCACCTATAACCCCAGCTACTCAGGAAGCTGAGGTAGGGAATGGTTTGAACCCAGGAGGCAGGAGGTTGCAGTGAGCCAAGATCGTGCCATTGCACTCCCGTCTGGGTGACAGAGCAAGACGTCATCTAAAAAAAAAAAAAAAAAAAAAAAATTTAACCAGGCACGCTGGTGCGTACCTACTCAGAAAGTATGTTTCACCTGCTTGGGAAGCTGAGGTGGGAGGATCGCTTGAACCCAGGAGTTCGACGCTGAAGTGAGCTGTGATCGCACCACCATGTTCCAGGCTCGGTGACAGAGCGAGATCCTGTCTCAGTTTAAAAAAACAAAAAAGAGAGAGAGAGAAAGAGAAAGAATACACCTAAATGCCAATTCATCCACTGCTTTAATTATGGAGAACAGGTGATGGACAAAAAGATGCCTTTTGATCCAGATTAGGTGTTGAAGGAAATGGCGAAACAGGTAAATACAATCAAATGGCCACCACTAAGTGTGCACTGTATGAAGAAAAGGGGGAGCGTGCTCTGCTTTTGGAGGCTGAGGCACACCGGATATTTAACGGAGAGACAATCAGAGAAGATTTCAATGCCTTTGGACAATTTTTATGACATCATTAATACCCATAACAACCATTTTATGATTTCCAGTGATTTGTTGCCAGTAATTTAATAGGAATATCTTTGCTACTACCTGCCACGTTGAAACTCTCAGTCTCACAGCTTTGTCTGAGGCTTGTTGGCTCAGCATCCAACAAAGTAGTGAGCGTAGACTTCGGCCAAAAAGCTTGACATATTTTCAAGGTCTACCTTCTGTCTTCATAGGCAGAACTAACTGACAAACTATCAAATATTTGCTGTCCTTCCTGAAAGTTGAAATTTCATAGAAATAAACTAGAATGGGAGGATGATTTCGTTCTGAGGCAAGACAGTGACAGCCTGCTGCAGTTCATCCCACGGAAATGAGAACTAATGCCCCTTCCTAATGGGTATTGAAAGAATGCCCTTCCTAGATTAATAGCTGCGTATCACAGACCCAACCTGGGTTCATCTGCTCTGTAAGGATACCATATCCAGAACAGCAGCTAAAATTAGGGTTAAGTTTGTGATTGGCCACTGTCAGCTGCCATGATGCACCCAGATTTTGCAGAGGTGAGACTGGTGAATTAAACGGAGTTACAAGAAGGACCGCCAGCTGTGAACTATTAAAGTCCTTGAGGGTGGCACCAATCTCTGCTATCTCTCTGAACGAGATATTTACTATCAAGGTCAGAGGGGATAATTTTAGGAACTTTCAGGTGGCCTTTCCTACTATGGTAGTTCTTATTCCACAGTCCAGGAACCAATGTAGGATTCTGTCTACCAGCTGCCATATGTGGTCAAGAGCTTGTCTCTGCTGGGCCCAGTGGCTCATGCCTGTAGTCCCAGCACTTTGGGAGGCTGAGGCAGGTGGATTGCTTGAGCTTAGGAGTTCAAGACCAGCCTGGGCAACGTTGAGAAACCCCGTCTGTACTAAAAATACAAAAAACGAGCTAGTCGTGGTGGTGTGTGCCTGTAATTCCAGCTATTCGGGAGATTGAGGTGGGAGGATCACTTGAACCCGGGATGGTGCAGTGAGCCATGATCAAGTCACTGCGCTCCAGCCTGGGCGACAGATTGAGAGCTCATTTCTAAAAAAAAAAAAAAAAAAAAAAAAAAACTTGTCTCTAGAAGAATAAAAATGAAAAAGTTACTTAGGAGACTGATGTATTCCGGAACTAAGGAAATGACACTGGTGTTGTGGGTGGCAGGATGCACAGACCCAGTGAGACACAAACTTTATCAAGGACTTTCTTTTCTTTTTTCATGAAAAAAAAATTTATTATAGACTTTTAAACATAAAGAAAATAGAAAAAATAGGACAGTGAACATTAATAAATATGCCAGTTAGGTTCATTAACATTTTGCCATTTATACTTTACACACAGAGACACACACACACACACACACGCACACATTTTGCTAAACTGTTTGAAAATATCTTAGAGATATTTTAACAGTTCACTCTTAAATACTTCAGCACGCACATTTATAAAAACATTCTTCTATAAACTACAATACCCTTATCCCAGCTCATAAAATTAGCAATAATTGTCTAATATCATTTAAAATACAGTCCATATTCAGGGCCGGGCGTGGTGGCTCACGCCTGTAATCCCAGCACTTTGGGAGGCCGAGGCAGATGGATCAAAAGGTCAGGAGATCGAAACCATCCTGGCTAACACAGTGAAACCCCGTCTCTACTAAAAATACAAAAAATTAGCCAGGTGTGGTGGCAGGCGCCTGTAGTCCCAGCTACTCGGGAGGCTGAGGCAGGAGAATGGCGGGAACCCGGGAGGTGGAGCTTGCACTGAGCTGAGATCCAGCCACTGCACTCCAGCCTGGGCGACAGAGTGAGACTCTGCCTCAAAAATAAAAAATAAATGAATAAATAAAATTTTAAAAATAAAAAAATAAAATAAAATCTAGTCCATATTCAAATTTCTTCAATGGCCCTTTGCCCAAGTCTTTTACAGATGACTTTTAAAACCAGGCTTGGCCGGGCGCAGTGGCTCAAGCCTGTAATCCCAGCACTTTGGGAGGCCGAGGCGGGCGGATCACAAGGTCAGGAGATCGAGACCACAGTGAAACCCCGTCTCTACTAAAAATACAAAAAATTAGCCGGGCGCGGTGGCGGGCGCCTGTAGTCCCAGCTACTCAGGAGGCTGAGGCAGGAGAATGGCGGGAACCCGGGAGGCGGAGCTTGCAGTGAGCCGAGATCGCGCCACTGCACTCCAGCCTGGGCAACAGCGTGAGACTCCGTCTCAAAAAAATAAAAATAAAAAATAAAAAATAAAAAAATAATAAAAAAATAAATAAATAAAACCAGGCTTCAGGCTGGACGCAATGGCTCACGCCTATAATCCCAGCACTTTGGGGCGGGCAGATCACCTGAGGTCAGCAGTTCAAGACTAGCCTGGCCAACATGGTGAAACACTATCTCTACTAAAAATACAAAAATTGGCCAGGCATGGTGGCGTGCACCCAGCTACTTGGGTGACCGAGACAGAGAATCACTTGAACCTGGGAGGCAGAGGTTACAGTGAGCCAAGATTGCGCCACTGCACTCCAGCCTGACCCTGTCTCAAACAAACAAATAAACAAACAAACAAAGGGTTCCAATCAAAGATTGCACATTGCCTTTAGTTATTAAGTCTCCTAAGTAACTTTTATTTTTATTTTTTTAGAGACAGAGTCTTGATCTGTCACCTAGGCTGTCAGGTAGTGGCGCAATCATAGCTCACTGCGATCTTGAACTCCTGGGCGCAACAGATCCTCCCAGCCCAGCCACCTGAACAGCTGGGACTACAGGCACTCACCATCATGCCTGGCTAATTTTTTAATGATTTTTGTAGAGATGGGGTCTGGCTATGTTGCCCGGGCTGGTCTCAAATTCCTGGCCTCAAGTGCTTCTCCTGTCTCAGCCTCCCAAAGTGCTGGGATTACAGACTTGAGCCACCCTGCCTGGCCTTAAGTAACTTTGAGTCTAGAAGAGTTACCCACTCCACTTCCTTCTTCTTCCTGAATGCTGATATTTTGAAGAAATGAGGCCAGTTATCTCTACAATATTCCACATTCTGAACCTATCTGATCATTTCTTTAATGGTGTCATTTAACTTGTTGTTCTAGCCCCAGTATCTTCTGCAAATGGAAAATTAGATCTAAAAGCTCAAATAAATTTCAGTTGAGCTCTTTTGACAAGAACACATCACAGGTGCACACTACATGACAAATGAAAAAGCATGTCTGGTTGTCTGACTCCTGGTGATGCAATATCATCAGATCCTAAGGATCTCTTCATTGTATACATATGTTTTGCCCACACAACCAACCAGCAAGTCTTTGGTGAGATGATATTTTGATATGATGAGAATTCTGGGGTGGATGTAGATCAACTTTTTATCTAATAGTTTTGGCATCAAAATCCCTTTAATGTTGTTTTACATTAACTTTTCAACTTTTTAACAACTCGATTTTTTTAAATATTGTAAAACATTTGTTTTCCACAAATCATAAAATTTATGCAAAAGTAAGATTCACTTTTATAATGATGGCAGAATTACTTCTTAATTGACATGTGAGCACCTTTCTCTTTTATTTTTAGTTTGAAACTCACCGGGCGCGGTGCCTCATGCCAGGCATGGTGGCTTATGCCTGTAATCCCATCACTTTGGGAGGCTGAGGTGGGCAGATCACTTGAGGCCAAGAGTTCAAGACCAGCCTGGGCAACATGATGAAACTCCGCCTCTACTAAAAATACAAAAATTAGCCAGGCATGGTGGCGCATGCCTGTAATCCCAGCTACTTGGGAGGCTGAGGCCGGAGAATTGCTTGAACCTGGGAGGCGGAGGTTGCAGTGAGCCTAGATCACACCACCCATCTCAAAAAACACACAAAGAAACCCTCATATGTATTAGTCAAGGTTCTCCAGAGGGACAGAACTAGTAGGATATATGTGTATGTATATACATGGGTTATATATATGTGTATCTATACCATTTACATTAATATTCTATATATATATCATATACATATCATGCATTGTGTGTGTGACTGTATAAGCCAGTTCTTCCTCTGAGAGAGTTTATCAGGGAGAACTGACTCACACAATCACAAGGTGAAGGCCCATGATACGCTGTCTTCTAGCTGGGGAAGAGAGAAGCTGGTAGTCGCTCAGTCCGAGTCTAAAAGCCTCAAACCAGGGAAGCTGATTATGCAGCCTTATGCAGACTGAAAGTCTGTGGCCAAAGACCCGAGAGCCCCCAGCAAACCACTAGTGCAAGTCCCAGAGTCCAAAGAACCTGGAGTCTAATGTCCAAGGGCAGGAGAAGTAGGAGGAAGCATCCAGCACAGGAGAAGGAAGGCAGCCAGAGGACTCAGCAGGCAAGGTTATCCCACCCACTTCTGCCTGCATCACTGGCAACCGATAGGATGGTGCCCACCCACACTGAGGGTGGGTCTTCCTCTCCCAGCCCACCCACTCAAATGTCAGTCTCCTCTAGCAACACCATCATAGACACACCCAGAAACAGTACTTTACCAGCTATCAAGGCATCCTTCCATCCAATCAAATTGACACCTAATATTAACCATCACACCATATAATAGCTAGTATGATAGCCAGTTAGGTACTGAGAGATGATCACACTTCCCAAAGCAAAGCATCATTAAGAGACTCTGGACATATGACAGGTGGAAGTGGAGGAATTATTGATGGTCCAGAGGGAAATGAAGGCAGCCAGCATGACAGGAAATGGGGTGCTGGTGGAGGAACACTGAATTTTAGACCTGGCTTTCCTGGTCTCAGTCCTGACCCTGACATGGGGGTGGCAGAAGGAGAAAGGAGTTCCATGGAGTAGCTTTTGATCTGATGTTATTTGGTTTATTTCCAGGAGACTTGGAGTTCTCATTTTCATCCATTGGAACTTGACTTTCATTCTCCTGAGTGTTCTATTCTATATTATTAGCTACTTCAGAGGTTGGGGAAAGTAGTAGATCAGGCAGATTTTGCTCCTCTCCATTTCCATATCCAGTGTACACCGCAACATGGGTTTTTCCCTTAAAATCAACCAAAGCGGCTCAGGCTGTGGTGGCTTACACCCGTAATCCCAGCACTTTGGGAGGCTGAGGCGGGAGAATCGCTTGAGCCCAGAAGTTCAAGACCAGCCTGGGCCGTGTAGTAAGAACCTGCCTCTATGAAAAGTAAAAATTAAGTCCCAGCTACTCAGGAGGCTGAGGCAGGAGGATCGGTTGGGCCTGAGAGGTGGAGGCTGCTGTGAGTTATGATCGTGCCACTGCACTCCAGCCTGGGTGACAGAGCAAGATGCTGTCTCAAAATAATAATAATAAAAATAAAATACAATCAACTGAAGCAATGATGTAGCTGGGTGAAGACAGTTGTCTTCTGACCTAATGCAGAACATGCACCACCAGCTTTCCTGTTTGCGTATTCACACAGGAGTTGCATATTCTATTTTTGGCTCTTATCCTTCTTGGGTTTTCTTTTAGGTGTGCCTTTTGGTTATCTGAAGTTTCACAAATGTCATCATTCTTGAGAACAGTGGCTTAAAAGAAGCATGGCTTTGTCATAAGCTTCTATCAATGCTGTATCGTTCCAAACGTCACAATCATCACTCTGACCTGACTGCACAGGAACAACACCCAGTCCTCCTGTCCAGGACTCCATCTCCACCTCTACCACCACCACCGCTGCTGCCCATGGCCATGCTGAGCCTCCTGCCTTATTTATTTTCTCATACCTACATTTCTCTACTCTAACAGGGAGGCCACGGTGACATTAGATTTCTCGGATATTGCTCTATTCAAGAGCCTTGGATATAAGATCTGGGTGTTCCCTTCTTTCCAAGGTATGGCACCTACATAGGTGGCCGTAGTTTCTTTTGGGAGCACTGGGGAATCCACACTGCAAAGGCTGTGCTGTATATCCTGCATGTACAGGTCCTTCTCGGCATGTGCTGGACCTTTTCTTTACTCAATGAGTTCTGTGTCTGAGAACTAGCTTAGGTCTTGAAATTGGGCAAGAAGGTATAACTTCCCACTAGGAATGGCTGACTTTAGCCTCCTTATCATCCATTCTTTTTTCTTTTTTCTCTTTTTTTTTTGTTTTAATTTTTGAGCGTACACAGTAGGTGTATGTATTTATGGGGTACATGAAATGTTTTGATACAGGCATGCAGTGAGTACTAATCACATCACATAAAATTGGGTCTCCATTCCTTAATGCATTTATCCTTTGTGTTGCGAACAATCCAATTATACTTTTAGTTGTTTTAAACGTATCATTCTTGATCTCTCTTTAGAGCTTAAAACTGCACTAAGATTTTTAGGGTACCCTGTAAACAATGCCTGGTTGCCTGCCCATTTATCTTTCCCCTAGAATCACCATGTTTCTAGAAACACCTCCTTAGATGTCCCCTGACTGTCCTTCCAAATTTACCGTCCTTATTATGCCATCTAGCTTCTAACAATTAAGTGCTGCTGGCCTCTGCTACTGTGTGACCAGTTCTGTACTGTCATCTCTTGTCGGCCCCAACCTACAGAAGACAGTTGCCACTGAGTTTCTCAATGTGCTGGTGTCCTCACTGTCATGGGTAGCAACTATCTGGGGCTAGTGGCGCAGATGGTAAAAAGAATTTATCAAGATAGTTATAGGTAAAGAAAGGCAAATTTATTAGAAAAGCAGGAAAGTATGTTTCAGGAAAGCAACAGGCAAGTCAGCAAGAGAGGAGCTGACTGCAAGCTTGCTGGGGATTTTATAGGATGGTGCTTGTGCTGTGTGCTGACGGCTTTCTGCGGTACTGATAAGTCGCAGTGAGCTAACTTGCATTTTTCTATCAGCCGACGGTCTGGTAATAGCTGGGTGCGGGAAGATGGTGAGTTATTTTCATAGGATGGCTCTGTGTCCTGGACCGTGAAGAAAGGCAAACTTACAACTTATCCATTTTTTTGCTTTCCCCTGGTCCTGCCATCCTGACTCCTTTTCCCTAATTAGGACTCCAAACTCAACAGTGCATTCCTTATCACCTGCATACATGCAGTGTTCTCCCCAGGAGCATGGCCAACTGACCTCCCGTGAGAGACCTATTCTAGCATGTCCACTTCTCCAAGTCTCTTGTTTCTTTTCTCCACAGTCAGCCTTGGCAGTTCTGCCATCTTTACTTCGTTTTATGTAGGCCAACACTTTATCCAAGTTTCCAAGACTTATCCAAGCAGCGTATGAGACCCACATCCTGGGACCCTTGCCAGATAGCTAATTCTGAGTGATAGGTGAGTGCCCCCTTAGGGAGAAACTCTCTCTTACCCAGTTCTGGATTCCAACCCTCTGGTCCAGCACCATGGAGATTCACTCCCAGACATACTCACCAGTTCTTGCCAGTACACACCAGTCAGGTTCTGAGCTGCTCGGGCGTAGAATCCCTTTTCTCCCTTAGCAGGCTCTGCTTTCCCCGTTAGGTTGTGCTGACATCTGACCTTAATTATGAATCTCGTGGCTGGGAGTGGAGGTAGAGGCAGATCCTGAGAAGGACAGACGTTGTCTTATAAGGCACTGTCTCACTATCTGGTCTTCAAGTAAGAAGGGCCCACTGTCTTCCAATTAGGCCACGTGGGCCACTTCTGAAGTCCAAGCATTCCAGAGAATATTACAGAGAGAGCTCTCAGTTGCATCTACCTATTATCCCCAACCTAAGCCTTGGGGTCTCACTCCTTCCCTACCAAAGCTCTGAGTTCATCTTCCCACCAAGTCAACCCTTCTTGGTTTTCTTTCATATCACAAAAAAGAGTCATTTATTGAGAGCACTGGGCTAAATTTTGGAGCATAAAGAGATATGACTCGTGCCTTCCTTCATGGGACAAGAGTGAGTTCACATTTGCTCAGGCCAATGACCATTTCCCATCTCCCTTGCCACATGACTGTGTTAGGGATTGGAATTTAACCCAAGTGAAGCCAACAGGACATGAAGACTTAGCTGAGGCTCTGGGAAAGAAGGTCCTGCACTCTTGATTGAATTTGCTGCTCCAAAGACATGAAGCTTGCAGTGGGCTTCCTCTGCAGCATCTTGAAAGCAGGATGGGGAATCCCAGAGATTCTGGGAGTTGAAGTCAGGAGATGCTGCCATAAACACCTGGCAGGGGAATCAAGCTAGTAGAAGCACTGTGGAGAGGAGAATCCTGCTGACACAATTCCTTCTCTCAGTCAGGCCATACTCAACTGCACATCTTACTTGTGTGAAACGGTAGCTTCCCACTTCTGTTTAAGTCAGCGTGAGCGTTTTGTCACCATGTCCACCCTAAAGAAGTTCATGGTGCAGCAAAAATCAGTCACAGTTTATGATAATCTGCCTCATTATTTCATACGATTCCCTGAAAAACTGTTCAGTTATTGTTTCCTTCAGCTGGGAAGCTAGATTGTCTGCTCTGTTGAGTCCCAGTCTTAGGCCTTCTCCACCAGAATGCACATTTATAGAGGACATTCAATATACACTTAATGCATTGATTGTGTAGAAATTAAAAGAAGAACAATCAAATGAGAACTATGAAAAGCTGTTCATTCAGAGCTTGCTACAACAAGGGAATCACCCACTATTACTTGCGTTGTTGCAGAGACTCAATGGAAGGCAAAGGGGTGGGAAAGCTTCAGAGCAGAAAAAAAGAGAAGGCATCAGGTGTGCCCTGATGGAGACCATGGCCTGGGGAAGCTGCAGGCAGGCTGGCTAGAGGCGAGCATCCCATGTGATTGGTTAGGGGGGCATACTTGGCATTGGAAGCAGGGACAAAAATTAGGGAAGCTGTCAGTTATTAATCAAATCTTGGCCATTTAGGGCCAGTTGTTACAGAGGCATTTTATATGTGGTATGGCCATGGCTCATTTTGTATATTCAGTCTCTCTATTGATTAAATCTCATTCCCTAATTTATATCAAAAAGTAGACTTCTCAAGAATAGTTTGGGGATTGTTGTCTTTGTCGCTAAAACCTAAAAAAAAAATGTATCTAGTACTGTCACTGCCTTCAGGGCTGATTCAAATCCAATATGGATTTAGAGGATTAAACCCAATCTATGGTGATATTGAAGACAAGCTCAAAATGAGAAAAACAACTCTAACCAGACCAAATACACGATAATCAATTGGATGCTGCACCTAGCGATGCAAGACAGAAGCTAGAAGGGCATTTCTCAACTTGTGGAGTGTGTCTCAGAGCAGTGAAACAAAATTAATGATGATTAGGAATCGAAAAAGTCTTCCTCATCAGGCAGAAGTTCTAGAAATTATTAATACATTTCACATGTTAAATGATGATACCAAGTATAAATATTATGTAAGTACAGCCATATATCCAGTGGTGAGGGGTATATTTTTAGACTGAATTTAAGAAACTTAAGGACTGGGTGCGGTGGCTCAGGCCTGTAATACCAGCACTTTGGGAGGCCGGGAAGGGTGGATCACCTCAGGTAGGGAGTTTGAGACCAGCCTGACCAACATGGAGAAACCCCGTCTCTACTAAAAAATACAAAATTAGCTGGGTGTGGTGGCGCATGCCTGTAACCCCAGCTACTCAGGAGGCTGAGGCAGAAGAATTGCTTGAACCTGGAAGGCAGAGGTTGCAGTGAGCCAAGATCACACCATTGCACTCCAGCCTGGGTGATAGAACAAGACCAGATAGAAGAAACTTAAAAAAGTGGACAGCAAATTTTTTTTAAAAAAGAGGAACAATATTCTAGGATAAGTTTAATCTTTGTAACAATTACTCTTTAAAAATAGAAAGCTGATCAGCAAGAAAGACTCTGATAACCAATTTGATGATGTTATAGCTACACTTTCACAGTATGTGTTAATAAACTTAAGTACTGGAATTAAAACAAAGCAGCACATATGGTAAGACTAACAAAATGTAAAGTGACAAACGTCTATAAATACGAAAATTATGTATAGTATAGTTCATTAATTACCTGTCATTGGATCTTAAAATTAGGAATGATATTTACTCCCACTCAGCCATTTAATGAATAGACTTTGTGTAAGGAAAATAAGATATAACAAGCTGGGGCTGTGCAGCCTGACCAGTGAGAGCTGAAGCAGGGAGACGCATCACCTCACCTGGGAAGCGCAAGGGGGAAGGGAATTCCTTTTCCTAGCCAAAGGAAATTGAGACACACAACACCTGGAAAATCGGGTAACTCCCACCCTAATACTGCGCTTTACCAAGGGTCTTAGCAAATGGCACATCAGGAGATTATATCCCACACCTGGCCCAGAGGGAACCATGCCCATGGAGCCTCCCTCATTGCTAACACAGCAGTTGGAGATCTAACTGCAAGGCGGCAGTGAGGCTGGGGGAGGGGCGCCCACCATTGCTGAGGCTTAAGTAGATAAACAAAGCCGCCAGGAAGCTCGAATTGGGTGGACCCCACCGCAGCTCAAGGAGGCCTGCCTGCCTCTGTAGACTCCACCTCTGGGGACAGGGCATAGCTAAACAAAAAGCAGCAGAAACCTCGGCAGATGTAAAACTCCCTAACAGCTTTGAAGAGAGCAGTGGTTCTCCCAGCAAGGAGGTTGAGATCTGAGAACACACAGACTGCCTGCTCAAGTGGGTCCCTGACCCCTGAGTAGCCTAACTGGGAGACATTCCCCACTAGGTGCAGACTGACACATCACACCTCACATGGCTGGGTACACCCTGAAACGAAGCTTCCAGAGCAAGAATCAGACAGCAACACTCACTGTTCAGCAATATTCTAACTTCTACAGCCCCCGCTGCTGATACCCAGGCAAACAGGGTCTGGAGTGAACCTCAAGCAAACTCCAACAGACCTGCAGCTGAGGGTCCTGACTGTTGGAAGGAAAACTAACAAACAGAAAGGACACCCACACCAAAACCCCATCAGTACGTCACCATCATCAAAGACCAAAGGCAGATAAAACCACAAAGATGGGGGAAAAGCAGTGCAGAAAAGCTGGAAATTCAAAAAATCAGAGCACATCTCCCCCTCCAAAGGAATGCAGCTAATCACTAGCAATGAAACAAAGCTGGATGGAGAATGACTTTGACGAGTTGAGAGAAGAAGGCTTCAGTCGATAAAACTTCTCAGAGCTAAAGGAGGAACTACGTAACCAGCACAAAGAAACAAAAACCTTGAAAAAAGAATGGATGAATGGATAACTAGAATAATCAATGCAGAGAAGACCTTAAAAGAACTGATAGAGATGAAAACCATGACACGAGAACTACATGACAAATGCACAAGCTTTAGTAACTGACTTGATCAACTGGAAGAAAGATTATCAGTGATTGAAGATCAAATGAATGAAATAAAGTGAGAAGAGAAATGTAGAGAAAAAAAGAGTAAAAAGAAATGAACAAAGCCTCCAAGAAATATGGGATTATGTGAAAAGACCAAATCTACGTCTGATTGGTGTGCCTGAAAGTGATGGGGAAAATGGAACCAAGTTGGAAAACACTCTGCAAGATATCATCCAGGAGAACTTCCCCAACCTAGTAAGACAGGCCAACATTCAAATTCAGGAAATACAGAGAATGCCACAAAGATACTCCTCAAGAAGAGCAACTCCAAGACACATAATTGTCAGACTCACCAAAGACGAAATGAAGGAAAAAATGTTAAGGGCAGCCAGAGAGAAAGGTTGGGTTATCCACAAAGAGAAGCCCATCAGACTAACAGCAGATCTCTCGGCAGAAACTCTACAAGCCAGAAGAGAGTGGGGGCCAATATTCAACATTCTTAAAGAAAAGAATTTTAAACCCAGAATTTCATATCCAGCCAAACTAAGTTTCATAAGTGAAGGAGAAATAAAATCCTTTACAGACAAGCAAATGCTTAGAGATTTTGTCAACACCAGGCCTGCCCTACAAGAGATCCTGAAGGAAGCACTAAACATGGAAAGGAGCAACCGGTACCAGCCATTGCAAAAACATGCCAAAATGTAAAGTCCATCAATGATAGGAAGAAACTACATCAAGTAACAAGCAAAATAACCAGCTAATATCATAATGACAGGATCAAGTTCACACATAACAATATTAACCTTAAATGTAAATGGACTAAATGCTCCAATTAAAAGACACAGACTGGCAAACTGGATAGAGTCAAGACCCATCAGTTTGCTGTATTCAGGGGACCCATCTCACATGCAGAGACACACATAGGCTCAAAATAAAGGGATGGAGGAAGATCTACCAAGCAAATGGAGAACAAAAAAAAGCAGGGGTTGCAATCCTAGTCTCTGATAAAACAGACTTTAAACCATCAAAGATCAAAAGAGACAAAGAAGGCCATTACATAATGGTAAAGAGATCAATTCATCAGGAAGAGCTAACTATCCTAAATATATATGCACCCAATACAGGAGCACCCAGATTCATAAAGCAAGTCCTTAGAGACTTAAAAAGAGACTTAGACTCCCATACAATAATAATGGGAGACTTTAACATCCCACTGTCAACATTAGACAGATCAACAAGACAGAAAGTCAACAAGGATATCCAGGAATTGAACTCAACTCTGCACCAAGCAGACCTAATAGACATCTACAGAACTCTCCACCCCAAATAAACAGAATGTACATTCTTCTCAGCACCACATTGCACTTATTCCAAAATTGACCACATAGTTGGAAGTAAAGCACACCTCAGCAAATGTAAAAGAACAGAAATTATAACAAACTACCTCTCAGACCACAGTGCAATCAAACTAGAACTCAGGACTAAGAAACTCAATCAAAACCGCTCAACTACATAGAAACTGAACAACTGCTCCTGAATGACTACTGGGTCCATAACGAAATGAAGGCAGAAATAAAGATGTTCTTTGAAACTAATGAGAACAAAGATACAACATACCAGAATCTCTGGGACACATTTAAAGCAATGTGTAGCAGGAAATTTATAGCACTAAATGCCCACAAAAGAAAGCAGGAAAGATCTAAAATTGACACCCTAACATCACAATTAAAATAACTAGAGAAGCAAGAGAAAACACATTCAAAAGCTAGCAGAAGGCAAGAAATAACTAAGATCAGAGTAGAACTGAAGGAGATAGAGACACAAAAAACCCTCCAAAAAATCAATGAATCCAGGAGCTGGTTTTTTGAAAAGATCAACAAAATTGATAGACCGCTAGCAAGACTAATAAAGAAGAAAAGAGAGAAGAATCAAATAGATGCAATTAAAAATGATAAAGGGGATATCACCACCGACCCCACAGAAATACAAACTACCATCAGAGAATACTATAAACACCTCTACGCAAATAAACTAGAAAACCTAGAAGAAATGGATAATTTCCTGGACACTTACACTCTCCCAAGACTAAACCAGGAAGAAGTTGAATCCCTGAATAGACCAATAGCAGGCTCTGAAATTGAGGCAATAATTAATAGCCTACCAATCAAAAAAAGTCCAGGACCAGACGGATTCACAGCCGAATTCTACCAGAGGTACAAGGAGGAGCTGGTACCATTCCTTCTGAAACAATTCCAATCAATAGAAAAAGAGGGAATCCTCCCTAACTCATTTTATGAAGCCAACATCATCCTGATACCAAAGCCTGGCAGAGACACAACAAAAAAAGATAATTTTAGACCAATATACCTGATGAACATCAATGAAAAAATCCTCAATAAAATACTGGCAAACCAAATCCAGCAGCACATCAAAAAGCTTATCCACCATGATCAAGTGGGCTTCAGCCCTGGGATGCAAGGCTGGTTCAACATACACAAATCAATAAACGTAATCCAGCATATAAACAGAACCAAAGACAAAAACCACATGATTATCTGAACAGATGCAGAAAAGGCCTTTGACAAAATTCAACAGCCCTTCATGCTAAAAACTCTCAATAAATTTGGTATTGATGGAACATATCTCAAAATAATAAGAGCTATTTATGACAAACCCACAGCCAATATCACACTGAATGGGCAAAAACTGGAAGCCTTCCCTTTGAAAACTGACACAAGACAGGGATGCCCTCTCTCACCATTCCTATTCAACATAGTGTTGGAAGTTCTGGCTAGGGCAATCAGGCAAGAAAAAGAAATCAAGGGTATTCAGTTAGGAAAAGAAGAAGTCCAACTGTCCCTGTTTGCAGATGACATGATTGTATATTTAGAAAACTCCATCATCTCAGTCCAAAATCTACTTAAGCTGATAAGCAACTTCAGCAAAGTCTCAGGATACAAAATCAATATGCAAAAATCACATGCATTCTTATACACCAGTAACAGACAGAGAGCCAAATCATGAATGAACTCCCATTCACAATTGCTTCAAAGAGAATAAATACCTAGGAATCCAACTTACAAGGGATGTAAAGGACCTCTTCAAGGAGAACTACAAACCACTGCTCAGTGAAATAAAAGAGGACATAGAGCCGGGCGCGGTGGCTCACGCCTGTAATCCCAGCACTTTGGGAGGCCGAGGCGGGCGGATCACAAGGTCAGGAGATCGAGACCACGGTGAAACCCCGTCTCTACTAAAAATACAAAAAATTAGCCGGGCGCGGTTGTGGGCGCCTGTAGTCCCAGCTACTCGGGAGGCTGAGGCAGGAGAATGGCGTGAACCCGGGAGGCGGAGCTTGCAGTGAGCCGAGATCGCGCCACTGCACTCCAGCCTGGGCGACAGAGCGAGACTCCGTCTCAAAAAAAAAAAAAAAAAAAAAAAAAAAAAAAGGACATAAACAAATGGAAGAACATTCCATGCTCATGGATAGATAGGAAGAATCAATATTGTGAAAATGACCATACTGCCCAAGGTAATTTATAGATTCAATGCCATCCCCATTAAGCTACCAATGAGTTTCTTCACAGAATTGGAAAAAACTGCTTTAAAGTTCATAAGGAACCAAAAAGACCCTGCATTGCCAAGACAATCATAAGCTAAAAGAACAAAGTTGGAGGCATCACGCTACCTGACTTCAAACTATACTACAAGACTACAGTAACCAAAACAGCATGGTACTGGTACCAAAACAGAGATATAGACCAATGGAACAGAACAGAGCCCTCAGAAATAATACCACACATCTACAGCCATCTGATCTTTGACAACGCTGACAAAAACAAGAAATGGGGAAAGGATTCCCTATTTAATAAATGGTGCTGGGAAAAATGGCTAGCCATAAGTAGAAAGCTGAAACTGGATCCTTTCCTTACTCCTTATATGAAAATTAATTCAAGATGGATTAGACACTTAAATGTTAGACCTAAAACCATAAAAACCCTAGAAGAAAACCTAGAAGAATACCATTGAGGACATAGGCATGGGCAAGGACTTCATGTCTAAAACACCAAAAGCAACAGCAGCAAAAGCCAAAATTGATAAATGGGATCTAATTAAACTAAAGAGCTTCTGCACAGCAAAAGAAACTACCATCGGAGTGAACAGGCAACCTATAGAATGGCAGAAAATTTTTGCAATCGACTCATCTGACAAAGGGCTAATATCCAGAACCTACAAAGAACTCAAACAAATTTACAAAAAGCAAACAACCCCATCAAAAAGTGGGCAAAGGATATGAACAGACACTTCTCAAAAGAAGACATACATACAGCCAACAGACACATGAAAGAATGCTCATCATCACTCGCCATCAGAGAAATGCAAATCAAAACCACAATGAGATACCATCTCACACCAGTTAGAATGGCAATCATTAAAAAATCAGGAAACAACAGGTGCTGGAGAGGATGTGGAGAAATAGGAACACTTTTACACTGTTGGTGGGACTGTAAACTAGTTCAACCATTGTGGAAAACAGTGTGGCGATTCCTCAAGGATCTAGAACTAGAAATAGCATTTGACCCAGTCATCCCATTACTGGGTATATACCCAAAGGATTATAAACCATGCTGCTATAAAGACACATGCACACGTATGTTTATTGCAGCACTTTCACAATAGCAAAGACTTAGAATCAACCCAAATGTCCATCAGTGACAGACTGGATTAAGAAAATGTGGCACATATACACCATGGAATACTATGCAGCCATAAAAAAGAATGAATTTGTGTCCTTTGTAAGGACATGGATGCAGCTGGAAACCATCATTCTCGGCAAACTCTCGTAAGAACAGAAAACCAAACACTGCATGTTCTCACTCATAGGTGGGAATTGAACAATGAGATCACTTGGACACAGGAAGAGGAACATCACACACCGGGGCCTGTTGTGGGGAGGGGACGGGGGGGAGGGATAGCATTAGGAGATATACCTAATATAAATGACGAGTTAATGGGTGCAGCACACCAACATGGCACATGTATACATATATAACAAACCTGCACATTGTGCACATGTACCCTAGAACTTAGAGCATTAAAAAAAAAAAAAAAAAAAAAAACAAGCTGGGGCTTTTTCAAGGTGTTACTTTACTTTTAACAATCATGCAATCAGAAGTATTGTGTTGATTTTTTGTGGGGGAAAGTGGGGTCTCACTGTGTTGCCCAGGCTGGTCTCAAACTCCCAGCCTCAAGTGATCCTTCTGCCTCGGCCTCTCAAAGTACTGGGATTACAGGTGTGAGTCACTGCACCCAGCTTTGTGTTGATTTTTACTACACTGTCATAGAGTGAATACTGCAAACTAGAGCTTAATTTAAATTTAAATACAGTTGGACCTCTGTATCCGGGGGTTCCCCATCCATGGATT
The DNA here is from genome assembly GCF_037993035.2 of Macaca fascicularis. Taxonomy (NCBI): domain Eukaryota; kingdom Metazoa; phylum Chordata; class Mammalia; order Primates; family Cercopithecidae; genus Macaca; species Macaca fascicularis. The sequence goes on from NC_088379.1 coordinate 187,822,239, forward strand.
CAATCAACCAGGGATCAAAAATATGTGAAAAAAAAAAAGGATGGTTGCATCTGTACTGAAAATGTATAGACTTTTTTCTTGGCCTTATTTCCTAAACAATACAGGGTAACAACTACTTACATAGCGTTTACATTGCATTAGGTATTATAAGTAAATGGTATAACTAGTAGAATCAAGTATATTAAGGGAAAATTATTAATATTTGACCTGTTGGATATCAACATTAATATCAGAGTAAAAAGATAGCAATGTTCAACTTTCTTTCTCCTAGGAAACATTCCTAGGGGGTTGAGGAGGGTGACTTACGACTTCCTCTTAAAGGTATCTAAACCAAGACTTCTTCAACTTTAGCGTGCATACGCGTCACCTGGAAATCGAGGTGTAGCGTGGGGCCTGAGTTTGCACTTCTAAGGAGAGATGCTGACAAGATCTAGACCATCAGCCACTCAAGGCCTTTAACATGTTTCACACCTATGGACACCCTGATACACCTTGGCCTCTGAAATACTTCACAAGCTTTACTAAAGAACACATTCACAATGTATCAGTTCTTTAGCACTGATGCCCTTAGGGAAATCTGTTCTTCAAGGCAAGTTTCCACCCGCAGTTCTCTATCAACCTGGCGGGAAAGTTACTGCCGATCATTGACCAAGCAGCACGGACTGGGAGAACTCCGTACCTTGGCTTTATAAGCAACATCACTGTTCAGAGTGGCCATTCTAAGCATGCAGATTGGAGATACTATGAACTCTGACCATGTAAATGAAGGATTCACTGTACTTTTGTAAGCAGATAGAGAGGGTTTCCAGGGATTTTAGGAAATGACTAATCAACCTGAGCAAGCAGCCTGTTTTATAGCCTCTTGCCCTGCAGCCTGTGTGGAATGCAGTCACCTTGCTGGTTGGAACCAGCAACTGACAGACCCCAGCAACTTACAGACGGACCGCAGCGAAGTTTCTTCATGCCATGCTAAAGCCCTCCTCCCTTAGAGGAGCCATAGCTTTATTCCCATAAACTGTGACCCATCATGGCACGTAGAGGGGGGGTCTGGGCCACTGGTACCCCACACACACACATGCCATGATGCACCTATCCCTTCTCCATCACTCCAACAAACCCTCCTGTCATTTTCCCTTGGGAAGACACGGCTGTGAAGAATACTCCCTGTGTGTGTCTTACTTATGCCAAGTAACACAATGCCTATTGATCAAAATCTGAGTTCTCCTGGAGAGTCGTTTGTTACTCACCAGACAAATAAGCCCCAGTTTTTGGGGGTAACAATACGAAATATTCTGAAGTAGTCCCATAAAAGATTTGTACTTTCCTTTTCAAATTATTCATAAATAAATGAGCTTGCTTTGGGCTATGGAGATAGCTTCACATGAATGAATCAATTCCTCTGAGCAGGGGCACCAATGTGGAGATACAGGCTGACCCACCAGCTCTGGCCTGTCCGTGGGTGGGAGGGGCTGGGCCGGTGCCACCCCTGGATTGTTTCCTGTTTATGCATTGCCAGAGGCGGGATGAGAAGAAAGGGCTGCGGGGATCTGAGGCTTTGAATTCCAAAATTGCTCCCAACCAAGCTGTGGTGCTTAGATGGACACCTGCACACCCCGTTATCCTCCGGCTGGTCCTACCTGTTCAAGGACCCTTAAGGGGCTCTCCACAACAGACTTTCATCTCTTCTTCCGAATTGGCCTGCTCTCTGTTCAATTCCCTCAAGGCAGGGATGGATGACTGGCAAAAATATCCAAATGTTACATGAGAGGAAAGAGAACTATTTCTTTTGTCTGAGTCCTTTGTCTATCTTTTTCTTTTCAAGTATTCTCTGTCCTTCAAGAGCAAGGTGAATGCCACGTCCTCTTCAGAGCCTTCCTGGATGTCACAGCTGACCATTGTTGGGGCTCAGAAAAAGATATGGCGCGCTGGCCTGCAGAGTACTTTGAACTGGAGGAGACTGGAAGGCTTCAGCAACGGCCTCAGCAACAAGATCTCTCTGACCTTCGCCTGCCCTCCTGTCTCACTCCTTTCTTTCCCCTGAAGCACAGGGAGGGGCTGTCCCTGAACTTTCCTTACCTCCTCAAGATAGATCTTCTAAAAAGGAACTCAGTTCCTCCTCCAGAGACAAGATTCACTGTATCACAGGAGAAGAGACTGGGGGTCCGGGCCACTCACAGACATCACCGTAGGCTATCACCTGTTCATCTTCCCCAAAAAGCACTTACTTTCCCCTAAGCAGCCTACATGCCCAATCCCCTCTTCTTTATGAAGAAGTAGATAAGCTTGTCAGTTTCACTGGGTTTTGGGTACTCACTTTTCTTTCTTGTGCTGCTCCCATCCGTGTAATAAATGTGCATCTTTTTTCTCCTGTTCATTTGCCTACTGTCCTGGAGTCAATTATGAAATCTCAGAGAGTAGAAAGAAAGTGTTTTCTGTCCCTACAGGAGGCAGCCATTGCTCTGGTGGCACTCATCACTGTCTGCCTGGCGTCATGCATAAGTACCCAGTTGCCCCTAAAAGATTGCAAGCTCTGTGCTTGTGTAGATTGTGTCTCATTCATCTCCTGCAGGCACTCAAGACACAGGAAGAAATGGATGAAGTCTCTTATGTCCTAAGGCCTGCTAAGGTGCTTATGTAATCAATCTTGTCTTACCCTTATAATATGTGTTGCTTTACCTTTGATCATTGTAATGCCACTTATATAGCATGTTATCATTTATAAAGACATTTTCATATACTTTCTTTTCACCAACATTAATTTCCAACATCCTTCCATGCATGTGATATTTTGGGGACAGTGTAGCTATCTGTTCTTTTGCCCCAAAATTACAACCAGCAGATGGCTGCCTGTATCCCCACTTAGAGATGTTGCCTGGCCGACAGCTCTCTGACTTCACAAAGAGGTCATCAATCATCACAGAACCACAGAATCATGACGTGAGGGCGGCTTGCGCCCCAGCGCGCACCCAGGCCCCTTAGAGCCCCCGTCGTTGGGCTCCCCCGGGGTCCCTGGTTGTGCGCCAGGCAAGATGTTGAGATGCACATTGGAAAACCGGAATGTTCAAACCAAACAACGGCAAGCAGCTGTCTCAAATGTGGAGAAGCATTTTGGAGAACGGTGCCAATTCTTTGCTGCCTATGTACAGAAAACGGCCAGGCCGCGAGACGAAGCGGGCCTCCTGATGAATGAAATCAATTCATATGCCACTACAGAGACCCCACATCTAAAGCTGGGTCTGATGAACTTTGCTGATGAGTTTGCCAAACTTCAGGATTATTGACAAGCAGAGGTTGAAAGACTTGAAGCCAAAGTGGTTAACCCTTGAAAGCTTACGGAACCATTGTAAAAATGAAACGGGATGACCGCAAGGCAACATTCACAGCAAGGAATCGAGAAGCTAAGCAATTAACTCAAGTAGAAGGAACAGGTCATCGAAACCCACCTGAACGACATGTTATTGTATCTTTTGAATTTTGACCTTTAAAAAAACGTTTTTAAGGCCAGGCATGGTGGCTCACGCCTGTAATCAAAGCACTTTGGGAGGCCGAGGTGGGCGAATCACGAGGTCAGAAGTTCGAGACCAGTCTGGCTAACATAGTGAAACCCCGTCTCTACTAAAAATACAAAAAAATTAGCCAGGCGTGGTGGAGGGCGCCTGTAATCCCAGCTACTCAGGAGGCTGAGGCAGGAGAATGGCATGAACCCAGCGACGGAGGTTGCAGTGAGCCGAGATCATGCCATTGCCCTCCAGCCTGGGTAACAGTGCGAGACTCTGTCTCAAAAAAAAAAAAAAAAGAATGTTTTTTAAGGTTGTTACTGCCCAGCTCAGCCAGAAACCACATAAGGAGCGTTTGAGGTTCCAGAACACCTCCTTTCCTGAGAGGAGTCCCTGGAGCAGCGGTTTGGGGCTGCGCCAATTGCTTGGTCCTTCTTCCTTTGGACCAAAGGCAGACACAGAATTACAAAGAGCTGAAAGGGATGCCACCCGAACAAGTCATCATCTGGGGGAAACTATTGACAACTTTGAAAGGCAGAAAATAAAGGCTAGAAAGACTATATTTTCCAAATTTTTCACAATTGAAATGTTATTTCACAGCAAAGCTTTAGAGGCCTACACAGCTGCCTACCAGAATATACAAAAGATTGATGAGGATGAAGATTTAGATTTAGAGGTTTTCTGAAATTCTCTGTATGCACCAGATTATTCATCTCATTTAGACATGGTAAGAGCAAATTCAAAGTCACCTCATCAGAGATCACTGTCAGCTAAGTGTGTATCTGGAACAGGACAGGTATCTGCTACCAACTAAGAAAGGATCAGCCATCAGAAGATGATGAGGATGAAGAGTCAGATGTTACAGAAGAAGAACATTTTCTTAAGTAAACTACACATTTCCATTTCCATCATACATGACATGAAATCCACAGTGACTACATTGCAGAACTTCATACTCACTTTGATATGGTAAGCCTCAAAATGAAATGCAACTAGAAATGGAAAAATAACTGAAGGAAACTTATGCTGACCAAAAATGAAGGCTTTAAAAAATATTACACACCAGTCATTTCAACACCCAAAAAAAAAAAAAAAAAAAAAAATGACTTGAGTGTAGCAGTTTGTTCTCTACTACAGTTGAGAGAAAGAAATTATTGACCCTGAAAAGGAGTGTTTCGCTTAATATATTTTCAGAACTGGGAACAGGGTTGCCTCTTTTCTCCTTCTCCTCCTCTTCTTTTTCAAATTAACACCTCTTGTTTCCAAAAATCTACTTTACTAGATTCAGATTGCCTTCTTGTTTCATTCTACTTTTCATTTCGATTGCCTTCTTTCGTTCTCATTATCTCTTTCTCTATTTCTTGTAAATTTTCATCTCTTCGATTTTCCATTTATTTGAACCCTTCATAAATTCATTGTCTAACCATCTAAAATGTGGTATGAACAATAGTTATCTTATTCCCTTTTACATAATTTTTTAGTATCATTTGTTTTCCGTTCTTTCATCAGTGTCTCATTTTATGAATTTTCTACATTATCACTTCCTCCACTATTTCAATTATTTTTTCATTTAACATCCAGATGATCCAAAAACAAACAGAAAAACAAGTTCAGATGATTATATTACAAACTCCTGTGGGCCCACTATTCAGCTTTATCTGAAATTTTGCCAAATTTGTTTCAGGTTTTTGCTTTCTTGGGAAATAAAAAATGGGTTAAGAAAGTCCTTTTCTACTCCTGTTTCAGTAAAAACAAAATGTTATCATGAAGTGATGTTGAATTTTATCAGGTGCTATTTCTGTATTTCCCATAATGCTCTCATTTTTTCTCAATTTGTTGGTATGACAAGATAAACACAATTTTCTAATTTTAAACTCTTTGCACTCTGACATAAATCCAACTTGTTCATGATATGTTCTTATTTATATATTGCTAGAACTATGTTGGCCAAAATTTATTTAGGATTTTGTAACTATATCCACAAATGAAATGGGCTTATATTTTTGTATTGTTCTGTTCAAAATTATATGTGTTCATAAGATAAGCTGGGAAATGTTCCTCTTTTTCAGCTTAAAAAGTTATTAGATCATTCAGAAAACCATTTGTTGTACATGTAACATTTCTTTGTAAGATTGGGTTTTTGGTGGTTTGATTTGTAACTGTTGATAAAATCACGGAAGTGTGATTATTGATGCTTGCAAGTGATCTGTTCCTTTTCAAGTCTCTTTTGATATGCTACATTTATTTTAGGAAAATGTCCATTTTATCTTTTTTTTTTTTTCTTCAAATGTTTTCATTAAGTTGTGAATAGCATTCTCGTAGGGTTTTCAAAACCTCTATTCCTCTTTGGCAATGACTCATTTTAGTCCTAGTGTATTTGTGTGTGTGCTTTATCTCGTTTTTCCCTACTCAATCTTGCTTGCAAGTCATTCCATTTTATTTGTTTTTGCAGTCAATCAGCTTTAGGCTTTACAATCTTCTCTATCATTTCTTGTTTTTTGTTTCATCCATTTATGCTTTCTGTTAATCCCTTGTATCTACTATTTTGGAGTTTACTCTGCTGAGTAATGTGCAGAGCTAAATGTGCAGAGAAAGTTTATGTCATTACTTTTCAGTCCTTTCTTTTTTTCTAAGATTATATATCTCCCACTTATTACACTTTTTTAAAAAATTTTCAACTTTTATTTTAGATACAAGGGGTACATGTGCAGGTTTGTTATGTGGGTAGATTGCCTGATGCTGAGGTTTGGGGTGTAGATCCCGTCACCACCCAGGTAGTGGCACAGTATCCAATAAGGAGTTTTTCAGTCCACATCCCCTACTTCCCTCCCCACTCTAGTAGTCCACAGTATCTGTTGTTCCCACGTTTATGTCCATGTGTGCTCAAAGTTTAGCTCCCACTTACAAATGAGAGCATGAGGTATTTGGTTTTCTGTTCCTGTGTTAATTCGCTTCGGATTATGGCCTCCGGCTGTATCCATGTTGCTACAAAGGACATGGTTTTGTTCTTTTTTATGGCTATGTACTTACTACACTTTTGATGTGCTCTGCACATTATAATTTTCATGATCATTCAGTTACATATTATTTTCTCTCTTTTTTTTTTTTTTTTTTTTTTTTGAGACAGAGTCACGCTCTGTCACCCAGGCTGGAGTGCAGTGGCATAATCTTGGCTCACTGCAACCTCCGCCTCCCAGGTTCATCAAGCAATTCTCCTGCCTCAGCCTCCTGAGTAGCTGGGATTACAGGTGCGCCACCACACACGGCTAATTTTTGTATTTTTAGTAGAGACAGGGTTTCACCATGTTGGTCAGGCTGATCTCAAACTCCTGACCTTGTGATCTGCCTGCCTCAGCCTCCCAAAGTGCTGGGATTACAGGCGTGAGCCACACCCCCGGCCTCAGTTACGTATTATTTTCTAAGTGAAGCAGCAGCTTGGGATTGTGTTAAAAAGGATGTGTTCTGCCTCTGGGCAGAATCACATTGTTCCTCAGTTTCATTATCTGTAAAGTGGAAATAACGATAGTTCTTACTTGGGGTCCTATCAGGATTAAATGAGTTAAACATGTAAAATGCATGGAAGAATGTCTGGCACATAGTAAAAGCTCAACTACTGTTAGTAATTATCATTATTATAATTTTTTTCATCCTTAAGTCTTTAGAAGCTTTTTTAATCTCTAAAAATATAATCCTTTGTTGCCTTTTTTATTAATTTTGAATTATTGTACTGAGGTAAGAGAACGCAGCCAACATGATAAAAACGTTTTGCTGTCTACCAAAATTCCAGTATCATTTTTCACAGAAATAGAAAAAAAATCCTAAAATTCACATGGAACCACAAAAAAAACCCAAAGAGCCAAAGCAATTCTGAAAAAAAAATAAGTTGGAGACATGACACTTCCTGATTTAAATTTATATGACAAAGTTATAGTAACCAACACAGTATGCTACTGGCATAAAAACAGACACATAGACCAGTGGAATCAAACACAGAGTCCCAAAATAAATCCAAACACAGATAATCAGCTAACTTCTTTTTTTTTTTTTTGAGATGGAGTCTTGCCCTGTTGCCCAGGCTGGAGTGCAGTGGCATGATCTCAACTCACTACAACCTCTGCCTCCTGGGTTCAAGTGATTCTCATGCTTTAGCCTCCAGAGTAGCTGGGATTACAGGCGCCCGCCATCATGCCTGGCTAATTTTTGTATTTTTAGTAGAGATGGGATTTTACCATGTTGGCCAGACTAATCTTGAACTCCTGACCTCTGCTCGCCTCGGCTTCCCAAAGTGCTAGGATTACAGGTGTGAGCCACTGCACCCAGCCGGTCAGCTAATTTCTGACAAGGGAATCAAAAAAATACAATGGGCAAAGGATCATCTCTTCAGTAAATGGTGCTGGGGAAACTGGATTTCCACACGCAGAAAAATAAAATTAGATCCCTATCTTACACATGCATAGAAGTCAACTGAAAATGAATTAAAGACTTAAAATGTAAGACCTGAAACTGTAAAACTACTAGAAAAAAACATAAGGGAAATGCTCCATGACATTGGTCTGGGCAAGGATTTCTTTGGATAGGACCCCAAATATTCAGGCAACAAAAGCAAAAATAGACAAGATTGCATCAAACTAAAAAGCTTCTGCACAAGAAAACAACTAATAAAGTGATGAGACAACCCACAGAGTGGGAAAAAATATTTGCAAATTATATATGTGATGAAGGTTAGTATCGAAAATATATAAGGAATTCAAACTACTCAATGGCATAAAAACAAATAATCCAATTACAAAATGGGCAAAGAACCTGAACAGACACTTCTCAAAAGAAGACATAAAAGTGGCCATCAGGCTCATGAAAAAAATTGCTCAACATAGCTAATCATTAGGGAAATGCAAATTAAAACTACAATGAGATACCACTCGCACCTGCTAGAAAGGCTCTTATCAAAAAGAAGAAAGGTAAGTATAGGTGAGGATGTAGAGAAAAGGGAACCCTTGTACCCCATTGTTGGTGGGAATAAAAATTAGTACAGTCATTACAGAAATGCCATGGAGATTCCTCAAAAATCTGAACATAGAACTACCATGTGATCCAGCAATCTCATTTCTGGGAACATATCCAAAAAAATTGACATCAATATGTCAAAGGAATATCTGTACTCCTATATTCATTGCAACATTATTCCAATAGCCAAGATATGGAATCAACTAGTGTCCATCAACAGATGAATGGATAAAGAAAATATAGTTTATGTATACATAACAGAATACTCATCAACCTTTAAAAAAGAATGAAATTCTGTCATTTGGGACAACATGGATTAATCTAGAGGACAATATGCTAAGTGGCATAAGCCAGGCACAGAAAAACAACTATTGCATATTCTTACTTGTATGCAGGATCTAAAAATAGTCGAACTCATAGAAGCAGAGAGTAGAATGGTGGTTACCCAGAGGCTGAGTGGTTTACTAGAGGCTGAGTGGGAAAGGGAATGGGGTGTTGCTGGTCAAAGGGTACAAAGTTTTAGTTAGACAAGAGGAATAAGTTCAGATCTACTACACAGCAGAGTGACTATAGTCAATAATAATGCATATTTCAAAATATCTAAGAGAGGAAAGTTCAATCGTATTACCACAAAAAACATTGAGTGAGATGATGTATTTGTTAACTAGCTTGATTCAATCATTCTACATTGTAAACATATACCAAAGTATCATTGTACTCTATAAATATAATACAATTATGATTTATCAATTAAAGTAATATTAATTTTTTAAAAATTTTGTATTGGTATCTCCTTTGTGACCCTAACATGTTACATGTATGCCTAAACAATATGTGTACTTTCTGCCTGTGAGGCATAGAGGTTTTCTGTTTGTTTGTTTTTTGTTTTTTGTTTTTGTTTTGTTTTTTTTGAGATGAAATTTCGCTCTTGTTGCCCAGGCTGGAGTGCAATGGTGCTATCTAGGCTCAGCACATCCTCTGCCTCCTGGGTTCAAGCGATTCTCCTGCTTCAGCCTCCCAAGTAACTGGGATTACAGGCCCATACCACCACGCCTGGCTAATTTTTTTTTTTTAATTATTATTTTTAGTAGAGACAGGGTTTCACAATGTTGCCCAGGCTGGTCTCCAACTCCTGACCTCAAGTGATCCACCCGCCTCAGCTTTCCAAAGTACTGGGATTACAGGCATGAGCCACCACACCAGGCCTCCATTTAACTATTTTTTAAATCCTCAGTAACACTTTTTGCCTTCAACACCAAGATGCCCAATATTGTTATAGCCCACAAGGTTTGTTCCGTTTTGTTTTGTTTTGTTTTGTTTTCGGATAGTAGATGTTTGGTTGCCCCTTTTTGATTCTTTACTTTTGACCTTTCCATATCAGTAGGTATATCTCTTACAACAGAATACAGCAAGAATTTTAAAAACACAAGTTTTAACTGATACTATATCCATTTATATTTGTTAGAATTACTGATATATTGGATTTATTTCTGCAATCTTGTTTTTGTGCTTCTTTCCATACTCTGCTTCTTATTTTTCCTTTCTCATCTCCTAGCAAATTAACCATTTTCATCATCCCTCCCTTTTATTTTCAACTCATTTTAAAGTTGTATGTTCTTTTTCATTCTTTTGGGAATTACTCTTACATTTTCTAGATGTATGTTTGACTTAAAACCAAGAGTTAATCAATATGCTTACTCATTTCACAAACACCATTAGGATTTAAAAACACATTTTAAAACTCCCAAAACCTTATGTGTCATTTTAGTTACAAAAACACATTTTAAAACTCCCAAAACCTTAGGTGTCATTTAGTTACAAAATTGTTTTCACACCCTCAAATTAGCTATTATTGAGTTTGTTCTTTGACATAGTTAGTGCTTTTTAGACTTTGCCGAAAATTTATACATTTCTTTGCTATTTGTTTTTGTAACTTGGTCTTTCCTTCTGAGCACAGTTATCTTCTTCCTGAGGAGAAAAATCAAATGGTTCTGTCAGTGAGTCTGTGAAGGTAAATACATGGTAGTGGTGTTCCCAAGCCAAGAAATGCACATGAACTGGTGTCCTTGAGCTGGGACTGTGGATTTATGCTGATCTTTCTCTTTAAGGTTATTGCCTTTCACAGTTATCAGATTTATGCACGGATCTCAGTTCTTACCTTCTGTCAACAGTAGGCCTATGGCCCCATTCCTTGTGCCTGCATGAAAGTTAAACCCAAGTCCCTGTTCTCCAGGGATGCTCGCCTACGGCTGCTTCAGACCATGTGCTAGCAGCTCTGGTTGTCATTTCTGGTTACTTCTCTGGGCAATGCTTTCTTGAGCACTCAGGTCTACATGTTAGAAAATATGTGTTCTAGTTTTACTAGCATTTGTAGTTCTTTAGAGGAGAGTTTTCAAAACATTAGGTCCACAGTATTGCCAAACCAGAAGTCTTAGATCTACAGTTTATTTTACAAAAATTTCCTTCCTGGATTTAGATCATATTTCTCTGTGACACTGTCATGTGTAACTTTTCTCTCTCCCAAAAGTCTTCAGTAGATTGTAAAATACATTGTATAAATAAAATTTTTCAAAATAACTTTAATAACCACTTTTACACTGAGCAGAATATGTCTCTCATTCTCTCAAAAATGATCAGGAGATAATTTTTTCATTTATGAGTTTCTATTGCAGCTTTCATTTTCTTATGTAGACACAATTTCAGAGACAATTCAATTTCAAGTTTGTTGCTGTTATCATAAAATATGGACTCAGTATAGACATTTAAAATACTAGATGGTTCATAGAAATAAAATATTTCTGCACTAGACAGGCAGGCTGCCAATAGTTTCCAAGTACAAGTTCTGCCAAATCCCTTTCCCAAGAACCTTATGAACCAGGTAACCCTGTGAGGAATGCACATTACAAACTCCTGAACACACTAAATATATAAATTGCTTTTCAGAATATCTTTAGCAATATGTTCTTTAGTGATATGTTATGTCAGTGACAGTCTTGAAAGGTCCTAATTTTATGTGTCAGACACACACACACACACACACACATTTGTTTGTTTTTTAAATCAAAATATCTGGTAAAGGATAATATTGGGTTCATGTCTCCATTTATGGCCAACGAATAACAGTAATGGAGAAAGTCAAAAAAAAAAAAAAAAAGCTCCCCCATTGATGTGTCCTGTACTGTGATCAAGATAAAGAAAAGATTTTTCTAGATCATAAAAGTCAGCATCTTAGAAGTGTCCAGGAACTCAATAAAATATTAGCAAATCAAATTCAACAACACATCAAAAAGATTAAACATTATGATCAAGTGGGATTGATTGCTGGCAGGCAAGGCTGGTTTAACACATGCAAATCAATCAATGAGATACATCACATTAGTAGACTAAAACATAAAAACCACACAATCAGATCAATTGACACAGAAAAAGCACTTGACAAAGTTTAACATTCCCTCTTGATAAAAATTCTAAACAGTTTAGGTATAGAAAGAAAGTTCCTCAACATAATAAATACCATTTACAAAAACCCACAGCTAACATAATAATGGGAGAAACTGAAAATGTTTCCTCTAAGACCTGGTACGAGGCAGGGATACCCATTCTCACCACCCTATTCAACATAGTACTGAAAGTCCTATCAAGAGCAATTCGACAAGAAAAAGAGATAAAAAAATCTATCTGAATTGGAAAGGAAGAAGTAAAATTATCTCTATCTGCAGATTACATGATTTATATGTAGAAAATCCCAAAGATTCTACTAAAAACTGTTAAATATAATGAATAAATTCAATAAAGTTGCAAAATACAAAATCAACATGGAAAAATCCATGGCATTTCTATACACAAAACAACTTAGCTGAAAAAGAAATTTAAAAACCATAGATCATGATGCTCCTCTAAAGAGAAAAAAGAAAGATGAAAGGAGTTAATTAAAATTTTTTTAAAGAAATTTAAAAACCATCCCATTTATAATACCATAAAGAATAGGAATAAATTAAACCAGGAGGTGATAAATCTGTATGCTGAGACCTACAAAATAACGATGAAAGAAATGGAAAGGGACACAAATAAATGGAAAGATATTCCATGCTCATGGACCAGAAGAACTGTTAAATGTCTGTGCTATCTAAAGCAACATGTGGATTCAATGCATCTCAACCAAAATCCCAACATTCCTCACAGAGATAGGAAAAAAAATCCTAAAATTCATATAGAACTGCAAAAAAACTCCGAATAGCCAAAGCCATTCTGGAACCAAAAAAAAAAAAAAAAAGTTGGAGACATCACACTTCCTGATTTAAATTTATATTATAAAGCTATAGTAACCAACACAGTATGATACTGGCATAAAAACAAACACATAGACAAGTGGAACAGAATGGAGAGCCCAGAAATAAATCTAAACACATATGGCCAACTAATTTTCAAAAAGGATACCAAAAAGACACAATAGGGAAACAATAATCTCTTCAATAAATAGTGCCGGGAAAACTGAATTTCCACATGCAAGAGAATGAAATTGGACTCTTATCTCACACCATACACAAAAAAACTTAGAATGGATAAAAGACCTAAAGGTAAGGCCTGAAACCATAAAACTCCCAGAAGTATGCATAGGGTAAAAGCCTTGGCAATGATTTCTTGAATACCACACTAAAATGCAGGCTATAAAAGTAAAAATGAATAAATGGGACTATATCAAACAAAAAAGTTTCTGCGTAGCAAAGGATACAATCAACAAAATGAAAAGGCAATTTACAGATTAGAAAAAAATATATTTGCTAACTATATAACAGATGAGGGGTTAAGGTTCAAGATTTGTAAAGAATTTGTACAACTTAATAGCAAAAAATCCCATATAACCTGATTTATAAATTTCTCCAAAGATGACATGAAAATGGACAACAGGTATATGAAAAGCTTCTTAGCAACACTAATGATTATGGAGATCAAAACCATTATGACATATCGCCTCACACCTGTTAGAATAGCCATTATCAAAAAGACAAGAAATAACAAATTTGGGGAGGGTATGCGGGAAAAGGAACACTTGCACGCTGTTGGCGGCAATGTACGGTTGACCCTTGAACAACACAAGTTTGAACTGTTTGGCTCCACTTCTATGTGAATTTTTTACAGTAAGCACATTGAAAACATGTTTGGAGACTTGTGACAATTTGAAAAACTTGCAGACAAACTGTATAGCCTAGAATTGTCTTTAAAAATAAGAAAAAGTTAGGAATGTCATGAATGCACAAAGCATGTGTAGTAAATTTTATCATTTACTACCTTAAAGCATACACAAATCTATTATAAAAAGTTAAACAGGCAAACATAGACTGTACTTGGCACCATTCATGGTCAAGAGAAATGTAAACAAATGTAAAGATGCAGTATTTACTCACAACTGCATAAAATTACCTGTGGTAATACTGTACTACTGTGAAAATCTTGTAGCCACCTCCTGTTGCTGTTGCAGCAGAACTCAAGTGTTGTGAATGTCCACTTAAAACGCTGTGTGACGCTGATCATCTCTCAGTGGGCAATTCATCTCGCCAGTAAATTGTGCATTGCAGTAAAAAGTGATCTCTTGTGATTCTCATGAATATTTTGTTGTGTTTAATGCAATACCATAAACCTCAAATAAGACCATGGGACTCATAAGAAGTGCCACTAGTAATGCTGGAAGTTCTCCCAAGAAGCAATTAAAAATCATGACATTATAAGAAAAAGTTGAATTGCTTTGATGTGTACCGTAGATTCAGGTGTGCAGCTGTGATTGCCACCATTTCAAGATAAATGAATGCAGCATTCAGACCATGTTTAAAAAAAAAAAAATGGAAAGGAAATTGTGAAGTTATCCCTACAGCTAGACCAGAAGGCATGAAAACCTTGCAGTTTTTGTGAAATGCCTTTTTGTCTCATATAGGAAATGCAGCTTTTATGTGGGTGCAGGATTGCTATAAAATGGGCATACCTATAGGCTCTAATATAACTGGGGGAAAAGCAAAGTCATTAGATGATGAGTTAAATGATAAAGAAGGTGAAGGATCTAAAGGTGGAGAATTTGGTTGGGCGTGGTGGCTCACGCCTGTAATCTCAGCACTTTGGGAGGCTGAGGTGGGTGGATCTCCTGAGGCCAGGAGTTCAAGACCAGTCTGGCCAATAGAGTGAAACCCCATCTCTACTAAAAACACACAAATTAACTGGGCGTGGTGGCAGGTGCCTGTAATCCCAGCTACTCAGGAGCCTGAGGCAGGAGAATTGCTTGAACCCAAGAGGCGGAGGTTGAAGTGAGCCAAGATCACACCACTGCACTCCAGCCTTGGTGACAGAGTGAGACTCCGTCTCTAAATAAATGAATAAATAAATAAATAAAGGTGGAGAATTTAATGCCAGCAAAGGATGGTTTGATAATTTTGGAGAGAGGTTTGGCTTTTAAAATGTCAAGATAACAGGAGAAGCAGCTTCTGTTGACCAAGAGGCAGCAGATGAGTTCCCAGATGCCATTAAGATGATCACTGAGAAGAGATACCTGAATGAATCAGTTTTTCTGTTTTTTGTTTTTTGGCTTTTGAGACAGAGCTCGCTCTGTCACCCAGGCTGGAGTGCAGTGGCGATCTCAGCTCACTGCAGCCTCCTGGGTTCAAGCAATTCTCGTGCCTCAGCCTCCTGAGTAGCTGGAGTCCCAGCTACAGGTGCATGACACTACACCCAGTTAATTTTTGTATTTTTTGGTGGAGACAAGGTTTCACCATGCTGATGGCTGGTCTTGAACTCCTGGCCTCAAGTGATCCACCCACCTCGGCCTCCCAAAGTGCTGAGATTACAGGCATGAGCCACCACGTCCGGCCCTGAATCAGTTTTTAATGCAGACAAAAGTGCCCTATTCTGCAAGCAAAAAATGCCACAAAGGATATTTATTAGTAAGGAAGAGAAGCAGGTACAGGATTTAAGGCAAGAAGGGATAGGCTAACTCTATTGTTGTAGGCAAATATAGTTGAATTTATGAAAACAGGACTGCCCTTATCTATAAAACTGCAAACCCCAAGCCTTGAAGGGAAAAAATAAACAGCTGCCAGTTTTTTGGTTATACAATAAGAAGAGCTGGACAACAAGAACACTTTTTTTGGATTACTTCCATCAATGCTTTGTCCCCAAAGTCAAGAAGTACCTTTGCAGTAAGGGATCGTTTTTTAAAGTTCTTTTGGACAATGCTCCCTGGACACCCAGAACCTCATGAGTTCAAAACCAAAGAAGTCAAAGTGGTCTACTTGCCCAAACACAGTATGTCCAATTCAGTCTCTAGATGAGGGGAGCCTAAGAACCATAAGGCTCATTACACACTGCAACTCTATGGAAAGGATTGTCAATGCTATGGAAGAGAACCCCGAAAGAGAACATTATGAAAGTCTGGAAGGGTCACACCATTGAAAATGCCATCATCGTTAGGGACAAAGCCATGAAAGCCACCAAGCCCACAACAAGAAATTCCTGCTGAAGAAAACTATGTCCAGATGTTGTGGATGACTTCACAGAATTTACAACAGAGCCAATCAAGGAAATCAAGAAAGAGACTGTGGATATGGAAAGAAAAAAAAAGCTAGAGAGTAAAGGGTTGCAAGATATGCATCTTGGAAAAACAAGATACACACACACACACACACACACAAATGTGTTTTGGTTTTATTGTTTGTTTGTTTGGTTTTTTGAGATGGAGTCTCACTCTGTCACCCAGGCTGGAGTGCAGTGGCACAGCACGATCTTGGCTCACTGCAACCTTTGCCTCCCAGGTTCAAGCAATGCTCCTGCCTTAGCCTCCAGAGTTGAGATTACAGGCATGC
The DNA here is from genome assembly GCF_037993035.2 of Macaca fascicularis. Lineage (NCBI taxonomy): Eukaryota > Metazoa > Chordata > Mammalia > Primates > Cercopithecidae > Macaca > Macaca fascicularis. Next base: position 187,838,584 of record NC_088379.1, read on the forward strand.
ACCACGACGCCCAGCTAATTTTTTTGTATTTTTCATAGAGATGGTGTTTCACCATGTTGGCCAGGCTGGTCTCAAACTCCTGACCTCAAGCGACTCTCCTGCCTTGCCCTTGCAAAGTGGTGGGATTACAAGCATGAGCCACTGCACCTGGCCATAAACACATTTCATATTAATATAAATGGCATATTTTTATTAAAAATAACTATATTTTTAAAACAAGAAAATCAGCAAGAAAGGTGGCATTGTTTTATCTGCAAATCTCTTTAGTGTCTCACTTAACAAAAGGTGGCCCACTTTGGCCTCTCCAAAAGAAGTTTTAAGACACAGGAGAAATTCAGGAGTGAATAGACACCACACTAGAGGAATTAACAGACAACAATGATGGAGGTGAGTGCTTCCGAACCAGCGCCAGACAGCGAGGCAGTGCCAGAAAACAAATTGACATTAGATTATCTGGCAGAAGGGTTTTGATTATTCAAGACTGCTTTTGACTTCTTTTACAACATAGACCCTTCTATGATATAGGCAATGAAACTAAAACACACGGTGGAAAAATGATTGGTATCATATGCAAATATTTTTAGAGAAATGAAAGAGCAAAAATGTCAGGCAGAAGTTACAACATATTTCCATAAAGTTACACCTAGCGTTCCTGCCTCTCCTGCCTCCTCTTCCACCTCCTCCACCTCTTCCACATCTGCCAACCCTGAGGCAGCAAGACCAACCCCTCCTCTTCCTTCCTCTCAGCCTACGCAATGTAAAAATGACAACAATGAAGACCTTTATGGTGATCAACTTCCACTTAAAGACTAGTAAATATATTATCTTTCAGGTTTAATTAATGTCAATACATAACAGTTATACATATTTATGGGGTACATGTGATATTTTAAAACAAGCAAACAATGTGTAGTAATCAAATCAGGGTAACTAGAATACCTAAAACCTCAAATATTTATCATTTCTTTGTATTAGAAACATAATTCCACTCTTTTTGTCATTATGAAATATATAATAAATTATTATTAACTATAGTCACCCTATTGTGCTCCCAAGTACTAGGTCTTATTCCTTCTATCTAACTATATTTTTGTATCCATTAATTATTCCCTTTATCTGTCCACCCTTCCCCTCCCTACCAACTACCCTTCCTAGCTTCTGGTAACCATCATTCTCCTCTCTGCTTTCATGAGTTTACTTTCGCTTCCAAACTCCGACATATAAGTAAGAACTTGAGATGTTTGTTTTTCTGTGCCTCACTTTTTTTTCACTTGACATTGGTTCCTCTAACTCCATCCATGTTGTTGCAAATGACAGGATTTCATTCTTTTTTGTGACTGAATAATATTCCATTGTGTATATACACCACATTTTCTTTATCCATTCATCCATTAATGGGCACTTAGGCCGATTCCACGTCCTGTCTATTGTGAATAGTGCTGCAATAAACCTGGGAGTACACATATCTCTTCGACATACTGATCTCCTTTCTTTTGAATATATACCTATCAGTGAGATTGCTAGATCACATGGTTGTTCTATGTTTAGTTTTTTGAGGACCCTCCATACTGTTCTCTGTAGTGGCTGTACTAATTTACACTCCAACCAACAGTGTACAAGTGTTCCCCTCTCTCCACATCCTCTCCAGTATTTATTATTGCCTGTCTTTTGAATAAAAGCTATTTTAACTGGGGTGAGTTACTACCTTATTGTAGTTTTGATTTGCATTTCTCTGATGATTAGTGATATTAGACATTTTTTCATATACCTGTTGGCCTTTTGTATGTCTTCCTTTGAGAAATGTCTAGTCAGATTGATTGCCCATTCTTAACTGGATTACTTGGGGTTTTCCTCCTATAGAGTTGTTTTAGCTTTTTAAATATTCTGGTTAAGAATCCTTTGTCAAGTGTATGGATTCCCTCAAGAGCATCAGCTTTCCCAGAGTGCTCTACAAATGCTATCATTCTCTATGTGTGTCAAGGTGTTCAGAAGGTTGGGAAACTGCCCCATGGTGAGGTGTTAACTCTGATGCACCTCACAGAATCTTAATGGATTTAGGTTTAGGCTTTTGAAAATAAAATCTTGTTTTCTCCTTTTTTTTTTTGTTCTGCCATGTCACATCCCACCTTTGAAACAATGAGTCAAGCTTGCCACTTGTTCAAAAAAGAAAACTAGAAAGAAAAAAAGGACATAGAGTAGTATCTCTAAAACAATTCCTAAAGTGTGGTCCACGGACCCCCTAAGAGTCTGGAGACTCCTGGAAGGGGTCTGTGAAGTCAAAACTCTTTTCATAATAATATTAAGATGTCATTTGCTCCTTTCACCCTCATTCTTTCCTGAGAGGACAGTGCAATTTTCCAGACACTACATGATGTATTATGATGTAATACATTTACTGTTGACGTTCATGTGATAATCCAGCTGCCTTTTGTTAAGTGAGACACTAAAGAGATTTGCAGAGAAAACAATACCACCTTTCTCGCTGATTTTCTTCTTTTAAAAATATAGTTATTTTTAATAAAAATATGCTGTTTATATTAACATAAAATGTGTTTATGGCCAGGTGCAGTGGCTCATGCTTGTAATCCCACCACTTTGGAAGGGCAAGGCAGGAGAGTCTCTTAAGGCCAGGAGTTCGAGACCAGCCTTGGCAACATAGCAAGACCCCCATTTCTACAAAAAAATGTTTTTTAAAAATTAGCCAGGAGGAACAGGAAAACTAAACACGACAGGTTCTCACTCATAAGTGGGAGTTAACCAATGAGGATACATGGACACAGGGAGGGGAACATCACACATCATGGCCTGTCAGGGGATGCGGGGCAAGGGGAGGGAGAGCATTAGGACAAATACCTAATGCATGCGGAGCTTAAAACCCAGATGACGGGTTGATGGGCAGCAAACCACCATGGCACATGTATACCTATGTAACAAACCTGCACGTTCTGCACGTGTATCCCAGAACTTAAAGTAAAATAATAAATACATAAATGAATAAGAATCCCTTGTCAGGCTGGGTGTGGTGGCTCATGCCTGTAATCCTGGCACTTTGGGAGGCCAAGGAGGGCAGACCACGAGGTCAAGAGATCAAGCCAACATGGTGACATGGTGGCCAACAAGGTGAAACCCTGTCTCTACTAAAAATACAAAAAATTAGCTGGGCGTGGTGGCACGTGCCTGTAGTCCCAGCTACTTGGGAGGCTGAGGCAGAAGGATTGCTTGAACCTGGGAGGCGGAGGTTGCAGTGAGCTGAGATCATGCCATTGCACTCCAGCCTGGTGACAGAGCGAGACTCCGTCTCAAAAAAAAAAAAAATAGTGTGTTATATTCAGGATTTTTGCCAAATGGGCAGATCATGGCTGTACTTGTGACCAGTTGGGGCCAAGGACAGTGCGGGGCTGAGAAACGGGTAACTGTTGGATGATGAATATGTTAATTTTTTCCATCCTAGTAACTATTTCACTATATATGTATTTTGTGGGTTTTGTTGTTTTGAGACAGAATCCCACTCTGTTGCCTAGGTTGGAGTGCCGACACACAATCTCAGCTCACTGCAAGCTCTACCTCCTGGGTTCGAGGGATTCTCATGCCTCAGCCTGCCGAGTAGCTGGAACTACAGGTGCGCACCACCATGCCCAGCTTATTTTTGTATTTTTTCTAGAGATAGGGTTTCACCATGGCTGATCTCCAACTCCTGGCCCCAAGCGATCCTCCCATGTTGGCCTCCCAAAGTGCTGGGATTACAGGCGTGAGCCACTGTGCCTGGCCTATATATGTATTTTATAACATCATGTTGTATACCTTAAGCATACACAATAAGAAAAAAAAATTTTAGATAGAAGTGTCAGGGTAGCTGTGTGGAAAAATCACCATAGCAAATGTGATGGGCTCCCCCTTCCAGTTTCCCACACTCAGTAAAGCGGCCCTGTGCAGACAGAGCTGCTCCTCTGTGCTTTTCACTATTGCTTTGGGCGAGAGAATAGCTATACATGTAGAATTTAGCCATGTATAGTTGTAAAGCCAGCAGGTGTAACTGTGACCAGAGAGAAGGAAAGCTGTGGCAGTTGTCCCAGAGCCACTCCTGGTACCTCCTCCCTCGCTCCCTGCAGAAGTCACCACTCTCCTGACTTTTGTGGTAGTAATTTGTTTGCTCTTTATCTCCTCCATGCGTGCACTCTAAACAACAGAGAATCACTTTGTCTATTTATGAACTTTTTAAGGAACTTTAAATAAAACCATGATGATTATATCGCTTTGCGATTTGTTTTCTCCTTGGCGTTGGTTCATCCTGGTTGTGAGTAGCTTAATTCATTCATTAGGGTTGCTATATAATAATCGCTCTATGACTATACTATGATTGATTGATTGATTCTATTGTTGCTCTGCCATATTTTATGACAATAACCTCCTCCAAATCCTCTGTATTTACCACTGTGCCTCCCATCCTTTGCACCCCAGGGGTGAACATCTAGCTCTTTACATACTTTGGACATAATATATTGCTTTTGTCTTTGGCACTCAAGAGAATCTACAGTTGTTTATACTTTTCTCGAAATTCTTGGAATGCCAAGAGTTGCTTGATTAGTGATAAATAATATTCTTAAAGTCATTTTTTTTCACCTTCAATCACAGCATTTATCTCAGATAAGACCCATAGTGAGCAGTCAGCAACTTCTTGTGTATGATAATACTGAAGATGCCTGGCTGGTCACCAGAAACACTTCAAAGCAGAGGTTTTTTTGTTTGTTTTGTTTTGATTTTGGAGACAGTTTCACTCTTGTTGCTGAGGCTGGAGTGCAATGGTGCGATCTCAGCTCACCACAACCTCCACCTCCCGAGTTCAAGCCATTCTCCTGCCTCAGCCTCCCGAGTAGCTGGGACTACAGGCATGTGCTACCACGCCCGGCTAATTTTGTATTTTTAGTAGAGACGGGATTTCTCCATGTTGGTCAGGCTGGTCTCTAACTCCTGACCTCAGGTGATCCTCCCACCTCACCTCCCAAAGTGCTGGGATTACAGGTGTGAGCCACCGCACCCTGCCAGCCCACATTTTCTTAATTACTATTTTTTCTTTTTTTTTTTTTTGAGATAGGGGTCTCATTCTGACGCCCAGGCTGGAGTGAAGTGGCACGATCTCGGCTCACTGCAGCCTCCACCTCCTGAATTCAAGCAATCCTCCCTCCTCAGCCCCTTGAGCAGTCGGGACCACAGGTGTGTGCCACCATGCCGGGCTAATTTTTGTAATTTTTGTAGAGATAGGGTTTCGCCATGTTGCCCAGGCTGGCCTCAAACTCTTGGCCTCAAGCAATCGGCCTGCCTCAGCCTCCCAAAGTGCTGGGATTGCAAGGGTGAGCCAGTGCGCCCTGCTCACATTTTATCTATCCATCCCTTGATGCTTGGGATGCTTCCACATTTTGGCTACTGTGAACAATGCTGCTATGAACCTTGGTGTACAGATATCTCTTCGAATATCTGCTTTCATTTCTTTTGGATTATATACCCAGAAGTTTAATTGTTGGATCATATGGTAGTTCTATTTTTAATTTTTTGAGGAACTGCCATGTTTTCTACAGTAGCCACACTATTTTACATTCCCATTAACAGGCACAAGGATTTCAATCTCTCCACATATTTGCCAACACTTGTTATTAGCTGTTTGTTGTTTTTTAATAGTGGCCAACCAAATGGATGTGATGTGTATCTCATTGTGGTTTTCATTCACATTTTCTTTTTTCTTTCTTTCTTTTTTGGAGATGAGGTTTTGCTATGTTGCCCAGGCTGGAGTGCAGTAGCTATTCACAGGAGCAATCATAGTGCACTGCAATCTCAAGCTCTGGGCCTCAAGGGATCCTCCTGCCTCAGTCTCCTGAGTAGCTGGGAGTACAGGCTCATGGCAGCATGCCCAGCTTTGATTTGCATTTCCTTAATGATTAGTGATGTTGAGCATCTTTTTGTGTGCTTATTGGTGGTTTATATATTTTCTTTGGGGAAATGTCGATTCACTCATTTTTAAAACTGGTTGTTGGCTTTTTGTTGCTGTGTTTTCATTCTTTATATATTCTGGATATGAACCCCTTATCAGACATATGATTTGCAAATAATTCTTCCATCCCATAGGTTGCCTTTTCACTTTGTTACCTATGTCCTTTGATGCACAGAAGTTTTAAATGTTTGATGTAGTTCACCTAGCTAATTTTTGTTTTGTTGTCTGTGCTTTTAGTGTTAATACAAAAACTCATTGCCAAATCCAATGTCATGGAGCTTTTCTCCTATGTTTTATTCTAGGAATTTTATAGTTTTAGGTCTTCTACTTCAGTTTTGAGTTAATTTTTATATACAATGTAAGGTAAGGGTTCATCTTCATTTTTTTTTTCTTTTTTTGTCATGTCAATATCCAATTTTTCCAATACTATTTGTTGAAGAGATTCTCTTTTCCCCTGGTATTGGCACCTTGTTGAAAAACATCTGACCATATATGGGATGGTTTATTTCTGAGTTCTCTATTCTATTCCATTGGCCTACATGTGTGTCTTTTTACCAGTACCACACTGTTTTGATTATGATAGTTTTGTAGTAGGTTTTGAAATTAGGATGTTTGAGACCTCCAACTTTGTTCTTCTTTTTCACCATTGTTTTGGCTGTTTGGAGGTCCTAAAGATTCTATATGAATTTGAGGGCTATAAGAATGTGACCTGCTTCTTTTTCTCAAATTAAGCTTGTGAGTTTCTCCCAAGTTGCACATTGTGGTAGTTCATTTATTTCCAGAGTCCTATTTATCCAGTCTACTCCTGTTGAACATTTGGGACCTTTCCATTGGGGCTACTAAGAACAGTGCTGCTATATACACCCCTACATATATTTTCTGGCATGATTGTGTAACAGTTTCTCAAGGGTATATCCATAAGAGTAGAATTTGTATGTTTATCTGCAACTCTATAGAATAATCCCTGACTATTTTCCAAATGGTTACCTGTTTATGGCATGTAAGATTCCATTGCTCCACCTTTTTATGTATTCACCTGCTATGGTTTAAGTGTTCCCTCCAAAGCTCACCTTGAAGTTTAATTGCCATTGTAACAGTGTTGGGAGCTAGAACCTTTAAGAATTGATTAGGTCACAAGGGTGGGGAATGGATTAATGCCATTATCATGGAAGTGGGTTAGTTATGGTGGGAGTTCAGCCCCTTTTCTCCTTGCCTCATATGCTCACTTGCCCTTCTTCCCTTCTGCCATCCTACAATGCATCTGGAAGTCCATCACCAGACATGACCCCTTGAACTTGGACATTCTAGCCTCCAAAACCATGAGACAAATAAATCTCTTTTCTTTAAAAATTACCCAATCTGTGGTATTCTGTTATAGCAGCAGAAAACAGACTAAGGCATCACCAAATTTTGTTTTTATCACAGTAAAAAATATTAGAAGCAACCCAAATAGCTATCAATGTGCAGTTAGCTAAATAAATTATTACAGAGCCATACAGTAGAATAATTTACAGCCATTAAAAGTGACAAGAACAGCTCACCTTTATTATCTAGGCACCAGGCTCTGTTCTAAGTGCTTTCCATATATCATCTAGTTTGACTCTCACAATGACTCCATGAGGTAAATGTTATTATTCTGCCCATGTTACAGGTGAAGAAACTGAAACACAAAGACATTAAATTACTTCCTCGGGTGGGGTGTAGTGGCACACGCCTGTAATCTCAGCACTTTGGGAGGCCAAGCGGAGTGTATCATGAGGTCAGGAGTTCGAGACAAGCCTGGCTAGCATGGTGAAGCCCCGTCTCTATTAAAAATACAAAAAATTAGCCAGGCATGGTGGTACATGCCTGCAGTCCCAGCTACTCGGGAGGCTGAGTCAGGAAAATTGCTTGAACCCAGGAGGCAGAGGCTGCAGTGAGCCAAAATCCCACCATTGCACTCCAGCCTGGGCGACAGAGCAAGACTCAATCTAAAAAAAAAAAAAAAAAAAAAAAAAAAACAAAACTTTCTCAATTTCACATAGCTGATAAATAGAACAGCCAGGATTAAAACCAAGCCAAGCTGATTCTGTAGCTATTATTAAATGGTCCAAAATACAATTTAGAAATGAAATAAAAGTAATCAAGAAAACCAGAACTAGACAAATCCTGTTAGTCTTAAAGCTATCTAACCTTCATATGAAATTTTGTGATTTTCTTTAGACTGGATTTCAGAAAAAGAAATACAGAATTTTTCCCATGGTCACTCTTCTGAGGCCTAGTCAAAAGGGCTAGGTCATTAGAAGAGCTACTAAAAGTTGAAATATTGCCAGAAATGTCTTTATTTCTCATACACGACACATGGCTATTCAAAATCCATTTTGCTTGCAGAATACTCAAAATATATTTATGTATTTTCAATCAACTCCAGGATCTGAGTAGTTTTTAGAATTGTAAAGAGTCAGTTCCTATTTTAGAATGTCTCTCTCTGCGAATGTTCACTCCTCTCACCGTATCACCTCTTCCCCTCAGCTGATAGCCTCACGTCCTGTTTCATACAGACAGGCAGTAATTACCATGTGAAGCCCACCCAAACTTTCTGTCACCAAAGCCAGAAGCCACCCAGATCTGAGGCCAAGCCCTTCTTCTTCCCCTAGAGGGAGTGTCCCTCCTGATAGTATCCTCCCATGAGCCCTTGACCCCATCTCTGCACGCTGTCTCAGGAAGCTCAGTGCACCAATTATCCCCTGTACTCCTCCTTCTCAATTTGGCCTTTCCCAGAATTATATAATCATGCTCTGGTGGCTCCCACCTTAGCAAACAAACAAGTAAACACAAGCACAAGTATCCAAACAACAAACCAGACATCTGGTCAAGATGGTGCAACGAATTTATGTTTTAAAGCACTCCTCTTCTTAAAACTTAGTCATGAGAGATAAAATATAAAAATAGAAACCAGACTCAAAAAGAAAACAGAACAAAAATCTATATCTCTTTGCACTGGAAAAAGAACAGAACTGCAAAGCAAGGCCAGATGGGCTCCAGCTCCAGAGGAGAACAGTGTGGTTGGGATTGATTCCTGTGTGATAAAGGGGTGAAGCGAGGCTCAATAACAAGGCCAGGACCTGGGGTGGAGCTTCCCTAGTATGTGAAAAGACCTGGCCTTGTGATCTTGCTCTGCCGTTTGTCTTGTGATATTTTATTGCCTTTTGAAGCCTGTGATCTCTGTGACCCACTCCCTATTCGTACCCCTTTCCCCTTTTGAAATCCCTAATAAAACCTTGCTGGTTTTGCAGCTCAGAGGGCATCATGGAACCTGTGATGTCACTCCCAGAAGCCCAGCTGTAAAATTTCTCTCTTTGTACTCTTTCTTTCACAGACCGGCCGACACTTAGGGAAAATAGAAAAGAACCTACGTTGAAATATTGGGGGCTGGTTCCCCTGATAAGGGATTACATTTGACATGAGATTTGAGCAGGGACACAAATCCAAACCATATCAGTTAGGCATGGTGTCATGCACCTGTAGTTACAGCTACTTGGGAGGCTGAGGGAGGAGGTTGAGACAGCAGTGATCCATGATTACGCCACTGCATTCCAGCCTGGGCAACATCGTGAGACTCTGTCTCAAAAATAAACAAAAACAAACAAAGAAACAAAAGAAACAGGCCTTCCTCAGAGTGCTTGCAGTGCCCAGCCACCAGCTGGGAGGAGCCTGGGGGAGACATGTGGTAATGGAGATCAGATTGCAGCCACTGGGGCTGTCAGTCATTCCTGCTCCCTGCAGTGAGAGATCTCAAAGGTGCGTTTTCATGGTCATTACATCAGACCCCTTGAATATGGAATTCCCAGGTGCATACTGTAAAGCAACTGTTTTTATGTTTTTTGGGTTTTTTTTGAGACGGAGTCTCACTCTGTCACCCAGGCTGGAGTGCAGTGGCATGATCTCGGCTCACTGCAACCTCTGTCTTCTAGGTTCAGGTGATTCTCCTGCCTCAATCTCCTGAGTAGCTGAGATTACAGGAGCCCACCATCACACCTGGTTAATTTTTGTATTTTTAGTAGAGACAGGGTTTCATCATGTTGGCCAGGCTGATCTCAAACTCCTGACCTCAAGTAATCCGCCTGCCTCAGCCTCCCAAATTGCTGGGATTACAGGTGTGAGCCACCATGCCCAACTTGTTTTTACATATTAAGAAATAAAGACTATCTTGAAAAATATCTTTGGGAGCCAAGCACTGTGGCTCATGCCTGTAATCCCACCACTTTAGGAGACTGAGGGGAGAGGATTGCTTGAGGCCAGAAGTTTGAGACCAGCCTGGACAACATAACAAGACTCTGTCTCTACAAAAATAAATAAATAAATAAATAAATAAATAAATAAATAAATAAAATTAGCCAGGTACAGTGGCATGTGCCTATAGTCCAGGCTACTTGGGACGCTGAGGTGGGAGGATTGCTTGAGCTCAGGAGGCCGAGGATGCAGTAAACTATGATCTCACCACTGCCTTCCAGTCTGGGCAGCAGAGCAAGACCCTGTCTCAAAAAAGAAAAAAGAAAAGAAAATGTCTTTGGGGAATCAGGAACTATAAAATTACACTAACAAACAAATAGAACTTCCAAAAAACAAACAACTCTGTAACTAAAATTAAGTACTCAAACATAGTTTAACAGCAGGCTAGACAGAACTAAAGAGAAAATTGGTGAACTGGATGTTGGTCAGAAGAAATTACATAGAATGTAGCACAAAGGACAAAAAATACAGAAAAGAGGTTAAAAAACATAGACAATAAAATAAGAAGATCTAATATAATTTAATAAGTGTCCTAAAAAGAGAGTAGAGAAAAATAACTAAAAGATAATATTTGAGATGATAACTAATAACTTACAGGAAAGACAAATCCACAGATTTAAGAAACTCATCAAATCCTAAGAAGGGGAGAAAATCTATATCTAGATACATGCAGTGGAACTAAAACAAAACAAAACAAACAAAAACACTAAATAATACAATTATTTTAAAGATGCAAAGACAAATTTTCAAAGCAGCCAGAGGGGGAAAAACCTAATTACCTTAGAGGGAGTTAAAACAGTCAGACTAAGTGTGATCTAATTCTTTAACAGTCACAGTGGAAACTGGAAGACAAAAATGACATTTTCAATGTGCTAAGAGAAAACAATTATCAACTTAGTATTATTTCAGGAAGGAAACAAATAAAGACATTTTCAGACAAAGACGACAAAGAGTTTATGACCAGCAGAACCTCGCTAAAGGGAATTCTAAAGGGCGTATTTTAAAAAAAGAAAAATGATCCCATACAAAGAGCCAGAAATGATGAAGGAATGAAGAACACAGGAAGCTCTAAATGTGTCGATAAATCTAATGAACATTGACTGTATAAAACAAAAATAATGATGTCTCTGGGAATTAAAAAATAAATGACAGAAATGTAATTAGTTTAATCTCTATGGAGGGAAATTTAGCATGACTGTACCTATCAAAATTACAAATGTACATATCCTTTGATTTAGCAATTCCACAAAGAATTGTAGGAATTTATTTGAAGGTTGAGCATTTCTTATAGTAATTAGTCTTCACAATTGTTTTGATTGCAAGCAAGGATACTTCAGATATGTGGGCACTTACTGGAACCAACGAAATTCTTAAGTTGTATAATTCTGCCAAATTCTTTGATAATTCCTGGTTCAATCTGTGTTTACCCCCACTAAATTTATGACTACTTCTGTTTCTAAATGCTTTACAATTGAATCACAATTTAAATGTAATGAGAAGATCATATTTAAAACTCCATGATAAATTATTCTATAAAGTAACACTTTTTTCCTATTACAAACAAAACAGCCTCTAATTTATCTGTTTCTCAACTGCAGAAAATTGTCATGTTGAAGTGGACTGCATTTCGAAAGCTTTTAAGCTGCTCGTGTGAACTCTGAATAAATTTTCCCTAAAAACCATTTTATTAAAAATGATTGTATTCACAAATAATCTTAAAAAAGTTGATTTAACCCACAATGAGTTGAAATGGTCCACACTTGTGATGAAAAATAGTAAAAAGCAACATTTATTATTTCCAGAAAATTAAAAATGGATAAGAACAAGAATAAATATTTTTGTTCAATGTCAGTGCCTCAGGAAAAGTGGGTAAAAGCAATGTAGACACACAATTAGATGAGAAGACAAGAGTCTTCTGTAGAACTCGGGGCCCTTTTTGAGGCCTTTACGGGTTCATGGAGAAATCATAAAATGTATTATTTCCCTTTTCCTTGGAAAAAAAAAAAATCTAAGACCATAACACTTTTGCTTTCAAGTTGTGATCAGTGTCATTACTGCTGCACAAACAGAACCCGAGAAAGAAGAAGGGAAATCATCTTAATCATCTTTTTTTTTTTTTTTTGTGAGACAGAGTCTGGCTCTGTTGCCAGGCTGCAGTACATTGGTGTGAGATCTCTGCTCACTGCAGCCTCCGCCTTCCGGGTTCAAGTGATTCTCCTGCCTCAGCCTCCCAAGTAGCTGGAACTACAGGCGCACTCCACCACACCCAGCTAATTTTTGTATTTTTAGTAGAGATGGGGTTTCATCATGTTGGCCAGGATGGTCTCAATCTCTTGACCTCGTGATCCACCTGCCTTGGCCTCCCAAAGTGCTGGAATTACAGGCGTGAGCACTGCAAGCGAGAAATCATCATTTCTAAGGAAGCTCAAGCAGGGGTTGAGAGAGGCAAGGAGGAAGAGGAGGGTTTAAGAGAATATGAGTGCCAACAAAGCAACTGCATGAGACTAAATAAACTGAATTATAAATGGCAAAACACAAAGGAAAAGTAGCTAGAGACAGCTCCGTCCCCTGGGTAAGGATCACAATGCCTGGCCCTGGTGAAAGCTCAATGAAGGTTTACTGAACAGAGCAGAACTGAACTGCCCCCAAGAAAATCGTTTGGGGGTAGGCGTTAGTTACCCACGTTGACCACCAGGTGGCAGTAAGATCTCGTGACCCCTCCATTGTCCCAGGTAAAACCCGGATGGGTTAGAAGCCCATCTACCACCAGGAGATTTTTGTGGATAGATGTTCATCAGTCAAATGTTCATAATTTGGGAAGAATTTATATGACTTTTCTCAAATCAGGTGAAGGATGGCTGAAGGAATCTTACTGATGGAACTTGGGTCCCAAACTCCCTACGTATTTTAACCTGAAGTCATTATTCTTCAAAAATTACCCAAAAAACTACATTGCTACATTCTGACCATTAATATCAAGTTAAAACCACATGGAATGTGTGAGCTAGCAATAATCTAGATGACCGACATTCAGAAAGAACTATTGCTACTACTACTATTGTTGCCTTTTGCCTTTTTATAGCTGTGAATTGACCTATTTCCCAAAAATATAATTAGTCCAAGCTTTATTATTCAGCCTTATTCATACATGAATATTCCTCTGAGCATTACTAAAATAAAAATCAAGTAAAACAGATTAAAAACTATATTTAATGGTCCCCAAAGAAACCCTTAAAAAAAATTCTCTCTGCCCATGCTGAAGAATGATACCAAAATAGTTTGGAAGTTTAAAGCAAATAATTAGAAAGTAAAACAAATGTTCTTAAGATATGTTGACGGAGATCTGGCTAAACCTTGAGAAGACAGGAAACTTTAACTGAGAAATACACTTCTCTCCTTTATCTAAGTGCGATTAACTACAATGCTTGCTCTGCAAGGTCGGGATCACTTTTCATGAATTCTTTCTCCCAGTGCGTCTATAGGGTCAGGCTCCCCACTGCTGAACTCCATAGCTGACAATGGATCCACTGGTACAGTTGTTTCTTTCCTGGATGTGGAAAACCCCAAAATTGTACTCCTCACCCGGATCTCTTTTCTAACTACGCTCAGCACTCTGTCTACTGAACACTTGCAATGGTGAACCTGAGGGTCTGGAAGCCCCCAGGAGGAAAAGTGAGATTCCATTTCATTGTCATTACTGCTAAGGGTTTTCACATAAGAATTCTAACAATTTATGTAAGGATCATTAGCCTCACTGGAAATGCATTTCATTGCAACAGACTTGAGTCTTACATTCTTGACATTTTCCAAGGAGTGGCACTGGGCATTGACCGTCAAAAATGGTAGTACAGAGCCATGGTGATTGTGGAGTTTTAGAAATATGCCTAAGATACATGAGGGATGCATTCTCCCAAACCATTATCCATAGCCCTACAGAGTGATCTGGATAAGATGTGCTGAATATCCATGGAGTTTAAAATAGTATCTATTGGCTGGGGACAGTGGCTTATGTTGAGGTGGGAGGATTGCTTGAGCCCCGGAGCTCAAGTTGCAGTGAGCTATGATTGCCCCATTGCCCACTGCACTCCAGCCTGGGGGACATAATGAGAACCTGTCTCAAAAAAAAAAGGCACTTATTAAAAATCTGAATTCCCCTTTGTTTCATTCACCGTATGGGTTCTACTTTGAAGGGAAGTGTTCTAATCTACAGAGGACAAGGGTAACCTATTAATATTTGCAGAACATAAATGATTACTCTGATTACTATTTGTATGATCACCAATTTACACTGATTCTGCACTAGTCTGATACAGCAGCAGTCAGTGTAAAGTGTACTGGCTGATTTTGTGGAAGCCACAGTTTGTGCAAAATATAACCTCTCAAGCTGAAAGGATGTTTAAAAGATCATGGAAATCATGAATTCCAATGGGACAAATTTGGGGCTTTATTTGTTAAATTAGGCAACAAAGTATCAGTAAGATATTTCAAGAGGAAAATATTATTTGTAATTTAGGGGGAAAAATCACTGAAAAAATGGAGATCTGAAACCAAAGGTAGGGAAAATCATGAGGAAGAAATTGAAAAATATCAGGCAAGAGATGATGAATCCTGGGTCTGTGTAGTGGGGAATGGGAAAAGAGTGAAAAGTGAAGGAAACTGCGGGAAATGAGTTATAGGGCTTAGGGGTAAGAGGTTGATAAGAGAAGGAAACGATGGTTGATTTCATAGCAGGGGTCACTAAGGCAATGATAAAGGAATTAAGGGAGGGAGGAGAAGCAGGAGGAAAAATCTGGATGAAAAGACAATGAGTTTGGTGGGGGGTATATTATCAAGACATCCTGATGATGCCTAGCAGGCATTTGGAAAGTCGGCGTGGATTTCAGAGGAGTAAAACTAGAGCTACAGATCTGGGACTCTTGCGCATAAAGGTGGCAGTTGGATCTATGAAAATGGACCATCAGCTCATCCTCGTGAGGTAATATAGAAAGAAAACATGTTGAGGAAGAGCCTGGGGAATGTTTACACTCAGGGGAGAGAAAGTGGCGAAGGGAGCCATGGGATGGACTGAGGGTCATCTAGAGGGATGGGGTAATCAGAAAGGTTCAAGGGCAGAGAACTCCAGGTTGGAGCCAGTTGCAAGGACAGAGCTTGCAATCAGGCAGTGTATTCATTTGCAAGGGCTGCCAAAGCAAAGTACCAAGCTATTAACACCACAGGCCGGGGGGCTTACAGAACAGAAATCTATCCTCTCACAACTCTGGAGGCTAGCAGTCCAAGATCAAGGTGTCAGCAGGGTCGGTTTCTTCCGAGGGCCTCTCTCCTTGTAGGTGGCCATCTTCTCCCCATATTTTCATGTGGCCTTTCTTCTGTGTGTCTGTGTCCTGATCTCTACTTGTAAGGACATCAATCATATTGGATTAGGGCCCACCCACATGACTTTGACGTTAATTACCTCTTTTTTTTTTTTTTTTTTTCCAGACAGAGTCTGGCTCTGTTGCCCAGACTGGAGTGCAGTGGCACGATCTCAGCTCACTGCAACCTCCGCCCCCCTAGGTTCAAGCAATTCTCCTGTCTCAGGCTCCCAAGTAGCCAGGATTACAGGTGCCTGCCACCATGCCCAGCCAATTTTTGTATTTTTAGTAGAGACGGGGTTTTGCCATATTGGCGAGGCTGATCTTGGAACTCTTGACCTCAGGAGATCCACCTGCGTCAGCCTCTCAAGTGCTGGGATTACAGGCATGAGCCACGGCACCTGGCCAGTTTGACCTTAATTACCTCGTAAAGGCCCTAAATTCAAAAACACAGTCACTTTTTGAGGTACTGGAGATTAAGCTTTCAATATAAGAATTTGTAGGGGGAGACACAGTTCAGCCCATACCAGGCTGTAAGGTCTGGAAGTTCCCCACTGGCCAACTGAGGGATACACATTATAATGGCAATGGCGAGCCCGTCCTCAGCACATGTTACTTGCTGGGTTTCATGGAGAGTGCTTCACAGGTATTAGCCCATTTAACATTCAAAAGCACCCTACGAAGTAGGTACTATTATCATCAGCACCTCTTTTTCCAGAGGAGGAAACAGAGGCACTAAGAGACACTTTGCCCAAAATCACAAAGATAATAAGTGGCAGAACCCATGAGCTCGGCTTCTACGCAGTGAATTTCTTTTTTTTTTTTTTTTTTTTTTTTTTTTTGAGACGGAGTCTCGCTCTGTGGCCCAGGCTGGAGTGCAGTGGCACAATCTCAGCTCACTGCAAGCTCCGCCTCCTGGGTTCCCGCCATTCTCTTGCCTCAGCCTCCCGAGTAGCTGGGACTACAGGCGCTCGCCACCTCGCCTGGCTAGTTTTTTGTATTTTTCAGCAGAGACGGGGTTTCACCGTGTTAGCCAGGATGGTCTCGATCTCCTGAGCTCGTCATCCGCCCGTCTCGGCCTCCCAAAGTGCTGGGATTACAGGCTTAAGCCACTGCGCCCAGCCTACGCAGTGAATTTCATCAGCAATTTCTAGTTTGCTCCACCCTCAGCACATACCTGAGAAGTAATGATATTGCTGAATACTCAAAGGAACAGATGCGTTTCCCGTCAGCTGCCACTGACTGCAGGCTCTCTCTAAGGTATAAGGCGAATTCTGCAGGTAGGTGTGACAGCTTGAAGAGAAAGAAAAATAAACAATAACTAATAGGTGGTTAAAGTGTCTCAGATTTAAAAAGCAAAGACAGCAACCCTATTATGACTTCAAATACGTGCGTTTATTTATGTTGTGTTTCTTACGTTTGGGGTTGTGATCCTGGAAAGTACTGTAAAATGCAATGAGAAGGCCAAGTGTGGTGGTTCACCCTTGTAATCCCAACACTTTGGGAGGCCAAGGCAGGAGGATCGCTTGAGCCCAGGAGCTTGAGACAAGCCTAGGGAACATAGCCAGACCGTGTTTTGTAAAAATACAAAAATTAGCAGTGTGTGGTGGCTCGCACCTGTAGTCCCAGCTACCATGGGGGTGGAGGCTGGAGGATCCCTTGAGCACAGGAGTTCAAGGCTGCAGTGAGCTGTGATCATGCCACTGTACTCCTGGGTCTGAGTGAGACCCTGTCTCAAAAGAAAGAAAAAACAATGCAATGAGAAAATATTTAACAATGCATTTATACACTGAAAGCCTTTTTATTTTTGTTTTGGTTTGGTTTTTGGAGACGGAGTCTCTGTCACCCAGGTTGGAGTGCAGTGGCACTATCTCGGCTCACTGAAACCTCTGCCTCCCGGATTCAAGCTATTCTCCTGCCTCAGCCTCCCTAGTATCTGGGATTACAAGTGCACGCCACCACGCCTGGCTAATTTTGGTATTTTTAGTAGAGACGGGGTTTCACCATATTGGCCAGGCTGGTCTCGAACTCCTGACCTCAGGTGATCCACCTGCCTCGGCTTCCCAAAGTGCTGGGAATACATGCGTGAGCCACCACGCCTGGTCCACTGAAAGGTTTTTTGACTTGCAATATGTAAAAGCATATTTTAAATTCTAGATTTTCTATTGTTTTGGCTTTATTGGTTTTTAACCACAGATGACTTTGTGAACTCTTTTAACTACAGGTTAGCCTTTAACATGAGAAGAGTGAGGAGACAGAAACACACACAGGTACACACAGAGATGTGCGCGCGCACACACACACACACACAACTTCAAACATGGATACATGGAAAGAAAGAAGTGAGAGGAAAAGAAATAAAAATCGGGTTACTAAAATTAAAATTCGAACAGGACCCTCTGGTGAGAATTCCTGTGAGAAGCTGGGTAGCCTGTCACTTTTATCTAAGAGAGAAGAATTCCCAGGACAATGGCACAAAAGCTGGGAAATGGCTCTAAAATGTCTCAATCTTCACTTCTCAAATCCCTCTCCAGCGTAACTGCGTGGCGCAGGAAGCCACAAAAGCCTGAATGAAACTGCCTGAGGGTGAGAGGGGCTCTTCGGAAAAGACTGAGTGAGGGAGCTAGGCCAGTGTACCCCTGCACCGCACCCCCGCAGTACCTGCAGGTGGGTGTTGCTGCCGCCTTCTCTCTCCAAGCTTTGAACCATTCGTCTCTGCTCACTTCCCGTTGGGAGCATCTGATTGGCTGAGTCCAGTTCAGTAGCACATTGGTGAGAGGTGACCACGTGCTCTCAGTGCCTCCTCAGCCTCAGCGTTCACTCTGGCGGGGCTTGAGGATCCATCCCTTCAGCCCGCCACTGCACTGTGGGACCCCCTCTCTGGGCTGGCCGAGGCCGGAGCCGGCTCCCTCTGCTTGCAGGGAGGTGTGGAGGGAGAGGTGTGGGAGGGAACTGGGGCTGTGAGTGGCGCTCATGGACCAGCGTGAGTTCCAGGTGGGCGTGGGCTTGGTGGGCCCCGCACTCGGAGCCAACAGCCAGCGCCGCCACCCGGATAGTGAGGGGCTTAGCACCCGGGCCACCAGCTGCGGAGGGTGCGCAGGGTCCCTAGCACAGCCGGCCCGCCCTCACCAAGTTTGAATTCCCACAGGGCCTCAGCCACCTCCCCGTGGGGCAGAGCTCGGGACCTGCAGCCTGCCATGCCGGAGCCTCCCCCACTGCCTTGAGCTGCCCCAAGGCCCAAGCCTCCCCGACGGGCGCTGCTCCCTGCTCCGGGGCGCCAGGTTCCTTCCGCGGCCCAAGGACTGAGGAGTGCAGGTGCTGGCCAAGGGAGGCCCTGCTGTGGGATCCACTAGGCGAAGCCAGCTGGGCTCCTGAGTCGGGTGGGGACTTCATGAACTTTTATGTCTAGCTGGAGGATTGTATGTGCACTTATCAGCACTCTGTGTCTAGCTAATCTGGTGGAGATTTGGAGAACTTTTACCTCTAGCTAGAGGATTGTAAATACATCAATCAGCACTCTGTCTAGCTCAAGGTTTGTAAACACACCAATCAGCACCCTGTGTCTAGCTCAAGGTTTGTAAATGCACCAATCAGCACTCTGTATGTAGTTAATCCGGTGAGGACTTGGAGAACTTCTACGTCTAGCTAGAGGATTGTAAATGCACCAATCAGCACCCTGTCAAAACGGACCAATTAGCTCTCTGGAAAATGGACCAATCAGCAGGATGTGGGTAGGGCCAGATAAGGGAATAAAAGCAGACTGCCCCAGCCAGCAGTGGTAACGCGTTTGGGTTTTTTTCCGTGATGTGGAGGCTTTGTTCTTTTGCTCTTTGCTGTAAATGTTGGTGCTGCTCACTCTTTGAGTCTGTGCCGCCTTTACGAGCCGTAACAGTCATGGCGAAGCTCTGCAGCTTCACTCCTGAAGCCAGCGAGACCACGAACCCACCAGGAGGAATGGACAACTGGAACCAACAACTCCGGATGCACTGCCTTAAGAGCTGTGACACTTACCTAGAAGCTCTGCAGCTTCACTCCTGAAGTCAGCGAGACCACGAACCCACCAGAAGGAAGAAACTCTGAACACGTCGGGACATCAGAAGGAACAAACTGCAGACACGCCGTCTTTAAGAACGTAGCACTCACCTCGAGGGTCCTAGGCTTCATTCTTGAAGGCAGTGAGACCAAGAAACCACCAATTCCGGACACATTGGGAGCATCCGATTGGCTGGCCTAAGTTACTACCCGCATCCCCTTTCTAGTTTTCTAGCAGGAGTCATTTCCTCGCCTTCCATCAAGGCTCCGGTGACAGGCGGTACCCAAACTCTAAGTGTTGAGATGTTACTGGAAAAAGGAAGTTCATTACACATTTTAAACATGTATTTTCAGAGACAAACGTTTGAAGGAACAAGATTTATAAATTAGAAACTTTAAAAGTTTCCATTTATTTGGTAAGGTCAAACTGTTTAAAAACACACTTTATTTTTTATTTTTTTGAGACAAAATCTCACTCTTGTAGCCCAGGCTGGAGTGTAGTGGCCTGTTCTCAGCTCACTGCAACCTCCGCCTCCCGGGTTCAAGTGAGTCTCTTGCCTCACCTTCCCGAGTAGCTGGGATTACAGACGCGCGCCGCCACGCCCAGCTAATTTTTGTATTTTTAGTCGAGACGGAGTTTAACCATGTTAGCCAGGCTGGTCTCGAACTCCTGACCTTGGGTGATCCGGCCACCTCGACCTCCCAAAGTGCTGGGATTACAGGCGTGAGCCACCAAGCCCGGCCAAAAGCATACTTTTTTTTTTCTTTTTTTGCCATGAAAATGCAAATTTTGTGTTGGAGATAAACAGAAAGAGATGGCAAAGACAGACAAGAAGACGGAGAAGAAGCAGGAGGCGGGAAAGTGAATTAATTCTGACTGTCACCTGATGTCAGACACATTGTCTCAGTGCTCACTGCGATTCTGCCAGGTGGGCGCGTTTGCTCCTATGTAACGCATAAGAAGATGGGAACGCAAAGTAAAATGACTGTGAGGGTCACCCACCTAGTAAGCAGTGCAGCCAGGAATCCCGCAAAGATCTGTCTGACCCCAAAGCCCTGGCTTTTTCCCTAGGCTCCTATAGTTTCACTCAGGGCTCCTAAGAAAAGTTGGGGAGCACACATACACTAGAAGAAATACAACCAGAAGAGAAATGAGAAAAAGGAATACAATACACACATTTATACATATCTCCAAATTTATGCCTGGGGATTTTGCTGGCTCCGTGTCATTCAAAGAAAAAGAAGTGAGAAGGGAGGGAATTCTGTAGATTCTGGAATAACAGTTAAGCTCTCTAGCCGCATCTTTCCATGTACCAGGGTTGTGGGATTCAGGGTTCCACCTATTCCTATTCTTCATAGTTCAACAGCTCTTTATACCTGCACGCGAAGGGTCCTGGTTCTGGACACTTGCAGAGACATTCAGGCAGGGGAGTTACTGATTCCCAGTGAAGCCAGGGTAGCAAAGACATTCGCACCCCAGGAAACCTTAAATGGAAGTAAAAGCTCAACTAGCCTGACAGGTAGGAGGCCGCTTCACCCCTTTGCAGCTTTGTAAGAAGAGTCTTCCAGCTTGCACCTTGGACTTTTCAAAAGAGTCCAAGAATGTCTTCTGCCAAAAGGAAAAGACCCTGTTGTATCTCTACCACATCTCTTGTCAACACTGTTTTTTTTAAATTTTTTTTTGCATTGAGTAACCAGAGCAAAACGCTGAAGTGAACTTTGTAGCTGTTTCACTAAAAAATCAAACACTGGCCAGATTGTTTAAAAGCTAACAGTGATCAGATGGCTGACTTAACTGCATGTTTGCAAACACACATGTATATTGCCTTGTGTATACTGGCCTACAAAATCATTTTAGTTGGACAATCTTTCTACGGTTCAGTCTGAATCAGTATTAGTGCTGTGGTACATTTGTCTGCCTTCATTGAGTTGAACAGAAATTCACCAAGAGGTTTGGCTAATATGTGGCTCTCGTGTATATGTCTCAGTCAAAAACATCTTAATGTGTGACTTCTCTGGGCGTGGAGCCCAAATTAATTATGGTGCTCAGTCTCTCATATTTATTTAAGTGGATGCTTTATAAATTATTATTCTGCTATTCATAATATAGACTTTAATGGATCTGTATATAAGAATGAAAAAGTATGCAGCTATGCAAATTATAATCACAATGGCAGAAAAATGGTCTTTTCATGCCTATTACAATATAAGAGCCAAAATAGGAGAATTTTCTGGCATTTGTGGCTGGTCAGAGTCCATCTGTTTCATCTGTTATTTGGCTGTCTGAATGGTTGAACTTTATTTCCTCTACATCATACTGAACTTTTAAGAACAAACAAAAAACTTTTATCTGAGGATAGTACACAGATGTGTCGTGTTACGTACTTAAATAGGCATTTATATGCACCTCGTTTTTATATCTGAAATAATTCAGTTAATGTAGTATTTATGATTATCTTTTCTAGAATTTAATCCATGACTCTCACTAGTTCACCTAACATACTACAAAATGTCTTATGCAAAACACCCACTCAAGAATGCTGGATGTTTGAAAGACGTTGTTAGTCCAAATAAACTAGAAAAGCAAGCAAAATTATTTAGAATCAGTACTAGTAAAAGATTTTTATGTGTGTTAAAATTTTTTTCATTACTCTTATTTGTACCAAAAAGTGTAATTTCATGAGGTTTGATTATATAATACAATAAAGGTTATTATTACTAAATATACTCTATTTCAGAATAGTCTATATGACATATATTTCTTAACATTCATAGATTACTAGCCACTGTTGCATAAATTGAATTTTTTTTTGAGATGGAGTCTCGCTCTGTCACCCAGGCTGGAGTGCAGTGGCATCATCTCAGCTCACTGCAAACTCCGCCTCCCGGGTTCACGCCATTCTCCTGCCTCAGCCTCCCGAGTAGCTAGGACTACAGGTGCCCACAATCACTCCTGGCTGAATTTTTTGTATTTTTAGTAGAGACGGGGTTTCACCATGTTAGCCAGGATGGTCTCAATCTCCTGACCTGGTGATCAGCCCATCTCAGCCTCCCAAAGTGCTGGGATTACAGGTGTGAGCCACCATGCCCAGCCGCATAAGTTGAATTAAATCAAATTCCTATTAAGTTGGAATCATAGATCTGGAAGAAATCTCAAGATAGCAAATGGTGCAGCCTCCTCCCCTAGTAGTAGACCAACCTACCTGCTATAAAAAATAATGATTGCCTTTGCACATTTCAAGACATTGCCAGGGCCAGGTGAAGTGACTCCCACCTGTAATTACAGAGCTTTGGGAGACTGAGGTGGGAGATCATTTGAGGCCAGGAATTTGAGGCAAGAGTAAGCTATGATCATGCCACTGTACTCCAGTGCAAGGGACAGAGTGAGAGCTTGTCTCAAAAACAACAACAACGACAACAACAATAAAACAAAAACAAAAAACAACAATATCTTTAGAAAGGGATATTTCACATCACTTGATTTCTTGTTCCAGTACAATATTTGATCTTACAGAAAAGCAGTTGTTGCCAGCCGGGCACGGTGCCTCACACCTGTAATTCCAGCACTTGGCCCAGGAGTTCAAGACCAGCTTAAGCAACATAGGGAGACCCCATCTTCTACAAAAAACTCAAAAATTAGCTGGGTGTGGTGGCACATGCCTGTAGTCCTAGCCACTCAAGAGGCTGAGATGGGAGGATCGCTTGAGTCCAGGAGGTTGAGAGTTGAGGTTGCAGTCACCTGAGATCACACCACTGCACTTCAGTGTGAGTGTCAGAGTAAGACCCTGTCAAAAAAAAAAAAAAAAAAAAGCCGCTCACAGTGGCTCACGCCTGTAATCCCAACACTTTGGGAGGCTGAGGCAGGTGAACAAAATGATGAAACCCTATATCTACTAAAAATACAAAAACTAGCCCGGCACGGTGGTACATACATGTAATCCCAACTACTCTGGAGGCTGAGGCAGGAGAATCGCTTGAACCTGGGAAGCAGAGGTTGCAGTGAGCCGAGATCGTGCCACTGCACTCCAGCCTGGGTGACAGAGCGAGAGTCTGTCTCAAAAAAAAAAAAAAAAAAAAAAAAATTTGTCTTTGGTCTACCTGAGCTATTTTTCTGTTAGTTAAGTCTTTACCTTGGAATATTCTGGATTTATAGAAAAGTTGTAGGATGAACCATTCACATGCACGCTTTCTCCAGTCTTCCCTAATGCTAAAATCTTACGAATCTATAGTACATTTGTCAAAGTAAGAAATTAACATTGATACATTACTGTTTACTAAATTCCACGCTATATTTGGATTTCATCAATGTCTTTTTCTGTTTTAGCATCCAATCCAAATAGCATTTAGTCATCATATCTCCTTAGTCTGCTCTGTTCT
Organism: Macaca fascicularis; assembly: GCF_037993035.2. Taxonomy (NCBI): domain Eukaryota; kingdom Metazoa; phylum Chordata; class Mammalia; order Primates; family Cercopithecidae; genus Macaca; species Macaca fascicularis. Next base: position 187,862,599 of record NC_088379.1, read on the forward strand.
GTGACCGTTTCTTAGTCTTTCCTTGTCTTCCATGACTTGTTTTATAGAATGTTCCTCACTCTGGGTTTGTCTAATGTTTTCTGAGGATTAGGCTGGAGTTAGGGATTTGGGGGGAAGCCTGCAGCAGGATGAAATGCCTTTCTCGTCACATCATACCAGGGGTACATGCTACCAACATGACTTATCACTAGCAATATCAACCGCATCACTTAGGTAGTGTTTGCCAGACTACTCCACTGTAAAGTTATTATTTTTCCCTACTCTTTTTTTTTTTTTTTTGAGATGGAGTTTTGCTCTTGTCACCCAGGCTGGAGTGCAGTGGGCACTATCTCGGCTCACTGCCACCTCCGCCTCCCGGATTCAAGCAGTTCTCCTGCCTCAGCGTCCCGAGTAGCTGGGATTACAGGCGCCCGCCACCATGCCCAGCTAATTTTTGTATTTTTAGTAGAGACAAGGTTTCACCATGTTGGCCAGGCTGGTCTCGAACTCCTGACCTCAGATGATCCACCTGCCTTGGCCTCCCAAAGTGCTGGGATTACAGGCATGAGCCACTGAGCCCAGCTCCTACTCTATTTTTAAAAAACAGGTCACTAACTCCAGCCCACACCCAAGAGGGAAGGGATTAGGCTTTGTTTCATGGAGGGAGAAGTATCTACATGTATCATTTAGAACTATGTGAGGAAGATTTGTCCCTTCTCCCCATTTATTTATTCAGTCATTTATCTAATGCGTTTGGACTAATGTACATTTATTTTCTTTTGGGTTATAATCTGTGATGGTTATTATTGAGTGTCAACCTAATTGGACTGAAGGATGCAAAGTATTGATCCTGGGTGTGTCAGTGAGAGTGTTGCCAAAGGAGATTAACATTTGAGTCAGTGGACTAGGAGAGGCAGACCCACCCTCAATCTGGGTGGGCACCGTCTAATCAACTGCCAGCACTGGGATAATAAAGCAGGCAGGAGAAGGTGGGAGGACTTGACTGGCTGAGTCTTCCACCCTTCATCTTTTTCCCATGCTGGATGCTTCCCACCCTCAAACATCAGACTCTAAGACTCTTGGACCTACACCAGTGATTTGCCAGGGGCTCTTGGGCCTTCAGCCACAGAATCAAGGCTGCACTGTTGGCTTCTCTACTTTTGAGGTACAAAAGTTATGTTCTGAATCTACCATTCACACATATGTCATTTGAGTGTTATGGCTACTCTGTTTGTATGTAACCAGCCTGCACTATTTTCTTTAAAGTTCATGGCTATTGCACTATTTTCTTTAAAGTTTCATGGCTATTGGTCCATAATTAAGCAAATGCTTCCCTAACAAAGGGAAGTAGAGGGAGAATCCTGAGCTCAAGCGATCTTCCTACTTCAGCTTCCTGAATAGCTGGGACTGTAGGTGTGCACCAACATGCCTAGCTAATTTTTTATTTTTTGTAGAGAAGAGGTCTCACTATGTTGCCCAGGCTGGTCGCAAACTCCTGGGATCCTTCCACCTCAGCCTCCCAAAGTAGTGAGATTACAGATGTGAGCCACTGCACCCAGTCTGGATAATTTATAATGAACGAATATTTGGGGAAAACCAAAATATTGTAGAATGGAAGAGAATATTCAGAGTCAATCAGGGCTGTTTTTTATACATTAAATGTATAAAACTCATTTAATCAAAGGAGTAATGTAGAACTTGCTCAAGAGAAGCTCAAGGTCATTGTTAAACACACAGACGCTCACTCCTTCCCCTGGAGAGTCTGAGGTAATAAATCTGAGCCTGGGAATAATTATTTTATTTTATTTTATTTTATTTTATAGACATGGGGTCTTGTTTTATTGCCCAAGCTGGGCTTAAACTCCTGACCTCAAGCAATCCTCCTGCCTCAGCCTCCTAAAGTGCTGGGATTACAGGTGTGAGCCACTGTGCCTGGCCATGAATCAGAATTTTATTTTTATTTATTTATTTTGAATCAGGGTCTGTTTCTGTTGCCCATGCTGGAGTACAGTGGTACAATCACAGCTCACCGCAGCCTCAACCCCTGAGCTCAAGTGATGCTCCCACCTCAGCCTCTCAAATAGCTGGAACCACAGGTGCATGTTCCTACCCCTGGCTAATTTTTGTATTTTTTTTTTAAGAGACAGGGTATCACCCTGTTGCCCAGGCTGGACTTGAGCTCTTGGGCTCAAGTGATTCACCTTTCTCGGCCTCCCAAAGTGCTGGGATTACAAGTGTGAGCCACTGTGGCTGGCCTGAATCAAAATTTTAAACAAGAGTTCCAAGTAATGCTCATCAGGTAAATTCTGAAAAACTGATTTAATCCAGATCCTGATTAATATGAGAAAACTGAGGCCCAGAGGAAAGACATTCTACCCCTCCAGTGTTCATTAAGCATCTACTTCTATAGGGCATTATGGAAGTACAATGGGAATATATCAAAAGGTTTAGGACAATGCATTGCAGTGCATTTCTGGTGTACTGTAAGTTGGTACAATCTTTTGGGCAGACAGTTAGGAAATACGTATCAAAATATTAAACGTGCTTATCCTTTGATCCAGTAATTCCAGAAGAAAATATTTCTTAGAGTTTTCATTCAGACCACTTGAATCAGAACCACCTAGGGTTCCTGCTGAGGATGTAGATTTCAATGTCTCAGATCAACTGAACTAGAATCTCTGGGAGTGGGACCTGGCATTCTGCATTTTAACAAGTTCATCAAGAAATTCTGGCCGGGTGTGGTGGCTCATCATTGTTATCTCAGCCCTTTGAGAAGTCGAGGTGGGAGAATCCCTTGAGGTCAGGAATTTGAGACAAACCTGGTCAACATAATAACACCCTGCTTTTTTTAAATAAGAAAAATTAGCCAGGCATGGTGGCACATGCTTGTAGTCCCAGCTTCTCTGGAGGCTGAGGCAGGAGGATCACTTGAGCCCAGGAGTTTGAGGATACAGTGAGCAATGATCATGTCACTGCTCTCCAGCCTGGATGATACAGTGAGACCCTGTCTCTAAAAAAAAGAAAAAGAAAAAGAAAAAAGAAAAAGAAACTAAAAGAGAAGCTTATGTTCACTAATTTGTAAGAAATGCTTCCCTAACAAAGGGAAGCAGAGGGAGAGTCCTGAGCTCAAGCAATCTTCCTACTTCAGCTTCCTGAATAGCTGGGACTGTAGGTGTGCACCAACATGCCTAGCTAATTTTTTATTTTTTGTAGAGAAGAGGTCTCACTATGTTGCCCAGGCTGGTCGCAAACTCCTGGGATCCTTCCACCTTGGCCTCCCAAAGTAGTGAGATTACAGATGTGAGCCACTGCACCCAGTCTGGATAACTTATAATGAATGAAAACTTATTTGGCTCATAGTTCTGGAGGCTGGAAAGTCCAAGATTGGAAGGCTGCATCTGATAAGAGCCTTCCTGCTGCATCATCACATGGCAGAATATATGGCATCACAAGGAAGCATGCAAGGAGACAGAGGGAAACTGGGCTTAAATCCCATGATAATTAACCCACCCCCACTATAACGGCATTAATTCATTCATGGAGCAGGGCCCTCATGACCTAATCACTTCTTAAAGGGCCCATCTCTTAGTACCATTGACCTGAGTTTTGGAGGGGACATTTAAACCATAGCACCGGGCAAAAAGAGCTACACAGAGGGGCAGCTGGGCATGGGGTATTAGAGCCCAAGAGGGATCTGAAAAATGTCCACAGGGATGGGGAGTAAGACAAGCAGGGTGAAGATGGTGTCCCCATAGAGGAGTGTACCTTATACCTGTGTGGGGTGTCAGAGCCCCAGAAGATAAGGAGATCATGCATGTGAGAGGACAGGGGGCCCTCGTATGGGTCCTAAGAGAGGGTGCCTGGACAAGGGAGTGGCCTGCACAAGGTATGGGAGCCCACTGAGGGTAAGAGGGGGTCGGCCAGGTGTGAGGTATGGAGGCCTGAGGGGACAAGAGGGGCCTCTCTTTGGGGAGGAGGCAGTGGCAGCTTCAGGAGATTGGCTACGTTCAGGGTGTTGACTAAATACATAAGTATTTTAAAGTTAAGGAGAGTCAGGTTTCTCACTGTTGGAGAAGGGAGTTCTGAATATGGAAAGGAAACTGTATTACTTTGTTTTCATGCTGCTGATAAAGACATACCCAAGACTGCGCAATTTACAAAAGGAAGAGGCCTATTGAACTTACAGTTCCACCTGGCTGGGGGGGCCTCACAATCATGATGGAAGGTGAAAGGCACCTCTCACATGGCAGCAGACAAAGGAAGAGAGCTTATGCAGGGAAACTCTTGTTTTTAAAGCCATCAGATCTTGTGAGACTCATTCACTATCACAAGAATGATACGGAGAAGACCTGCCCCCATAATTCAATCACCTCCCACCAGGCTCCTTCTACAACATGTGGGAATTGTGGGAATTACAGTTCAAGATAAGATTTGGGTGGGGACACAGTCAAACCACATCAGAAACAAAACTAGAATGAATGCTGAGATGTTGGATTTGAATGGAAGGAATTTGGCATGAACTTGTGGCTTTCAATAGGTAGATAGATATTATCTACCTAGACAGTGTCTAAACCCTGTCTACTAAGAGAGTGACACTCCAATAGCAATGAGTTCTCCTGGAAGCCCAGATCTAAATACCTTTTCCCACTAAGGGGAACTCGGGCCCTTGGAGAGATGACCTATTCCAGCTCTGGGAATAGGGAAATCATAAGACGGCCAGAACATCTTCTCATGTCAGAAGACAAGGAAGTGCTCAAAGAATGTGGGAGCCATGTTAAATGACATAGGAGCCAGCTTGTGGCCAAAGGAGTTCCCACTGGCCACATCTGAGACCATTTGAGCATTATTAAACAGTGATAGTGTAGTTCTGAGGAACTGGGGAGAGAGAGGAATGCAGTTAGTATTGATAGGTATAGAGTTACAGTTGCGGAAGATGAGAAAGTTCTGGAAATGGATGGTAACGATTGTTGTACAACAATGTGAAAGTACTTAATGCCCCTGAATTGTACACTTCAAAATGGTTTAAAAATAATTTTGTTATGCATATTTTATGAGAATTTTTAAAATGATGGCAATAGATTAAAACTCATGGCAATAGATTAAAACACACGAAAAAATAATCCATGAGTCCTGCTGTGGACCAAATGTGTGCCACAACCCTGCAATTGATATGTTGAAGCCATAACCTCCCAGTGTGGCTGTATTTGAAATAAGGAAGTAATTAAGGGTGAATGAGGTCATACCGGTGGGGCACTGATCTGATAGGATTAGTGTCCTTATGAGATGAGACACCAGAGAGCTTTCTTTTTCTCTCTGTCATGTGAAGGCACAACGAGAAGGTGGCTGTTTAAAAGCCAGGAAATGAGCCCTCACAGGAGCTAAATCTGCCAGCACCTCAGTCTTGGGCTTCCCAGTCTCCAGAACTTCAAGAACATAAATTTCTGTTGTTTAGGCCGCCCAGTCAACAGTATTTTGTTATGTCGGTCCAAGCTGAGACAAGCTCCTAATGATTTTTTTGTTTTAAGACGGAATCTCACTCTGTCACCCAGGCTGGAGTCTGTGGCATGATCTCAGCTCACTGCAACCTCCACCTGCCGGGTTCAAGTGATTCTCCTGCCTCAGCCTCCCAAGTAGCTCAGATTACAGGCATGTGCCACCACATCCTGCTAATTTTTGTATTTTAGTAAAGATGGGGTTTCTCCATGTTGGCCAGGCTGGCCTCGAACTCCTGACCTCAAGTAATCCACCCACATCGGCCTCCCAAAGTGCTGGGATTATAGGCATGAGCCACCATGCCCAGTGCCTCTAATGATTGAAAAAACAGTAATAATGGCAGGAAGGGATAGGAAAAGTCTCCCCACATAAAGATGCTGGTTCATAAATGTAGAAGAAATCCTGCCGTTTTGGAGCTATCAGTGTAATAATTAATTCAAGCATGGATCTTCAATGGATGTCAAATCCAATGAGTGAAAGCTTTGATGAGGAAGAGGATATTCATAGTTTTACAGTATCATCCCCACAGACAGTTATTAATTACAGAGGGAAAAGATGCCTTTAAAATGGTGTCAGATACACCTGTCAGGTACCACTTAATGATCAAATTTAGTATCACCAATGATGAGACAAAACTGACATTATGTACTTTTTAATGTGATGAAGGGAGAAGTATACAACCTCACCATAAAGTTTTCTTAACAAAAATTTGAACCTGAATCTAATGAGGAAATACTCTAAAACCAAATTGTGGGATATCGGCCTAGATTCTATGTCATTGTCATGAAAGACTTTTTTTAAAGGAGGTGAATGATCAAGATTAAAGGAGACTAAAGAGATATGACAACCAAGCTTAATGTGATGAACTTGACCAGATCCTGTTTTATACAAACAGACAAAAAATAGGCTATAGGGGGTGTCTTGAGGCAATGGAGGAGATTTTAATATGAGCTACATATTAGCCTGTTATCATACTGCTATAAAGAATATATAGCCTGGGTAATTTATAAGGCAAAGAGGTTTAATTGGCTCATGGTTCTGCAGGCTGTATAGGAAGCATGGCTGAGGAGGCCTCAGGAAACTTATTGATTATGGTAGAAGGTGAAGGGGAGGCAGGCATGTCTTACATGGCCAGAACAGAAGAGAGAAGGGAGGGGTGCCACACACCTTTACACAACCAGATCTCATGACGACAGCTCACTCACTATCACCAGAACAGTACCCAGGGGAAACGCGCCCCCATGATTCAATCACCTCCTACCAGGCCCCAGCTCCAACACTGGGGATTACAATTCAACATCAGATATGGGCGGGGACACAAATCCAAACCATATTCAGCTATACACTAGATAATATTTACCGCATCAGTTTTAATTTCTCAGGTTTGATAATAATATCATGGTTATAGGCCAGGCACGGTGGCTCATGTTTGTAATCCCAGCACTTTGGGAGGCTGAGGTGGACAGATCACCTGAGGTTAGGAGTTTGAGACCAACCTGGCCATTACGGTGAAACCCCAACTCTACTAAAAATACAAAAATTAGCCTGGCATAGTGGCGGGCGCCTGTAATTCCAGCTACTCAGTAGGCTGAGGCAGGAGAATCGCTTGAACCCGGGAGGCAGAGGTTGCAGTGAGCCAAGATTGTGCCATTGCACTCCAGCCTGGGCAACAGAGTAAGACTCCGTCTCAAAAAACAAATAAATAAATAAATAATGATTATATAGGAGAATGGTCTTATTTTCAGGACTGAAGTATTTAGAAGTCAGGTGTCATGATGTCTATAATTTATTTGCAAATTGTTGAACAAAAAAACCTACATCTCCATAGAGAGAAATAAAAGCAACGTGGTAAAATGGCAGTCTCTCCTGGTGAACCTGGAACACAGATACATAGGTACTCATTTTATTATTGTTTAAAATTTTCAGCAATTTTCACATTTTTCAAATGAAAAAGTTAGAGTCTAACTCTCTTGGATGTGTCTCGAGAAATACATAGGTAGGATTTCTTATTTTTTATTTATTTATTTAGAGACAGGTCTCACTCTGTCACCCAGGCTGGAGTGCAATGCTGTGACCTTAGCTCACAGTAACCTTGAACTCCTGGGCTCAAGCAATCCTCCAGTCTCAAGTTCCCAGATAGTTGGGACTACAGCTTGTGCCACCATATCTGGCTAATTTTTAAATTTTTTTGTAGGGACGGAGTCTTGCTTTGTTGCCCAGTCTGCTCTCAAACTCCTCATCTCAAGTGATGCTCTTGCCTTGGCCTCCCAAAGTGCTGAAGTTATAGGCATGAGCCACCGTACCTGGCTCCCTAATTTTAAAATATCAAAATAACAGTATAGGCCAGGTATGGTGGCTCACGCTTGTAATCCCAGCACTTTGGGAGGCTGAAGTGGGCGGATCACTTGAGATGAGTCGTTCGAGACCAGCCTGGCCAACATGGTGAAAACCTGTCTCTACTAAAAATACAAAAATTAGCTGGGCCTGGTGGCATGCGCCTGTAATCTCAGCTACTTGGGAGGCTGAGGCAGGAGAATTGCTTGAACCCAGGAGGTGGAGGTTGCAGTGAGCCGAGATCGCACCACTACACTCCAGCCTGGGTGACAGAGTGAGACTCCATTTCCAAAAAAAAAAAAAAAAAAAAGGTTACAGTATTATACCAACAAGATTACAGATTTTTAAAGCCATAAAAATAGCACAATATATGCGAATACCAAATTACTGAATCAGTATTACAATCCAGGAGGGAATGTGCTCTTATTCACCAGTTAGTCTCCAGAACCCTGTGTGTAATACGAGCTCAGTATATGTGGAATAGGTGAGTGAGGAATTTGTTTGGTTTTGGGATTTGATGGTTTAAGTAGCTCCTAAAATAGGTAATTTGGATGTTTTATGCAAGAAGAGGTAAGGTGAACAGAAAGATACAAGTGACAAAAACTGGAATGCACAGTGTAGTTCAGGGGAGCCTGGCCCCACTTGTTCCACCCCCCTATCCCCACACCCCACCACCAACACGGGAAGCCAGTAGAATAGCACTGGAGTTCGGAAACTGAGACTGTTAAGTAACTAGCTAGAGCATTTGTTGTGTGGGCTTATTGTGGTGCCGAATCTGTTACAGTTTTAAGAAGTTCTGGGACAGGACAACAACTTGAAGGATATAGCTTTGTTTTATAGAGTTTTCATAATTGGATCATATTTGTATATATGTCCCAAAATAATCTTGTAAGTAAATAAACAAGAGAACTCTTGGTCTATTTTTGCAAGAATACTCTTTAGCGCAGCATTTGCATTTATGTATGAAATGTGCTAATTACAAGTAATATTTTAAACCTATTCGTTAAAGCACGTTTCTCAGGTGTTGGGAATCTTCACACTTCAAGATAAAACTGGAGTATTTCTGTGTGTGTGTGTGTGTGTGTGTGTGTGAGAGAGAGAAAGAGACAGACAAAGAGAGGGGGAGAAAATGAGGAATACATACAGAAAAGAGTATACAACATACACACAGGGTTTAACAATAGCAAACAGGTAAAGAAATAGAACATTATGAGAATCACCCTCACCATATTCCTCTCCCCAGGTTCAAATCATCTCTCCCTTTATAGGTCAGCACTATCTTGACCTTTATGATAATTACTTATTTTTCTTTATACTTTTCATCCTTACATAGACATCCCTAACCAACATGGTTTGGTTTTATCGGTTTTTGTGAACTTTGTATAAATGAAATTATAGCGTACAAATCTTTTCGTTTCTTGCTTTCTTTACCCAGTTGTTTGTACCAATTTGTACAAACCATTGTTTGTTGATGAGAATTCCCAATGTTCCATGTTCTTGCCAACACTTGAAGTAAGTGTATTATTAAACTGTTTTACTTTTTGCCAATCTAGGGACTATATATGGTATCTTACTGTGGTTTTAATTTGCATTCTACTGGTAACTAATGATGTTGATTACCTTTCCATATATTTATTGACAAAATATACTTCTTTGAACATGTTTTATTACATAGATCTTCTTCTCCTCCATTTAATTGGACTATTCCACAAATCAATTTGGAAGATTATATTGCAGCTAAATTTCTTTTCTTGTTTTCCTTTTTTCTTTTATTGAGATGGGATCTTGCTTTGTCGCTCAGGCTGGGGTGTAGTGGTATGATCATGGCTCACTGTAGCCTCAACCTCCCAGGCTCAGGTAATCCTACTGCCTTGGCCTCCGAAGTACCTAGTGCTACAGATGCACACCACCACACCAGCTAATTTTATTTTATTTATCTATTTATTTATTTATTTATTTATTTATTTATTGAGATGGAGTTTTGCTCTTGTTGCCCAGGCTGGAGTAGATGGCATGATCTCGACTCATTGCAACCTCCACCTCCCAGGTTCAAGTGATTCTCCTGACTCAGCCTCCCAAGTAGCTGGGATTACAGGCATGTGCCACCATGCCTAACTAATTTTGAATTTTCAGTAGAGATGGGGTTTCACCATGTTGGCCAGGCTGGTCTCGAACTCCTGACCTAAGGTGATCCACCCACTTTGGCCTCCCAAAGTGCTGAGATTATAGGCATGAGCCACCGCACCCAGCCTGTTTTCTTTTTTGTAGAGACAAGGTCTTGCCGTGTTGCCCAGGCTGGTTTCAAACTCCTGGCCTCAAGCAACCCTCCTGCCTTGGCCTCCCAAAGTGCTGGGAAAATGACAGGCATGAACCTCTGCACCTGTCCTGTAGCTAAATTTCTTAAAGCCACATTTACAGCATTAAGTCAGTATCAGAGAACCAAGAACTGAGGGGGAGAGAGGAGATGAAGTAGGGATAGAGAGATGAACTGACAAATCATAAGTAAAAATAAAAACTTAATGGAAAATTCAGAGAGATGGGAAAGAAGATGTAAAGTTGTTTCTAAAAGATAGGGATGAGGAACACAATCCTTTTTTTTTTCTTTTTTAGACAAGATCTAGCTCCATCTTCCAGGCTCGAGTGCAATCTTGGCTCACTGCAACTTCCACTTCCCGGGCTCAAGCCATCCTCCCACCTCAGCCACCTGAGTAGCTGGGACTACAGGTGTGCACCACCACACCCAGCTAATTTTTGTATTTTTAGTAGAGACGAGGTTTTACCCTCTTGCCCAGACTGGACTTGAACTCGTGAGCTCAAATGATCCACCCACCTTGGCCTTCCAAAGTGCCGGGATTACAGGCATCAGCCACTGTGCCCGGCCCAATCCTGTCTTTTAAAGAAGATATTTTTCAGACTATAAAGTTGGAACAGGAAAAAAAAAAGATGCAAATTAAAGATGGCAAAAGGAAAACAGAACTTCATATTATTTCGTTACATAAGAAATAATGTAAGCCAGGTGCGGTGGCTCATGCTGTTATCAAAGCACTTTGGGAGGCTGAGACAGGAGGATTGCTTTAGGCAAGAAGTTCGAGACCAGCTTGGGCAACATAGTGAGATCCCCATCTCTATTTTTTATGTAATTAGAAAATAATAATAAAAGAAAAAAATCTACATGAATTAGTCACCCTAAAGCCCTACCCTACAAGAGGTGCCCTCTGAGACCTTCATATGTATAAAAACGTGGTATTTGAGCTTCTGCTTCTTTTCACTAATGAGACAGAGATTTTAAATGTTCACTTTTTTTTTTTTTGGCAACCACAAAATTTGCCCAATGTCGGTATCCTACCCACAGTAAATAAGGTAAAACAGAATCTGTTTGATGTTGCTTATTATTAAATGGGAATGACTTTTTGCCTAAGGTGTTGGTGTAATCATTAATTGCAAGGGAAGTGGTTATGGTCATCGAGGATTCTGGTTTGACCCAGCACTGGGAATTTTTTTTTCTTTTTCTTTTTTTTTTTTTGAGACAGGGTCTCACTCTGTTGCCCAGACTGGAGTGCAGTGGCGCAATCTCGGCTCACGGCAACATCCGCCTCCCAGGTTCAAGTGATTTTCCTGCCTCAGCCTCTCGAATAGCTGGGATTACAGGCACGTGCCACCACACCTGGCTAGTTTTTGTATTTTTAGTCGAGGTGGGGTTTCACTATATTGGCCAAGCTAGTCTCGAATTCCTGACCTCAAATGATCTACCCACCTCGGCCTCCCAAAGTCCTGGGATTACAAGAGTGAGCCACCGCGCCTGGTCCGCACTGGGAATTTTTAAAGATCACATGCCTTTCTTCTTAAGGACTGTCTAGACAATAAAATTTAGAATTGTGGCTTGGGGTTACCTAATCACAATAATTAGAGATACTTGTTTTAACCAGTTCGGTTGCCAAGAAAAAAATGCCACTAGTTTGATTAAGAAATAAATAATGTTCTTTTATTTAGAATTTGAAATGTGTATAATCCCTGATCTCCTTGAAGAAACAAGGGATATTAAAATATTGAAAAGCAGTTCATCTTGTCCTACACAGAGCTGATTCACTAGCACAGTGAAGACGCTTTATACACTAACAACTAATTTTCACACACATAACTGAAAATGGAGACCACATTGTCAAAGAAATAAAATTATATCAAATTATGGAAGGCTGAAAATAGGATTATAGATGGCTTACTTAATTCTATTTGACTTGCACTGATGTTTCCCTCCCAAGGTTCACTCCTGTATACTCAGTTCTCTACAGACTTTTAGGTGATAGACATTCAGCCATATATTTGCAGTCCTGACCTTTGCTTCGAGCTTTAGTCCTGACCTTTAACTTTCTGCTGGGTATCTCTAATTTCTAAAGTCAACTGCATCTCACATCCCCCTTTAGACTTCCTCATTTTTTTCCAGCTCTTCAACAGTCTAAAACCCTGGAATCACCTCAGATTCCTCCTTCTAGCCTATTTGCCTCTCTCTTCTTAATCTAATCAGTCGCAAATTCTTGCCAAACCATTTCTTTTCATCCCTCATTGCCTTATGTCTAATCCAGACCTTATCTGTCTCATACCTATACTATCACAACAGCCTCCTAACTGGATGGCTCCAGCCAGTCTTGGGCTCTTTCATGCTCGCTTCATCTTTGAACTTTGCACACCCGTTTTTTTTCCCAAACATGCCCCACCATGCTTGTCCATTTTAGCCTCATGTCTATGCTCATCTCTCCCCATCCTTTTTCTTTAATGATTACTTACCTCATGATACTTCTTTGATGGATCTCCTTGATAGCACTAATACTCTATAAGAACGTCCTTCCTTTACTATCTGTGTCCTTCCTTTGACAGGAAGGAAGTGTACAGGAGGCTGTGTTCTTTACATTTTATGATTGGCCCCATCTCCAGAACTGACTGGATTGTCACTCCACTGAACTTAGCCAGCCAAATGTCTTTTTGCACCTTGCTTTTTTCACTTAACATATACTGGAGATCTCTCCTTACCAGCACATATATGTTTATCTAATGCTTTTAAAATGTCTGCTAATTATGGAAAATTCATAATTTATTTAATTAGTCCCTTACTGATGGCTACTGGTGGTTTTTCTGGCTTTATTATCAAACACACTGCAGTGAATATCCTTGCATATTTTGAGCAACTTTAATGTCACAGGAAAATAATTGTACTATCATTGCTGGATTAAAGGTGTGTGTCTGTGTGTGTGTGTTTACCTATAAACACTATTTTTAAGAGCTGAGGTCTCCTTATGTTGCCCAGGCTGGAGTGCAGTGGCTATTCAAAGGCACGATTATAGTGCCTTGAACTCCTGGCAAGTGATCTTCTTGCTTCAGCCTCCTGAGCAGCTGGGACTACAGGCGTGCTTGATATATTTTATTTTTATTTTGCTTTTTTGAGATGGAGTCTTGCTCTGTCGCCCAGGCTGGAGTGCAGTGGCACGATCTCGGCTCACTGCAACCTCCACCTCCCAGGTTCAAGCCATTCTCCTGCCTCAGCCTCCCAGTATCTGGGATTACAGGTGCCTGCCACCACACCTGGCTAATTTTTATATTTTTTAGTAGAGATGGGGTTTTGCCATGTTGGCAAGGCTGGTCTCGAACCCCTGACCTCAGGTGACCCTCCCACCTCAGCCTCCCAAAGTGCTGGGATTACTGGCGTGAACCACCGTGCCCGGCCCACCTGGTAGATTTTAAATTTGTACATAATAGAATTATCTTTTAAAATAATTTTCACTGTCTACTCCCATTTTTGATATTACTAATTTTCCTGCCACTCAAGATTAGGACATTGACAGTGGGAGCTTTGCTTATTGCGGCTTATCTCCACGAATTTAGCGCTGGAGAGAAAACGTAAAGCCAGAAGAAAAGAGCATTTTGAAAGCCACAGAATAGGCTCTTCAGAGGCTAGAACACGGTTCCAGACTAGGGCAATATGGCGTCCTGGCCACCGGATTGCATCATCTTTCTTTGCCAAGGATCATCTGGAGCCCAAACCAAATCTAAATGTGTCCACCTCTAAAATGGGGATAATCTTCATGTTTCTTTTCCTTTTACAGATATAAATGCAATTTCATTGTCTTGACCATTAGGAATTCTCTGAAGGTCTGTTACTACATAAATGGTGTGAACTCCGAACAGCAGAGTTCAAACTTGATCAAAACAAAAAAGGCTAGAGAGTGGCAACTCTCCTTTCCGTCATTTTAACGGCTTTTGCATGACCAAATGTTTCCTGTGCCAATCAGTGGGGAAGCAGCAGCGAACTTGTCTCTTAATTGCTTTAGAGTTCTGTTTGTCTATTTAGCGTTTCTTTTTGAAGTCTGAAGATTTATGGAACAATAAACGTCATTTAATGCTGCGTGCTGTTTTGGATTCCTCACTGGTTTTAGAATTTGGCTAAAACTACTTAGCCGAAAGTTTAACAAATTTGAAATTACAAATATTGTAGAATAGAAAAGTTCACCTCAGTGACATAAAATTACGGCAGCAGCAAAGTTTGTTACTTTTTTTTTTTAAAGTAATAAGATGTAGACATTTTAGTATAACAAATGTTTTCAACTTGTTTGGGAAAAAATAAACTAGGAAGCAAGGTTTAAATAAGAATGGTTTGGTTTGGTTCTGATGATGTTGTTAGTACACCACAATGCAAGCGCTGGCTATGCATTTGGGCCAATTTAGAGAAGTCCACAGCAACGCACATTCGCTCAGTAGTGTAAGAGATTATTTGTAGGTAGGTCCCATCTTTTTTACAGTATTCAAACATTCAACCTTAAGACCCCATAAGGGCGTCTCATTCCACCGAGAACTAGAGAAGCTTGACTTGTGCGATCACCTCCTTATTCATGGACTGGGGCGGAACACAGATCCGGAGGAGGGGGCTTCTCTGCACCAAGCGCAAAGCCTACCTTCCAGAAGGCTGGCTGCACAAGCGGCCGCCCTAAAGGCGGTCAAAGCGGGCGAATTCGCCGCGATGCCTTCCTTCCCTAACTCCGGCCCACTCTGGTTGCTCCTTCCCAGGTGCTCCAAGCTCTCCAGAGGTTCTGGTGATTTAGTTTCCGCGTCACGCCCAGACTGCGCTAAGGGCAAATATCACCCCTTTCCCCTTCTAGGACCCCTCCCGTGAAGTCTGTGCCAACCCTGAGCCTCTTCACCTTCGAGATTGGCCGCAGATACCCCGACGGAATGGCCTGGGGAGCCGAAAGCCGTCCCCAGCCCCGGACAACCACTGCCCAAGCCGCTCAGGCCAGCCTCGCACAGTAGCGCGTCTCCTTCCCGGGACTCCCTCGCCGGCCTGTGAACCCGCAGGCGGAGGCGGAGGTCGGTTCAAACCCTGCGAGAGCCCCTGCCCAGCGCCGAGTCCTGCACACGGTGGAAAGTCCTTTCGCATTAGCGGGCAGGATTAAACGACTTCACACCACGAGGTGCAAGACTGGGCTTCGGGGCCTTCCTCGGTGTTGCTATTTTAAAAGAAGCTGCTCAGTAACCCAGAAGAAGATGACGGGGGACGGTGGTGTAGACCCGGCTGGAGAGGAGTCCAGGGCCTGGGAGGCGCCCCTCAGACTGAGGGGCTGGGGACCCTGAAGCTGGACGTCCAGAACCCGCTAGCGCTGCTCCCGGCATTGTCCCGCCTGGGGCAGGCGTCCGGTCCCTCGGCAGTGCCGGCCAGCACGTAGTAGCTGCTGAATAAATAAATGCCTGTGCAACAGGGAACGTCCCGGCCCACCCGGGCCGGGTCAGGGCCTACGAAGGGCTGACGTCCGGCGCCGCCGTGGGTCCCTCCGGCGTGGCCGCCCACACCTCCTGGCCACGGCGGGGCTGCGGTGGGGGGACATCCTGGGGCGGGCGGCTGGACGGAAGGGACTGGACTTGGGGCGCGTCCACGGCCAACTGCCCCGAACCCAGTAGGGGAGGCCAGGGACCGGGAGCCTCTGGGGCCCCGCGCCTGGAGCGCCCGGACGCGAAGGGGCGGCGGGTGGCTCCGGGCGCGGCGCGGGCGACTCCGGGGCCGGACGGGAGTTCCTCCGCTTTCCGCCGCGCAGCCCGCGGTCTCCGCCGAGGTCACCAAGGGCCAGGCGCCCTGCGGAGGCCCCGCCGTCCCGGACCCACGGACGCGCTCCCGGGGCTTGGCGTTTTCCCACCACCCCGGACCGCCCTTGGGGTGCCGGAGGGGCTCGGGGCACGGCGTGGGGAGCCTTTGTGCCCTCTCCGCTTGTTGAGATTTTTTCTCCCGAGGAGAGCTCCCCCTCCAACCCTCTCCTCTCGAAAGTTTTGTGGTTTCCCTAAAAGACGAAAGAAGTTGAGAAGGTTGCAGAGACTTTTTTGCAATCTTCCCCGTCCAGAAACACTAAAACCTCTAGGCGTTTGGCCCAGGGGAGCTATCTGGGGTCAAGGGAAGGGAGCGGGCCGCACATTCCTTCGCCCGCCCCCCTCCCACCTGGAGCCGCGGCCCCGCTGGAGCAGTGCACCCGAGCTGGTGCGGCAGCGCCGGCAGCGGCGGGGTTAAGCTCAGGAATGCGGCGGGAGGAATGCGTATGCAGATGAGGCGGGCGGGCGCATGCTAATCGCATGCAAATGAGGGGCCCGCCGCTGCCGAGGCCGCGCCGCAGCTTCCCGGATCCGAGCCCAGACGGCGGCGGCTCCGGCAGCCTGGGCGCCGCGACCCTCGGCGGCCACAGGGGGACGGGGCGGAGGAGGAGGAAGAGGCGGAGGCAGCGGCGGCGAGGGGGAGGAGGGTTCGCTCGCCGGCTCCGACGCAGACATGGTGGACTGATCCCCAGCGGGGCCGCGAACAGCGTTTCCTGAGACACCTCCCGCGCCTGGTTCCGCCGCGCCCCGCGCCCCTCAGCCCCTCGCCGGCGCCCGCGTCGCGGGTTGGCGGCCGGGCCGGGCAGCCGCGTTCCCGCCGCGTCCCGCGCCCGGTCCCTATGGAGGCGCCGTTCGCCGGTGAGGCCGCCGACCATGCCTAGGAGGGCCGGGAGCGGTCAGCTGCCGCTGCCCCGGGGCTGGGAGGAGGCCAGGGACTACGACGGCAAGGTCTTCTACATCGACCACAACACCAGGAGGACCAGCTGGATCGACCCCCGGGACAGGTGGGCGCCGGCCGCGGGGGCGCGGGCCCGTTCGGACGCTGCGGCTGTTGTCCCGGAGACCCGGCCGCGCGGGGGGCGGGGGCGGCGCCGGCCCGCGGTGGTGCCCGGAGAAGTCCCGGGAGGGGTGTGGGGCTGGCTGCTCCGGCGGGGCCGAGGAGCCGCCCGTGCCCGGGGCCCTCCGCCCACCGGCTTCCCGACGCCCCTCCGGGGACCCTGCGACACGCCCCGCCCCGAGGCAAGGCTGGAGTCGCTGCCCCGGGCCGATGCCGCACGCCAGGCTAACGGACCCGAGGGGCCACCTGAGCCCTATTAGGAACTTTCCTAGGCTTCGAGGTGCCCACGTTGAGGCTGCAGGGCACCTTCGGCCTCTGGGCGGCGGGGTGGGCTAGGGCCTCAGTGCCAGGTGGGGAACGAGCCCTCCGGGCCACCTGTGGCATCCCTCAGGCCGTCCTTGGCGCCCGAGCCTGGACTGCGAGCTCTTGGCGGGGGCGCCCAGCCTGGCCGGAGGTCCCGAGCTGGGAAGGGGCTCCCGCCCCACGCCGGGCCCTGCTAGTGGGTGTGGCTGGCTTTGCCCCTCAGAGTTTGGAAACGCGCGTTTGGGGGTTTCACTGTCTGGCGTTAGTCTTCACCTGAAAACTTGAACCGACTCCCAGATCGTGAACAGGCATATTCTGTTTGGAAGGGAGATGTAGTGAAATGAACGTTGGGTATTGAGGAACTCTGACTTGAGCTTCCCCTGGTTTGTTTTTTGTTTTTTAAATTAGTTCAGGAACTGAAAGTTCACAAATGTTTCTGTATCCCATATTTCTTTTTACTCTTAAAATTTCTTAGAATTATTGTAAGAATAATAGGTATTCCTAATTATAAATTTGTAAATTATCCATTAAGGAGATATTCCTAATTGTAAATTTAAATAACGTATCACCAGCGATAACTTTGACATTTGGACTTTTGTCATTTCTGAAAATTATAACTTTTTATTGAATGTGGTGTTTGGGCTTTACAACCTTTTTAGGTGCTTCTATTTAACATTTTCCCTTTTCTCAATTTGAAGCTGAAATACCTAACTACTTTATATTCTCAGTTACTTTTGCCTTAAAAATGTTGTTTTTGAAAGCTACTAAAAAGCAATGACAAGAAAGTCATAAATAACATTATAAATGTATGGAACAATCCTTGTTCAATTATCCATGAAGCTATGGGCTTAGGTTTCCCTCCTGAAATGAGAAAAGGCACCTGTGCTGATGTTCGGTCTTGCCCAGCCTGGCTGCCTGTTGCTGGCCTGATGAAAATTGTGACAGGCATCACACCTTCCTTCACAGTCTTTCCAGACATGCTAGTTGTTGTCGTAAACTTCACGCTCCAAGCCAGTTATTTGACTTATGCCATTGCACTTTGAAACTACTTAACAGATAGTAAATGTCAGTGCTGATGGTGTGCACCCAACTGCGGCTTTTAAGGCACCTGTATAAATATTTGACTTTTACAGTTGTGTGGTAATTCTTTCTGCTTTCTGATACTTGGAGTTTCAGGTTATTGAAATAGCAATAAATTCTTGAAATATTTAGGCATTCTAGGTTTTCTTCTCCTTCAGTTTACATGTTTTACTGTATTATCTCATTTGTGTTTACCAGAAAGGATTACAAGAATATGTAATGCCTGGGTAAAGTAAATAGAAAGTGGAGTGAAATTATATGACTTGGCGTATCCATATCACTACTTTTTTCACGAGTCAAGCATGTCCTTTATTTTAAACTCTTAATGGATTAGTAATTATTATGAACTATTTTCAGGAAACTGGGTAAACAATTCATTGGACGGGGACAAATAGTTTTGACTAAGATACCTTTTTATTTTTCCAATTTTCCTTGCAGCTGTTAGGTCTTAAATATTTAGAGAGATAAATTTGACGACTTACAAATATTTCTGGATCTCAGAGTTTTAAAAGATATTCTGTGAGATCAGAGTCACCATTATATACTCAGTTTAAATTTAATTATATTTTCTTTTAGGGCAATTAAGTGACTAAATCTTACTAAATAGAGTAAGAGATGATGGGAATGTATATTTGGAGTAACTATTAACTCTTGTCAGTTTTGTTACACACTTACCGAACATATGGAAAGAGAGATGTTAACACAGGCCAATAGGAGTGTGTGGATTCTTCTGCAGGATCAACTTACAAATCCTGAAAGAAAAACAACTTGATATACTGTGGGTCTGCAGGACTTTTGAACTATTTAAGCCATTTAATTAGAATGGTCACGATGATTTACCTTTCGTATTTTTTATGTTATTCTGTTAAGGAAAAGAATTTTGTGTTTTTGATAGACTATCAGAATTTGTCGAATATTTCTGATTATACAGATAATTATGCCGATTTAGTAGGGGAGGCTAGGGGATTTTATAAGAACATAATTTCATTCAACAAGTAGTCATGCCAGAATGCTGAAGCATTATTCTAAAATGCTTTTAAGCTTTTGGAGGTAAATGACATCATGCAAACTTTGCTGGGATGTGATCAAAGCTTTTATTGCTCCACCTCTTACTCTTATTGACTTAAGTTTACGTGAGTTTCTGAATCCCTCTAAACCTCCATTTTTCAGCTCTAAAATGAGGATAATATCATCTTCTTCGTAGGGGTGTTTGTGGGCTCACCATTAGGGCCCAGCCTAATTGTATTAGTGTAGTGTTGACATTCTAGTTTAGGAACTGAGTGACCCTGGAAATAGTAGAAATGTTAGCATGGACAGTATTTACTCAGTGTGTATTGTGTGCTAGCCACTCTGCTAAGCTCTTTTACTGTGATCTCATTTCATTCTCCCATTGGTTCTATGAGGTAGGTACTATTGTCATCTTCCAGTCACAGAGGAGGAAATTGAGTCACAGAGAAGTAGCCCTTGTTAAGTGTGGAACTAGGATTTAAAGCCAGACAGCTTGACTCTACAGCATGTGTCCTTAATCGTTCCTTTAAACTGTCTGGACACTTGGGCATGTTCTCTTTGGGTGGTGTGCACGGGGGGGCAGAACCTTTTTGCCCGCTGTTTATTTTTCAGGCTGATTGACTAGGCTAATCCTGGGGAAATCTCCCTGTTTGTGATTAATTCCTTGTCCCCCTACCCTGCCTGCACGGGCCCACTCCCTGAGTGTTATTTTGTAGGTTTGCCTCCTCTTTTTTTTGCTCACCATGGACACCTTTTGACCATACCAGTTGGTGTTTATGGTAGGCCATAGGTCTTGGCCAAATGGCCTGGTGCTTTTTTTTTTTTTTTAATTACATTCAACAAAGTAGAAAAAGGTGGGATGGATTGGCTTCATTGCCTTTTGGAGGAGTAGGGAGCTAAAGTGGGCAGGCCTCAGAGATAGGGTGACTTGGCTTTACCAACTCCCAGTAGAATTTTGCTCATCTTCTATCCTTGGATTGAATGTTACCCAGAGATACATGACTTTGTCTAGTTGAACTGAAAGATTTCACACCATACAAAGTGACTTTCCATTAGACGCTCATCTGTGGCTTATGGCTAGGGTCAGATGTTGAGCAACCTGTACCTTCTAATTGAATAGAAATAATCTTGGGGGGTGGGAGGGTGAGAAGGGAGGAAGGGGGTGCCAGCTGGGTATATCATTGAAGTCACAGTTAACTTTTGGCTCTCCACACCGGTTTGAGGCATATGATTAGGATCTGAGGAACTCTGTATTGTCTTTTTTTTTTTTTTTTTGAGACAGAGTTTCGCTCTTGTTGTCCAAGTTGGAGAGCAGTGGCGGGATCTTGGCTTACTGCAGCTCCCGGGTTCAAGCGATTCCCCCTGCCTCAGCCTCCTGAGTAGCTAGGATTACAGGCACCTGCTACCACGCCTGGCTGATTTTTTGTATTTTTAGTAGAAATGGGATTTCACCATGTTGTCCAGGCTGGTCTCGAACTCCTGACCTCAGGTAATCTGCCCGCCTCGGCCTCCCAAAGTGCTGGAATTACAGGCATGAGCCACCGTACCCGGCCTTGTCTTTCTCTTTATTTTCTTTTTCTTTTTTTTTTTTTTTTGGTGCAGTGGCGCAATCTCGGGTCACCGCGACCTCTGCCTCCTGGGTTCAAGTGATTCTCATGCCTCAGCCTCCCAAGTAGCTGGGATTACAGGCACTCACCACCATACCCAGCAATTTTTTTGTATTTTTGGTAGAGGCAGGGTTTCACCATGTTGGCCAGGATGGTCTCCATCTCCTGACCTTGTGATCCGCCCACCTCGGCCTGCCAAAGTGCTGGGAGTACAGCCGTGAGTCACTGCGCCCAGCCTGGCCTTGTCTTTCTTTCAAAATCTAAGTAATTTCCTTTCTCTTTTTTTTTTTTTTTTTTTTTTTTGAGACAGAGTATCTCATTGTCGCCCAGGCTGGAGTGCAGTGGCACGATGTTGGCTCTCTGCAAGCTCTGCCTCCTGGGTTGAAGTGATTCTCCTGCCTCAGTCTCCCGAGTAGGTGGGATTACAGGCACCCGCCACCACGCCCAGCTAATTTTTTGTATATTTTTTAGTAGAGGTGGAGTTTTACCATGTTGGCCAGGCTGACAAACTAAGTAATTTCTATCAACCCACTGCTAGAGTGTAAACTCCTCAAGTCTGTGTTTGCATATTACTGCTTTGTGAATCCTTTATACATGGCAGATGTTAAATAAATGTTGGTTAATTTAGTTAATGAAGACAGTTTGTTGAATTAATGAAAGAATATTAGTTGAGCTACTCTCTTATTTCCAGTTTCTTACTGTTGGGCTTTCAAAAAATAAACCCATTACCACCAACAGAGACAACTGACCTTCCAGGTAGATTTAAAATAATGAGAGAATTGAGCTGCTACATTTTGAGTAATGGTATAAATACGAGAATTACTCATAAGAGCAAAAAAAACCAAAACGAGCCTTGATAGTCTTAATCACAACTGCCATTGTCAGAGACTGCTGGAATTGTTCCTCTCCAGCAGGCTCTGAGTCTGGGTGCCAAGTGGTTACTGTGAATTACTTGAGTGATTATAGTATTTGAAGTGTCTGGAGAGGTTGTTAAAAGAGGATTAAAAAAATCACTCTAGGAAGCGCTAATTTAAACTATGCTGTCTTCCAAAAATTCCAAAAGAAATATTCTTTTTAACATAGTTTGGTATAATGCTTGCTGGAGTGAACAGTACTATAGTTGCTTAGTATATTTGAAGGACTGAGAGTTCTCTAGTGACATTAATAATCCATAGCTTGCAGTGTAATTTTGTTGGAAGACTCTGGACAGTAATTGCTTTTTAAATAAAATAAATATTTTATATATTTTTTGAGACAGAGTTCGCTCTGTTACCTAGGCTAGAGTGCAATGGCACGATCTTGGCTCACTGCAGCCTGTGCCTCCTGAGTTCAAGCGATGCTTCTGCTTCAGCCTCCTGAGTAGCTGGGATTACAGGTGCAAGCCACTCTGCACCCAGCTAATTTTGTATTTTTTAGTAGAGATGCGATGTTACCATGTTGGCCAGGCTGGTCTCGAACTCCTGACCTCAAGTTACCTGCACGCCTCAGCCTTCCAAAGTGCTGGCATACTATTATCTTTAAATATGTTATTTGTTTCAAGCTGCAAATCCCTAAGCTTCATCTATGTAGTCAGCCATTGTGATATATGGCCTTCAAGCAAGTTGGTATTTAAATTTAGCCAGAGGAAGCCCAGGTGCACCAGGAAAAGCATGGAAGTTGTCTGCTGGCCCACACTGCCGGGCCCTGCATTGCCTTGTAAATGGCTCTTGCTTACTTATTTTCAGTAATTGTCTATAGGAAAATGAGGTTATCCCTTTGGAGGGGCATGGCCAGCTTCTTCTTGCCGATGTAGGAATTAGCAGGAAACAGTGTCAGCCCTAATACACTGTGAATTCCTTATGATAGGGCTTGAGTATGTGTATATGCCCTGGTTCCTATGAACTTGATTGAAATTGGTTGAACTGATCTTGTATTAGAATTTTGGACTTGTTTCTTCATACATTTCTGAAACTCCTGTTACTGAAAAAGTGACCGTAGAATAATGTAGGAGAGGAAAGGGATTTCTTTTTTTTTTTTTTTTAGACAGGAGTTTTACTCTTATTGCCTAGGCAGGAGTACAGTGGCATGATTTCGGCTCACTGCAATCTCCGCCTCCTGGGTTCAAGCAATTCTGCTGTCTCAGCCTCCCTAGTAGCTGGGATTGTAGGCTCTTGCCACCAGGCCCAGCTAGTTTTTGTGTTTTTAATAGAGACAGGGTTTCACCATGTTGGCCAGGCTGGTCTTGAACTCCTGACCTCAGGTGATCTGCCCACCTCAGCCTCCCAAAATGCTGGGATTACAGGCGTGAGCCACCGCGCCTGGCTGAGGAAAGGGATTTTTAAAGGCACTGTGTGTATATAAGTTGTGAGTTACAAATGAGTTCTCAAAATATAGGTTCACAGTGTTTTCAGTGTCTTCAGTGATTTTTCCCAATTATTTTTATTAGATAAAAAAAAATCCTCAGCATAAAATTAATCATTTTAACCATTTTGAAGACTACACCGGAGTAGTTTTTAGTATATTCATTGTTATGAAGCCATAAACAGTGTATAATTCCTGAACATTTTAATCACCCCCAAAACAAACCACCCCTTACCTATTAAGAACTTACTTCTCATTCATCTCCCATCTCTACAGCCTTTTGCAACAACTGATCTACATTGTGTCTCTGGATTTGCCTATTCTGGACATTTTATATAAATGGAATAATAAAATTTGTATCCCTTTGTATCTGGCTTCTTTTTTTCTTAGTTTAATTCTTTCAAGGTTCATGTTATAGCATTTATTGTACTACTGTATCCTTTTTCATGACTTAATAATATTCAGTTGTGTGGATATACCATATTTTGTACTTTCATTAGCTGATGTGCATTTGGGATGTTTCTGCTCTTTGGCTATTGTGAATGATCCTGCTCTGAACATCCCTGTACCATTTTTGTATGAATGTGTGTCTTCAGTTCTCTTCAGTATATACATATCTAGAAGTGGAGTTGCTGGGTCATATGGCAGTTCTATGTTTAATTTTTTGAGGGGACTGCTAGACTGTTTTCCACCATTTTACATTCCCACCAGCAGGGTATGAGTGTGCAAATTCCTCCACATCCTCACCAACACTTCTCTTTCTCTTTTTCTCTCCTGCTCTCCTTCTCTTCCTTTCTGTCTCTCTCTTCTCTTTTCTTTTTTTCTTTTATTTGTTTGAGACAGAACCAGTCTCTCTTGCCCAGGCTGGACTACCGTGGTGATCTTGGCTCACTGCAGCCTCTACCTCCAGGGTTCAACAGATCCTCCCACCTCAGCCTCCTGAGTAGCTGGGATTATAGGCGCAAGCCACCATACCTGGGTAATTTTTGTACTTTTAGTAGAGACAGGGTTGGGCTGCTCTCGAACTTTTGACCTCAAGTGATCTGCCTACCTTGGCCTCCCAAAGTGCTAGGATTACAGGTGTGAGCCACCACACCTGGCCTCACTTCTTTCTTTTTTTTTAAAAAGTTATTCTAGTGGGTGTGAGGTAGGATCTTACTGTGGTGTTGATTTACATTTCCCTCTTCATAGTGTTTTGATAGGCTTAATTTGACCCAAGCCTTCCCCCTTTATTCTAGCCTTTTATAGCTATTGCTATTCTCCCCCACCTTTTTGTTTATATACTCTCAATCTTGATCAATAAAAAGTTAGGTAAGAGAAATTAGAAGTTTTTTTTCATCTCACATTGCTCTTCCCTTTTCCCCCTATCTGATTGCTTTGAGTGATTATTTAATACTGACATTGTAAATATACATTAATTAACAGTATTTATTGTATCAACCAGCCAGGTACCCTGGACTCTGGGAGATAAAGATGGATAAGATTTGGTCCTAGCTCAGTTTGCCTACAATCTAGTGTGCATAATCATCATTTAAAAAGTGAAAGAAAATTTTGAGTGTTATTTGTTAAATTTCCTCTATATTCCTATAATTCAGCCTAAGGGTACTTTCTTCCTAAACACTCAGAGGGAAAACAGTTGAAGGAATTAAAAGCAATATATTGGCAAAGTATGTATTAATTTTTTTCTTTATTTCAAATGTGGTATATTTTATGAGGCATTGGTATGAGTCACATAATGAATCCTATGTGCAGTGTATATACATCAGCTTATTCAAAATGATTTGACATGTAAACGCTTTTCCTTTTAGCTTGTTACATATGTGAAGAATTAAATTTATTTTTGTCCATCATTGTTTTTTAAAAAAAAGGCAGGAGCAAACCTGACAAGCGCTGCCTCCATCAGGTGATCACGGGGAACATCCAGGGCACTAAGTCCTGCTGATATACCCTTGTGGCGACAGTGGCATTTTATCTTTGTGGTCTTTCTCCCCCAAAACCATAGTAACTCCAGTCTGATCTTGAGAAAAACACCTACTAGATCCCAGTAGAGTGGCATCCTGTGAAATACCTGACCAGTACTCCTCAAAACCGTCAGGGTCCTCACAAACAAAGTCCGAGAAACCCTCATAGCCACGAGGAGCGTAAGGAGACACCAAGACTAAATGTAATGTGTCCCAGGGGTGGAGGAGTCTTGGGCTAGAGAAAGGACATTAGGTGGAAACTAAGGAAATCTGAATAAGGTATGGATTTTAGTTAAAAAAAATTTTTTTTTTTTTGAGACACAGTCTCACTCTTTCACCCAGGCTGGAGTGCAGTGGTGCGATCTTGGCTCACTGCAGCCTCAGCCTCCGGGGTTCAAGCGATTCTCCTGCCTTAGCCTCCAGAGTAGCTGGGATTACAGGCATGTGCCACCACACACAGCTAATTTTTGTATTTTTAGGAGTTTCACCATATTGACCAGGCTGGTCTTGAACTCCTGACTTAGTGATCCACCCATCTCAGCCTCCCAAAGTGCTGGGATTGCAGGCGTGAGCCACCACGCCTGGCCGGATTATAGTTAATTTTATTAATGTTAATAGATGTACCATACTAACAGGGAAAAGTAAGTGTGGACTATATATGGCAACTCTCCATACTAATTTTGTCCTTTTTTCTATACATCTAAGACTGTTCTAGAAAAATGAAGTTTATTTTAAAAGACTTCTTAAATATAACGCAAAACAAAGTGATTTTCTTTAATGGAAGTATAACCACGTTTGTTTATATGAAAATTCTGCTCTATAGGCCTCATTTTAGCCCTCCAGCTAAGAATGGGTTTTAAATCATGAAAGGTTGTAAACAAACAAACAAAAATAAAGAAGAATATGTGACAGAGACTAAATGTGGTTCACAAAGCCTGGAATGTTTACTTTGGCCCTTTACAGAAAAAGTTTGCCATTGTCTTTAAAAATTTTATAGCAATAGGCTGGGCGTGGTGGCTCACACCTGTAATCCCAGGAGAGAGGCTGAGGCGGGCGGATCACGAGGTCAGGAGATCGAGACCATCCTGGCTAACACAGTGAAACCTCGTCTCTACTAAAAATACCAAAAATTAGCCGAGTGTGGTGGCGGTTGCCTGTAGTCCCAGCTACTCGGGAGGCTGAGGCAGGAGAATGGCGTGAACCTGGGAGGCGGGGTTTGCAGTGAGCCGAGATGGTGCCACTGCACTCCAGCTTGGGCAACAGAGCAAGACTCCGTCTCTCAAAAAAAAATGTATAGCAATATTTTAAAAATGTTTCTATAAATATTAACCTTTTATGATAAATTGGCACATTCATTAGTGAGCATTGCACATTCTGTTATGCCAGCAGTCCCCAGCCTTTCAGGTACCAGGGACTGGTTTTGTGGAAGACAATTTTTCCACAGAATGGGATAGGGGAGTTACGGGGAATGGTTTCAGGATGAAACTGTTGGATCTCAGATCATCAGGCATTGGTTAGATTCTCATAGGAGCACACATCCTGGATCCCTCACATGTGCGGTTCGTTACAGGGTTTACTCTCCTATGACAATCTAATGTCACCACTGATCTGACAGGAGGCAGAGCTCAGGCGGTCATGCTTGCTCACGCCACACACTTGCCGTGCGGTGCAGTTCCTAACAGGCCAGTGTACCAGTCTGTGGCCTGGGGTTGGGAACCCCCGATTTATGCCACAAGGGATTTGGACTCTAGGTGCTGTGTGGGACAGAGGTGAGTCAGACATGGGTACTGAATTTGAGGAGTTGTCTTGAATCTCATGTTACTTTTTTTTTTTTTTTTTTTAAACAACGAAATGCAGCATGTTACTTAGTTTTCCAAACTGGTTCTTTGAAGTAGCTGGACCTAATGGTAGTGGAAATAGGTCTGTTACTCTTAAGGTAAGAATGATTTCATGGGTCCCTGGTCCAATGTAGCAGCCTGTGGATTCGGAAGACCTCATGGTTATTTTGATGGAAAGTCAAGAGAACATCTTTGGGCACCTGGCTTTGCCATGGCAGGGCCTAAAGTAGAGATTGTTTTTGTGGTGTAGAGACAGCTCAACCCTTGTCACTCAATAAAGTTACCAGATACGAGACGCTGCTATATAATTCTTAAGAAGAATTGTACATAGGACATGAGAGAAACAGGCAAAATGAGTTTTTGGAAATACCATAGTTATTTGTTTATACTTGACTGGTAAGTATATAGTATTATGCTTTGGTAGTTAGAAATACTGACTTTCTTGTGGCATATTGATAATATTTATAAAATTACTAGTGATGATCAAGCAAAAAATTATTCCGTATATTGTCCTTACTGTGCAGAGCTGATGCCTGTCACTTTCAAGCGTGTCCTAAAGACTGCTCTGTATAACTAAATTTCTTTTTGCTTTGTTAGTAATTTTTCCTATACTGTTTGCCCTGATGTCAGTAAAGAAATCATGGTTCCAAAATGGAGCCAGCTCAGAAGTCGGGTAATCATGCACTAACAGAGTTATGTACTGGGAGCTGTTTTTTCACTGCTGTAGCTCATGAGGAATTATAGTAGTTCCAACAGGGCATTTGAGTAAAGGTGTACCTTTAATGTACTTTGGTTTCACTAGGAGTGGAGGTAGGAAATTTAATTTTAAAGAAGCATAGACATTGTGTTATGAAAATAGTCATTTTAAGTAAGTGTCCCTGGTATTTTTGTGAAAATGAGTATGTCAAGATCTGGAAGGCAAAGAGGCTTTCCTTTGGTATGAACTTTGCTCCTGCTGCATGTGCAGTGTTGTTTTCTGGTGTGGCCTGGGTTGTATTGGTCACCAGTTCTGAATGTGAACCACGGAAGTAAATGTTGAATTATAGAGATTGGTGCTACAAACCCCTGATTAAAATTCTGACTTACTAATGGACTGTAGAATACATTACATACTTTATTAACAATTATGCATTTTGTAATTGCATAATTGGTATGAAGTGGCAGTGACAGTCAATGAAGTTAAAATGTGGTAGACAGCTTTGACTGCACAAGATTTGAAGAGCATGCATTTCATTTAGTGTGAAACTTGAATCTACTCTGCAGTTTTCCTTAGCATTATGGTTTTTAATAGAGGTACATTAGAATTCCAGTCTTTTTTTTTTTTCTTTGAAACTATGACAGTGAATGAATGTGTGGAATCTACTTTGTACATAGTATCAGTGGGTTATCAGTTTTGTTGACTTACTGGTCTAGGTGTAATTTTGGGCTGGTCAGTAATTCTGTCCACATCGTATGTTCTGTTCTTATCTGCTGGTTATCAGTGTTTGAGTTTGATAAAAACAGATCATTTACTTTCTGGTTTTTTTTTTTTTTTTTGAGACTGGGTCTGACTCTGTTGCCCAGGCTGGAGCGCAGTGGTGCAATCACGGCTCATTGCAGCCTCAGTCTCCCCGGGCTCAGGTGATCTTCCCACCTCAGCCTCCCGAGTAGCTGGGACTACAGGGCTGCGGCACCACACCTGGCTGAGTTTTTTTGTACTTTTTGTAGAGTCACGGTTTCGTCATGTTGCCCAGGCTGGTCTCCAACTCCTGGTCTTAAACATTTCTCCCATCGTGGCCTCCCAGAGTGCTGGGATTACAGGCGTGAGCCCCCGTGCCCGGCCAGATCATTTACTTTCTTCCCTCTTTGCCTCCTTTCCCCCTTTTCTGCTAAATGACATAGCTAATGATATTTCTCATAGGACAGCATGACTATAAACCAGTATTTAACTTGGCAGAATGTTTATAACATCAGTGCCCTGGTTTGCTATTGTAGATCAAAAGACTACAAAACTAACTGATGGTCTAACTCTACTTTCAGTCCTTTACCCCTAAAGGTATGCCTGTAGAATGTATGGAGATGCATTCTTGAGAGATTTCCTAATGTCTCATGTATAAGGAGCTTGTGTGTGTTTGCATCACTAATGTTTCCATAAAATTGATTCTAAGTTATTTGAGGATAGAGACCTGCTTTGTGTGTGACCCTTCATGCTCTGTGCTTAGATTGCCTGTACCCTTGGGGACACTTAACATGGTGGAGCCCTGTATCCATAGAAATGAAATGTATGCATTTGAAGGACCTTTCCTTCTTCCAGTAACCTCCATAATTTGTCCCCAGCTAACTTTACTGACTTGACCACCTAGTCATTCACTCAGTCACTCATTCGTTCATTCAATCAAATTATTCGTCACACATTTATTGGAAACACTATATGCCTAGCACATATATTTTGGGGACACAGCATTGAATGAAATAGGTAAGATCTCTGTTTTCATGGATTTTATATTCTACTTTGGGGAAGGCAAACAGATTCTAAAGATAGTAGTGAATTTGCTTTGATTAAAATAAACAGGGTGAAGTGATAATAGTGTCAGTGGGAGCTGCTTTGGGTTAGGTGGTCAGGAAAGGCCTTTCTGAGGAACTGGCATTTAGCTGAGCTATGAGGATAAGAAGGAGCCATTCATGTGAAGATCTGGGGGGAAGAGCAGTCTAGGCAGAAGAAAAGGCTAAACAGAAATACTAGCCCTGTGCTTTCCACTATGATACCTTCTAGGAGTATGTGGCTATTTAAATTTAAACTAGTTAAAATTAAGTTAGAAATTTAGTTTCACTGGGCACAGTGGCTCATGTGTGTAATCCCAGCACTTTGGGAGGCCAAGGCGGGCGGATCACCCGAGGTCAGAAGTTCGAGTCCAGCCTGACCAACATTTAGTAGAGACGAAATCCGTCCCTACTAAAAATACAAAAATTAGCTGGGCCTGGGGTGCATACCTGTAATCTCAGCTACTTGAGAGGTTGAGGCAGTAGAATCACTTGAAGCTGGAAGGCGGAGGTTGCAGTGAGCTGAGATTGTACCACTGCAAATACAGAACATTTCCATCAGCACAGATTGATGTAGGAGCAGAGGGAGGAGGTCTTATGAAATGAGGCAGAGTAGTATCAGGTTGGTGCAAAAGTAATTGCTTTCAATGGCAAAAACCACAATTACTTTTGCACCAACCTATAGAAAGGGGTCCTATCATGTATGCCTTGTAGACCTTCAAGATTTTAAGATTGTTTTGGGAGCTCTTAGAGAGTTTTAAGTTGAATTGAGGTAAGGTGGGGCCTGTGTGTGTGTGTGTGTGTGCGCGCGTGCATGCGTGTGCATGCAACATGATCTTACTCATTTTTGTTTGTAGAGACAGGGCCTCAGCAGGTTGCCAGGCTGGTCTCAAACTCCTGACTTCAAGCAGTCCTCCTCCTGCAGCCTCCCAGAGTGCTGGAATTTACAGGTGTGAGCCACTGTGCCTGGGCTTGCTTTTTGTTTTGTTTTATTTTTAAAGATCTTATTTTAAAAAAGAGATCACTGCTCTATGGAGAAGGAATTACTGTTTTTTTGTTTTGTTTTGTTTTGTTTAGTGAGATAATCTGGGTGAGAAACAGTCAGAGCTTACACTAGAATGATGGCTTTGGCAGTGGGGAGCAGTGAGTGGATTTGTTTTTACCTAAAAAACTATGTTTTTTTGGTAAAAGTGAAAGAACTTGCTCATGATGTGGGTACATGAGGCTTGAGGAAAAGAGAGAATAAAAGAGTTACTGTTAGGGAAAGACCGAGGGAGAATGTGGTTGGTTGGTATCCATTTGGATTGCTAATCCAAAGTTCTGTTTCCATTGTATAGGTGTGACAGAGTTTGAATATGTGTCCCCACTATTGTAATTTGTAATTCCTAATTGTTAGAGGTAGGGTCTGGTAGGAGGTAGGGTAGTGAGTGAGTTCTTGCAGTATCTGGTTGTTTAAGTGTACGACACCACCTCCCCCCACTGCCACCCTCTGTCTTGTTCCTGCTCTGGCCATGTGACGTGCCTGCTCCTCTTTTGCCTTCCACCATAATTGTAAGCTTCCTACAGCTCTTCCCAGAAGCTGAGCAGGTGACTGGGACCATGCTTTCTGTATAGCCTGCAGAAGCCATGGGTCCAATTAAACCTCTTTTCCTTATAAATTACCCCATTTCAGGTGTTTCTTTATAGCAATGCAAGAAATACAAGGTGTGAGACCCCTATGAAGACATACAAATAGAGAAATCTAGTAGACACCCAGATATAGAATCTGTTGTTCAGGAGACAGCTCAGAGCTAGAGATACTAAATTTGGTTTATACATAGGTAGTATTTGAAGTTGTGGGATGGGATGAGATTACTGGAAGAGAGGAAAAGGTGAGGTTCCAGGATTGAGCCTTGAGACATGGCAATATTTTTTGTGAAACCTTGTTTCAGCTAAGATGGTTTGTTTGTTTTCACTGGAACATATCTTTTTTTTTCCTTCCAACTTTTATTTCAGGTTCACAGAGTACACACGTGGATTTGTTATGGGGGTAAATAGTGTGTTGCGGGGGTTTGGTGTACAAATTATTTCATCACCCGGCTAATAAACATAGAACCCCGTAGGTTGTTTATTTATTTTTGAGACAGAGTCTCACTCTGTTGCCTAGGCTAGAGTGCAGTGGCAAGATCTCTGCTCATTGCAACCTCTGCCTCCCAGGTTCAAGCGATTGTCATGCCTCAGCCTCCTAAGTAGCTGGGAATACAGGCGTGCTCCACCACACTCAGCTAATCCCCATACGTAGTTTTTTGATCCTCACCCTTCTCCTACCTTCCACTCTCGAAAAGACTGTGATGTCTGTTGTTCCCTTTTAGCTTCCATGTGTACTCAATGTTTAGTTCCTACTTACAAGTGAGAGCATGCGGTATTTGGTTTTCTATTCCTGTGTTAATTTGCTTAGGATAATGGCCTCCAGTTCCATCCATGTTGTTGCAGAGATCATGATTTCATTCTTTTTTATGGTGCATAGTATTCCATGGTGTATATGTATCACATTTTCTTTATCCAATCTACACTTGAAGGGCATTTAGGTTGATTCTATGTCTTTGCTATTGTGAATAGTGCTGCAGTGAACATAAATGTGCATGTGTCTTTATGATAGAATGATTTGTATTCCTGTGGGTATATACCCAGTAAAGGGATTGCTGGGTTGGATGGCAGTTCTGTTTTAAGTTCTTTGAGAAATCTTCAAACTGCTTTCCACAGTGGCTGAACTAGTTTACATTCCTACCAGCAGTGTTTAAGCATTCGCTTTCCTCTGTAACCTGGCCAGCATCTTTTGACTTTTTTCTAATAGCCATTTTGACTGGTGTGAGATGGTATCTCCTTGTGGTTTTGATTTGCATTTCTCTAATGATCAGTGATGTCGAGAATTTTTTCATATGCCTTCTTTTGAGAACTGTCTGTTCATGTCCATTGCCCATTTTTTATGGGGTTGTTTTTTGCTTGTTGATTTATGTTCCTTATAGATTCTGGATATCAGACCTTTGTCAGATGCACAGTTTGCATATATTTTCTCCAATTCTGTAGGTTACTCCGTTAATAGTTTCTTTTACTGTGCAGAAGCTCTTTAGTTTAATTAGGTCCCATTTGTCGGTTTTCATTTTTGTTGCAGTTGCTTTTGGCATCTTTGTCATGAAACCTTTGCCAGGGCCTGCATCCAGAATGGTATTTCCTAGGTTTTCTTCTAGGGTTTTTATAGTTTTAGGTTTTACATTTAGGTCTTTAATCCAGCTCTAGTTGATTTTTGTATATGGTATAGGAAGGGGTCCAGTTTCAGTCTTCTGCATATGGCTAGCCAGTTAACCCAGCACCTTTTATTGAATAGGGAGTGCTCTCCCCATTACTCATTTTTGTCAACTTTGTCAAAGACCAGATGGTGGTAGGTGTGTGACTTTATTTCTTGTTTCTCTGACCTGTTCCATTGGTCTATATGTCTGGTTTTGCACCATTCACTGGAGCATATCTTATACTTTTCACCACTGTGCTAAAGATGATGATGATGACAAGTACCATAAGTTATGTGAAGAGCCCTTCATTTATTTATCTCAAGCTTCATGAGGGCAGGTATTGTGTCTGTCTTGTTCACTATTGTATTCCAATGCTCAGCTTTGTCCTAGCTCTTAGTAACTATTGGATAAAAGAAATTTTGATAGTTACCATTTTTATTTCCATTTTAGGAAACTGAGACTCAAGGGGTTTAAGTGACTTGTCTAAGGGCACAAAGCTGTTAAGTGGTGGTGGAACTCAAGCGTGTCTGTTTGACTTCCAGGCTGTGCATCTAACAAGGTACTGCCTTTGATTACTGCTAGGAAGGGCCTTTGGCCTCCTCCCTGGGTTTGGAAGATATAGCCTCCTTCAGGATTTAGCTGAAGTTTCATCACTTAAAGTTTGCCTTAACAACTTAGCCACACATACATAGTCTTCCAGTGCTTAATTCTTAGGCTACCTGTTTTTAGCATCTGTATTAAAACTGCATGTGTACTGTATTTTGACTCCTTGAATTAAGCTATTACTTTTTCAGAACTTACTTTTTATTTTCCCAAACTAGGTTATAGGCTCTGTTAAGTCATGCACAATATTATTTATTAATCCTGCCTTGCAGGATACCTAGTACAATGTCTTGTGGATATTAGTTGCTCAAATAAATCCTAATTTGATTCTGTCATTTCTGCCTTGTTCCAGTGTTTTCAGTTCTTTTAGAGGCTGAGATCTATATGCTGTAAATCCTCTTCATTGCTGTCCTGTCTCTGGTTCTAAAAACGGTTTGATGTTCTACCGCAGCTTCTCCCAATCTAGGCTTCTGTGGAACCATCTACTTTTCAAATGTGCCACTTACACCACCTGCACTTCTGCATATCCCCTCCCTTTTCGAGACAAGTTGAACTGATCATGAAAGATAGAGAATTTTCAAAGTGATAAAGTGGAGTTCCAGCTCTTCCACATTCTTTTCTATAGTGCTTTTTCATTGATTTAAACCCTGATGGGTATCCACTATAGTCCAAGAAAGCCTTGATTTTACCACAAACATGTAAATTACAAAACTTTATCTTTTTTTTTTTTTTTAAACAAAGAGACAAGGTCTCGTTTCACTATGTTGCCCAGGCTGGTCTCGAGCTCTTGTGCATAAGGGATCCTCCTGTTTCAGCCTCCCAAAGTGCTGGGATTACAAGTGTGAGCCACCATGCCCAGCCCGCAGACCTTGATTGGGGACTTTTTTGTTTTGAGATGGAGTTTCACTCTGTCGCCCAGGCTGGAGTGCCAGGCTGGAGTGCAATGTTGTAATCTGGGCTCACTGCAACCGCTGCTTTGCGGGTTCAAGCGATTCTCCTGCTTCTGCCTCCCAAGTAGCTGGGACTATAGGCTCGTGCCACCATGCTCGGCTAATTTTTGTATTTTTAGTAGAGACAGGGTTTCACCATGTTGGCCAGGCTGGTCTTGAACTGCTGACCTTGTGATCCACCCACCTTGGCCTCCCAAAGTGCTGGGATTACAGAAGTGAGCCACTGCGCCTGGCTGGTTATGGATATTTTTTACCTCTACTCTTATAGTCGAGCCTCAGTCTTAGAGGAAAGATAATTTCTTTCAGTCAATGGCCACGTTATAGTTTGCTTTAGACTGCTTAGATTTGGATTCAGGGTGAAGAGCCTTCATAAATAGGAAGTGATAGAAATTCAGAGGGCGTGTGGCATGTTTTTTATGTACTTATGCTGTGAAACTTACCTGGAAGTGTACAAGCAGTCACTAAACTATGGTTAAAGAGGAATCTTTTCATTTATACATTCCTTATCCCTGTTACAGGTTGCTGCACTTTGTTTTTCTGTCTTTACGGTAGCTGGAAATATATTGTATATCTGATTCTGTGTTTTCCTGCGTTTCTACATTTGACTTGGTTTGAGAGCCAAGTTTGTGAATTTTAATTAAATGCCTAGATTATGCATGTGAAAAATCTTTTGTCCTATGTTGCTATGAGCAACAATTGTTAAAATTAACTTTTTTTCCTTTTTTATGAAATGTGGACAAATATATGAATCTTAACAGATTTTTAAAAAGTCATCATTTAGCATTGTGAGTGTTCTGCCTATAAAATAAATTGTTACTATGACCATAATTATCATGGTGAAGGGAGGAATGCAGTAGAAGTGAATAATCATCAGACACATTGACAAAACATTCCTAAAATACTATTCAAATGAGGAAAGACATTATGGGGCTGCAGCCGAGTAGCCAAGCGTTGAGTCCTTTTAGCCAGTTGTCTGACCGGGTTTACTATTGTGACGAAAAAGAAGCTGTGTGTAGTGGTTTGCATAGAAGGGCCATGATTTATCTGAAATATCTCAACTTTTTTTTTTTTTTTTTTTTAAATCCTGTCTCTCATCCTCCCCTGACACCACTTTACCTCATTCTTAAAGACTCCTTTTGTCCTGAGGGTGTTTCATTGCTTTCCTCCGTACTCCAGTCTAAATTTTACTGACTCCTAGTGATTGCTTAGACTTGCTATTTGATTCTGTTGTGTGATTTTTGATTATACTCCTTTGTGCTATTTAAACTAGCAGTGTTTACCTAAATTAGTGGTGGTAGTGAAGGACACAGGTTGGCTCATTTGAATGAAAATCAAGATCATTGCCCTGGCCCTGCCGCTGAGACAGGTTTCCATGAATTCCCTCTCCAGACGGGCACTAGGAATTTGGCTGGACTGCGGAAGCCACTTCCCCAGTTAAAGGCATGGAGTCTGGGAACGGCTTAGTTTAAGGATATATAGTGATAATGTAATTAATTCTCCCACTGAGAATATGGGACGAAGTGAAGAGATGCCCTTTGTCCTCTTCCTGCATTCTCGCCTCTTCTTCAGCTCACTATTGAGAATGAACCCTGAAGCACTTATCCTTTACACACTTAGCAAGAAGAAACCATGACTTGCTTCTCAAGGTTTTGGAAGAACCTGCTGGGTGCCTCACTTCAAGAGGGCGTATAAAGCCCCTCCTCATATTTGCTTCTCTGTGTAACCATGCATATTGCCTATGCATGTTGGAAAACAGCGACTTTTTTTTAAAAAATAAAAGTTTTAATTTTAAAAACTTAAATTGACCTTTTTGGTTTTTGTTTTTGTTAAGATGTCAGTTTTGAAAACACAGGTATATGGCCGGGCGCGGTGGCTCACGCCTGTAATCCCAGCACTTTGGGAGGCCAAGACGGGCGGATCACGAGGTCAGGAGATCGAGACCATCCTGGCTAACACGGTGAAACCCCGTCTCTACTAAAAAATACAAAAAACTAGCCGGGCGCGGTGGCGGGCGCCTGTAGTCCCAGCTACTCGGGAGGCTGAGGCAGGAGAATGGCCCGAACCCGGGAGGCGGAGCTTGCAGTGAGCTGAGATCCGGCCACTGCACTCCAGCCTGGGCCACAGAGCGAGACTCCGTCTCAAAAAAAAAAAAAAAAAACAAAAAAACACAGGTATAAGTTAGGATATTAATTCCAGAAGATTCTGAATTATGGGTGGGAACTTAAAATGAGCACGTAGTATATTTGAGATGGGTGTTCATTTAACCTATTGACGAAAGGCTTTATGTGTAAATCATGGAAGACCCTGTCTCTTACGCACTACATTCCTTTTCTTCCCACGGTTTTCAGTGCTTCTGGCAGCCTCAGCCTTTAACCCCCGAGTTCTGTACATCCATAGTGACGGTTATATGATTGTTAAACAGTTCATTCACTTAAATTTATTTGCTGTTGGGTTTTTTAAAAAGCCACAATGGAAATGGAAATCATTTAAACAACTGGTGTCATCAAGATATCAGAAGGGATATCCTAGCTGTAGATATGAAAAATTAACCTTTACAAGTATAGAAAGGATGTTTTGCTACTTTATGATTAAGTTAATAATTTAGGAAAGCTGGTATCCTTTGTGGCCTTGTAGAGGAAAACGAGGAATCAGTTGGAAAACTAGTTATTTAAAAATTTTCAATGTGAACTGCCTGAAAGGGAATGTATATAAATTTTATTGAAAAACACCTTTATTTATGTTAATTAAATCATGGCATATAGAATGAAATGTTGTGAATTGATAACAAAGAAAGATGTATTGGTGCTCAAATACAAAGATCTCCACTATGATTATGTGTGTGTTAAAACGCATGTACACAGATTGATGCTGACATTTATGAACTGGAACCATTTTGAACAAGGCATCTTTATTAGTGGCTGCTTCTGGGGAGTAAGACTGTAGACTAGGAGAACAACTTGGAGCTTATGGAGTTACTTTTTGGTTCACTTGAAATGATTTTGTGTGTACTATACTGTTTTAGAACTTTAATTTAAATGAAAATTCCCTTTATAGAGAAGAAAATGTTCAAATATTCACATTTGTAACTGCAGAGAAAATAGAAACATTTGTTAAAATCATGATATTCCCTAAATTTCTGTTAATATTTAATATTATTTAATTTTACCTTTAATTTTGGGGAAATTCTCTTAAGTTTTGGTATAAGTTGGATGTGAACAATGAAATACACGTATTTAATTAATGTTGGGTCTTCGCTTTGTGGCCCAGGCTGGAGTGCAGTGGTGCGATCTTGGCTGACTGCAGCCTCCTGGGCTCAGGCAGTTCTCCTGCATTGGCCTCCCAAAGTGCTAGGCTCACAGGCATGAGCCACCATGCCCAGCCAGAACACATTTTAAAAAGTAACATTGTGGCCAGGAGGGGTGGCTCACGCCTGTGATCCCAGCACTTTGAGAGGCCGGCAGATGGCTCGAGCCCAGGAGTTTGAGAACAGCCTGGGCAACATGTCGAGACCTTGTCTCTACAAAATTAGCCAGGCATGGTGGTGTGCACCTGTAGTCCAGCTACTTGGGAGGCTGAGGTGGGAGGGTCACTTGACTGTGGGAAGTCAAGGCTGCAGTAAGCTATGATGGTGATCCTGCCACTGCACTCCATCCTGGGCAACAGATAGAGACCGTCTAAAAAAAAAAGTGACATTGTGGAGGAAAATAGTTAAATTGTTGACGTGTAATTTTCTGTGATGATTGTTGTGCTAAGAGAGTTTGGGTATTCTTTATCTGAAATGCTTGGGGCCAGAAGTGTTTCAGATTTTGGATTTTTTTTTTAAATTTTGGAATATTTGCATTATATACTTCCCAGTTGAGCATCCCTAAACCAAAAATCCAAAATTCATAATGCTCCAGTGAGCAATTTCCTTTGAGTGTTATGTCGGCTTTCAGAAGTTTCAGATTTTGGAGTATTTTGGATTTTGGATTTTCAAATTAGGGATACTCAACCTAATAGAGGTGGGTCAGAGGTGTATACATTTATAGTTTTGATAGATTGTTTCAAATTGCTCTTCATGGAGGTTGTACCAATGTATATTCCCAGTAACCCATGAATTTGTGCCTGTTCCCCACACCTTTGTCAAGCATTATATTTCAAAATAGTTTATATTTTTTACATTTAAGAGAAATGCAAATTATAACTACAATGAAATAGCATTTTTCACCTATTATGAGTGAGGTTGAATGGTTTTTCACTTATTAAGAGGCATGTTTTTTCTGTGAACTAGATTTCATATTCTTTACTCTTTATTTTTGGAAAATTGCTATTTTCTTACTGATTTATACATGTTATTTATGTATTAGGCAAATAATAAAATCAGTGGGGTAAGAATGGATTATTTAATAAATAGTGCTGGTACAATAGGCCATCTATTAATATATTAAAAATAAAATTCAGATCCC
Source organism: Macaca fascicularis (assembly GCF_037993035.2). Lineage (NCBI taxonomy): Eukaryota > Metazoa > Chordata > Mammalia > Primates > Cercopithecidae > Macaca > Macaca fascicularis. Next base: position 187,901,504 of record NC_088379.1, read on the forward strand.
TATGCCTTCCCACACACAAAAATTGTACATCGATTTATGCCTAAAATCAACAAAGAGAAACATTTTAAGCTATTAGAAAATTATAGGTGGATGGATATCTGTATTTCATAGTAGTGGACTACAGTAAAATTAAAACTCTGACGTGACAAAAGGCATACATTAAAGACAAAAGGGGGAATGTTTGCATATAATCAATAAAAAGTTAGTATCCTGAATGACTAAAGATCTGTATTTTATTTTTATTTTTATTTTTTTGTGACAGAGTCTCACTCTGTTGCCCAGGCTGGAGTGCAGGTATGATCTCAACTCACTGCAGCCTCCACCTCCCAGACTCAATCGATTCTTGTGCCTCAGCCTCCTGAGTAGCTGGGATTACAGGCATGCACCACCAACCCTGGCTAATTTTGTGTTTTTAATAGTGATGGGGTTTCACCATGTTGGCCAGGCTGGTCTTGAACTCCTGGCCTCAAGTGATTCACCCACCTCGGCCCCGCAAAGTGCTGGGATTACAGGTGTGAGCCACCGTGCCTGGCCAAGATCTGTATTTTAATAAGTAAATGAGAAAGAAGAAAATGGGGTAAAAGTAGCAACCAGTTCTCAGAAGAGAACAGAATGATCAATGAATATATGGAAAGATCTCAATTTCATTAGAGGTAATAGAAATGCAGAGTAAAACTGCAATGAAATACCATTTCATTTCCATGAAATTTACCAAAATTAATTAAGCCTAACAACATCAGGTATGGAGAGGATGTAGGGAAATGGGAACTTTCATCATTGTCAATAGGAGTGTGAGTTGATATTACTACTAAGGAAGCTGTTGGCACAATGTATGTCAGGTTAAACATTTGCATCCTGTTCAGCTCAGGATTCCATTTGTATATCCTAGAGAAACTCTTGCATGTGTGTTCAAGTAAGTTCCATTGTAGCTTAATTTGTAAAAGCAAAAAATTTTGAACAATACAAATGTCTGTCAGTGGGAGATTGTATTAAACGATTTTTATGGTTTAATTATAGAGTGCTATACAGCTGTTAAAATAAATTAACTAGAATCTTGCTACAAATACCAACATAGACAAATCTCAGTGATGGTGTTTAGAGAAACACAGCAAGTTTCAGGTGTGTGTGTGTATGTGTGTGTGTGTGTGTGTTTCATGTAAAATTTAAAACCCCACAAAACTAAGGTGTATAGCATTTATGGATACATACATAGGTGGTCAAGATTTTAAAACAGGAATGCTCTACCCCAGCAGCAGGAGAGTGATTGTCTCTGGGGAAGGAAGAGTGTGGGGCGGTCTATCCTGAAAGATATCTCCAGTTCTTTATTTTTTAAATCCGAAGGCAAATGTAGCATAATATCATTTCTTAAATCTTGGTGTTATAGACAAATATGTTTATTTGCCTTCATATTTTTTGACATATATTAAATATACATTTTGAATTTTCCACATGCCTTTTCACTATATATAGTTTGTGCTTTATACTATTAATATGATGAATTTTATTAATGAATTTAAATTTAAAAGATTTCCTAATTTTGATATGAAGCTGGATTCTATTTTTTTTTTTTTTAGGATTTTTACATTAATATTTTTGAGAGTAGTCTAGTTTTATTTTCCTCCTCTTTTGATGCCTTATTTACCAGATTTTGGTTGTAATGTTATGCTGACTTCCTAACAAAATTTGGAACTTTCATTCTTCTCCATGTTTTGGAACAATTTAAGTATCACTGGAATTAAATATGTTCCTTGCAGTTTGGTAGAATTCACATTTATAGATTATGAGATCTTGTACTTTTTCTGGGAGGGGGGTGGTTCTTGTAGATAGCCATATGGATACCCAAACAGTTACCTGTTAGTTATCTATTTGGTAGCAGATAACTGTTTCGGTATCTATATAGCTGATTTTCTCATCTTCAGGGGTCAGTTTGGTATTTACATTTCCTGGAAAAAAATCTTTGGTGTTTTCAAATTTTATTAGACAAGATAATCCTTTCATGTTCTTTTCTTTTCTACTGCAACTGCAATCGTTTTCCTGTTCTCATTTATAACTTTGTGTATTTGTGCTTTTTTCTTTTTTTTTTTTTTTCCTTTCTCTAGTTTAGGTTACCTAACTTCTCAGTTATTTGGGTATTTTTTTCTTAAAGTAACCAGCTCTTGGACTTATTGATACAAATGACTCTTTTTCTAATTCGGTACTTTATGCTTTTGTCTTTATTTTTTCCTTCTGCTTTGTTTTTCTTTTTTTCTTTTTTTTGTTTTTTGTTTTGCTGAGATTACAGCCATGAGCCACCATGCCCAGCCTGCAGATCTTTTTTTTTGAGACGGAGTCTTGCTCTGTTGCCCAGGCTGGAGTGCAGTGGCATGATCTTGGCTCACTGCAACCTCCGCCTCCCGGATTCAAGCAATTCTCCAACCTCAGCCTCCCAAGTAGCTGAGATTACAGGTACCCACCACCACGCCTGGCTAATTTTTTGTATTCTTAGTAGAGGTGGGGTTTCACCATGTTGGCCAGGCTGGTCTTGAACTCTTGACCTCGTGATCTCCTGCTATGTTGTGATTTCGTTATCTTGTACTTATCAGTTTTGAATTATTTATTCAGAGCTTATAATCTATGGTAGCTCAAACTCCTCCACAAAAACATGGAAATGATTAGACACACTACATTTTTCTGATGGAATGTGTAGCCAAAGAAATTGTCCCAAAAGCAGGAAGCATTCCCAGTTCTCACCACTGCCAGGGTGTTTGGAGGGGACCCAGGGCTATGAAGGCTGCTTGTAATGTGTGAGACTGATGTAGGGATAACGGCTGGAGTTACAGGCTTTCCTTCAGGGCTTCTTCATGCCCACAGTGCCTCAGGGATGGAAGCTGTTGTATCAAATAAGGCCTGTTTCCCGGAGTGAAGATGCAGGTGCATCCTCGGTTTTTACGGGTTCAATTTGCAAGTTAACTCAGTTCAAGGGTACCATGAAATATGCTTTCAGGTACTGTGTTCAAATTACCTGACACATATTTCTAGCTATATATAGGTGCTCCCTGACATCTGTTCTGTTTTGGTATTGTAGCTATCATTGCTTATAGCTTATAGTTATTGTAATACTTTAAGTAAATTCTTTATCATTTATAAAAATGAATGTTAAAAAATTTTCAAAAATGCTATTTGTAGCAAAAAACATGAGGACTCCTTTGCTTCAATTAAATGCTTGTTTGATTTAAGCCAGTTGTCTCTGTGTTCCGTTGTGAAAGAAAATGAAAAAGATTTAGTTTGGTATTGCATTGTGTAATACTGGGTCTAAAGTTTTATAATATTGTCTAATCTTCTTGCTCCTGCCAGCCCCCATATAACATTAAGCCCTTTGAAAACTTTTCATACTCAACTTAGTATGCTTTTTTAGGAACTGTTTTAATATCAAAGTAGAAAACTCCGTACAGTCTTTGAGTTTACTTGAGTCTGTAGGTGTTTTATTTATCTTCAGTGTTCCAGAAGAATTCATGCTCATTCCCATGTTCCTCTCTCCGTGTTAGAAGGGAGAAAACATCACTCATTCCCAGCTGCATGGCACTGAAGGCCTCTAGGACTGTTTAATGAACACACACAGTTGGTGAAATGAGAAGGACTGGCCTTGTTCATGTCCACGGCTAGACTAGGGTGAGGCGAGGCATCTCACTAAGGAAAGGCCCGGGGTACAGAATTTAAGGGGGCACTTACTCTGCCATGCATGTAGATGCAAGGTCAGCATGGCATAACTCTTAGAACAAGTGCCCCTTAATGTTGTGCCTTAGGACCCTGGCTTGCCTCAGCCTGGTCCTGGCCCGGTTCAGTTCCTCCATGTGTCCACTCTTTCCTCCTTCTGCAGACTCTCTCTTAGCCTGTTTATTCTCAAAGTAACTAGGAAACCACTGTATTGTTCATTCGGGTATTGAGATAAATTTTGTCCACTGCTGACAGAACTGGGTGAGAACAAGTTATTATTATGGATTGTTTGAGAGGTAATGTCAGTGCTTCTCTCGCTGGATTGCATATTTTAAGAGTCTTGCTACTGAGAGCTTGTTCCTAAAGCCAGTCCTCTGGGATCCTATTATGGCAGAGAAGGTTATCAGATGCAATGACATCCTGGTTCTCCACTCAGCAGGCATCGTGGGGCTTCTCAAATATCTAGTATTTGCCCCCAAATATGACTTGGGTGATAGATATGTATTCTTTCTATCCACTATTGTCATTTTTGTGGCAAATAACACTAGGGGGTTCTTAGGAATAGGACTGTTGTAGATTAAGTGGCAGCAGAGTTTCCTTAGCACTTTCCAAAACCTACATATTTTACTTTCAGGTCAAAGGATAGATTAGTTTTTACATCAAACCTAGTAGAGTGAATATGAAGAAGAAGAACTGTGATTTGGAGAGTCTTCTATGGACTATGTATGCACACACACTGGTTTATTTTATTTTATTTATTTATTTTTTTGAGACAGGGTCTTGCTCTGTCACCTAGACTGGAATCATAGCTCACTGCACCCTCCACCTCCTGGCTCAAGTGATCTTTCTGCCTCAGCCTCCTGAGTAACTGGGACTACAGGTGCAAGCCACCATGCCCAGCTATTTTTTTTTTTTTAAGAGATAGAGTCTCACTGTGTTGCCCAGACTGGTCTCAAACTCCTGGGCTCAAGCAATCCTCCTGCCTCAGCCTCCCAAAGTGCTGGGTTTATAAGCATAAGCCACCATGCCTAGCTAGGAAAGAGACCTTTTGATGAAGAAAGGGTCAAAGTCATGAGAATTACAAATGTCACTGGAAAGCAGAATTGGTTTGCAAAGGAAAGGTGAAGAGTTTGACCTTGAGCATGTTAAATAATAAGGTAATATATTTCTGATGATTCAGATATTAAACGTATAAAATGATTCCTTAAAGAAAGCAAGAAGAAAAATAGATGAATAATCTTCAAACAGAGAAGGCCTTTCTAGGCATTTTATAAAACCCAGAAGCATAAAATACTGGGAAATTTAATAAAAATTCATGTTCATGCCACAACACAGATGGACCTCAAGGACATTATACTAAGTGAAATAAGCCAGACAGAGAAAGAAAAATATTGCATGATCTCACTTATATGTGGAATCTTTAAAAACAAAAAGTCAAATATATATATATGGAAATTGAAACAGTGGTTATCAGGGATGGGCTAGGGGCTAGCAGATGGGGAGATGTAGGTTCAAGGATACAAAGTAGAAGATATGGAGGATGGGCATGTCTAGAGACCTAACTACAACATGAGGACTACAGTTAATTGTAGTGCGTTATATTTGGGATTTTTGCTAAATGAGTAGATTGTAGCTGCTCTTGCCCCCACCAAAAAGGGGGGATAACTATGTGAGGTGATAGATGTGTTCATATGCTTCACCATAGTGACCATTTTACTATCTATACGTTATACACCTTAAATGTATACAATTTTTTAAATTCAAAACATGAAACTATAAACACCCATAAAATCTAAATTGAAAACATATATATATATAAAAAACACATTACAAAGGGCCAACTGTCCCAATTATTTAAGAGCTTTTTACGGATTATAAGAGGCATCCAATTTAAATATAAGAGATATTTTCCAAGGAAACTATGAGAACAATCCAATCTAATAAAGAAATGTACATTATACTAAGTGAAATTAGTATAAGATCTTGGGTCTAGGAGTTCAAGACCAACCTGGGCAACATAGTGAGGCCCCCGTCTCTGGGGGAAAAAAAAAAAAGAGGCCAGGTGCTGTGGCTCACACCTGTAATCCCAGCACTTTGGGAGGCCGAGGCGGGCGGATCACGAGGTTAGGAGTTCGAGACCAGCCTGGCCAATATGGTGAAACCCCGTCTGTACTAAAAATACAAAAATTAGCCGAGTGTGGTGGCGCTTGCATGTAGTGCCAGCTACTCAGGAGGCTGAGGCAGAAGAATTGCTTGAACTTGGGAGGCGGAGGTTGCAGTGAGCCAAGACCATACCACTGCACTGTAGCCTTGGTGACAGAGCGAGACTGTCTCAAAGAAAAAAGAAGAAGAAGAAGAAGAAAATTCACTAGGCATGGTGGTGCATGCCTGTAGTCCCAGCTGCTCAGGAGTCTGAGGTGGGAAGGATTGCTTGAGCCTAGCAAGTGGAGGTGGCAGTGAGTTGTGATTGTGCCTGCATACCAGCCTGGGCAACAGAGCAAGATCCTGTCTTAAAAAAAATCAAAATGTCTCTTTTTGTGGCTCTTCTATAAGACATCCTCCTTGTTCTTCACCTTAATCGTTTACTTTCTACTTGTTTTTTGATTGTGTCTTCCAACCCCTTAAAAATGGGTGTTTTTCAGAATTCTGGGTAGGGGGGCCATTTATCTTGCTACTGTTGTATAATCAGGGCCAGCACAATGCTTGACACATGTGAGAAGCTGTATTTATTGAATGAATGGATGAATGTACCTCTGTTCTTGTCTTCCAACTGTTTTCAGGATTTTCCACATTGGTATTCAGAGGTTGCCTCCAAAATAATGTGTCCCAGAACGATCTCATGCAATAGATGTAGTGTATCTGAACAAGGTATTTATAGCATTATTATGAAGAACATAGTGAAATATAGCCTTTTAGTTAGGCATACTAGTAATTGAGTGATTTATTATATAAGTACTGTATTGCCTGGTGGACATATAAAGGGAAAGGACTTAAAAGTTTTAATTGATTATTTGGCTCAACATAAGCAAAGAGTGTGACCTGATTTTTGAAAATGCTAAGGTGATTTCATATGATCAGAAGAATAAGTTTTTTTTACTTGACACTATACCTGAAATATTGCGTTTGGTTTAGGGATAGCAGTTACTTGGAGTTCGTTTACAACTAACGGCTTAATGAATGGTGAAGGGACTGGAAATTATGTCGCAAGAGGAATGATTGGTGGAAAGGTGAATACTTAGCCTGAAGAAGATAATTTTTGGGGGGGAAGGGCATCTCTTATGACTGGATGATGATGTAATTTATTGTTCAAACCAGGGCTCTTTGAGACTGAAGGTCAGCACTGTCTGTATTTATCCTGGGATGATGGGCATGGATTAGGACAGTCTTAGCAAATGGAAACATGGTTACCTACTTATCTTCAAATATTTCAAGGTCTGTCTTGTGGAAGAAAGATCAGACCTCATTTATGGGAGATTTAGGACCAGCGGACACAACTATAAGAAGACCTGCATCTTTTTCCTTAGAACAAGCCATAATCCAGTTCTTCAGTTGTTGAAGAATGGAAGGGCTGCCTTACAAAGTGGTATGTTTCTCATCACTATTGATGCCAAGAATCCGTATAGTTGTTCTAAGTCTTGATAATGTACAGGTTAGATGAATCGATTTGTACCAATCCATCAAATGTTTGGGTATTTTATTCTTTTCAGGTACGATGCAGATGTCCATGTACTTATTACATTTAGTTTAATCATTTGGATACTTCTGGCTTTTTACTAGGGAAAGTTAGAATCCATGTCTTTGATGGCTTTTGTGATAGCTCTACGTCTGCAGTCATTTGATCACTTACACCAGCTGCACGACTCGTCCATTTTATCTTACCGCACAGCTCCCTCTTTTCTGTTCAGCAGAGTGCAGGGCTGTTGTGTTTTCTGTCTCTGGCTTTTTTCTTCACTTTCGGCATCTGCCCTTCTTTTGCCTGGAAATGTAAGTGTATGCTCTTATTTGGTGTAACACTCTTCTTTATTCCTATCTTTTTTTTTTTTTTTTTTTTGAGATGGAGTCTCGCTCTGTCACCCAGGCTGGAGTGTAATGGTGCGATCTCGGCTCACTGCAAGTTCCGCCTCCCAGGTTCACGCCATTCTCCCGCCTCAGCCTCCTGAGTAGCTGGGACCACAGGCGCCGCCACCACACCCGGCTAATTTTTTTTTTTTTTGTAGAGATGGGGTTTCACCATGTTAGCCAGGATGGTCTTGATCTCCTGACCTCATGATCCACCCGCCTTGGCCTCCCAAAGTGCTGGGATTACAGGCGTGAGCCACCGCGCCCGGCCATTCATAAGTATCTTTAAAATTAAAAAAAAAAAAAAAATTATGTGTGGCTGGGTTTTTATGTGAAACAAAAGGTGTTTATTTTGATCTTCATGGCAGAGTAGTTAAAGGGATGCAAACTTTGGATCTGTTCAGTTTGTACTGTGAGTGCTGTGGTCTTTCCTTGGCTTCCACAGGGCACTGATTATGTACTTGATTCTTTGGTAGCTTATTTAGTCCTTAACAGCAACTCTAAGAGGTAGACGTGACTATTTCCATTTTTTAAAGAGGGTTAGAAAGGTTAAATAATCTGTCTGAGGTGACCTAGCCGGGAGGTATGTAAGCTGGATGTGAGCCCAGTTTCTTCATTTGTCCACGTATTTCTTCGTTCAGCCACTGTCTGAGTGCTTGCATTGTGCCAGGCCTCATGCCAGGTCCTGTCTGCTTCTCTGGATTCGTACATAACGAGTCACTTTCTTCTTTCCCTGCAAATACTCTAGTCACATTGGGCATTGTCCTTTACCTCCTGAAAAAAGACTCAAAATGTACTATTTAAATGTTAAATCTCATCCGAAAAGTACTTTCACAGCAACATTTAGACTAGTGTTTAATCAAATATCCAAGTACTGTGTCCTAGCCAGTTTGACACATAAAGTGAACTGTCACTGCAATCAAGACAGTATGGTATTTGTGAAAGTTAGATATAGATCAGTGAAACGTAATAAAAAATCCGGAGATGGACCCACACAATTATGGACATTTGATTTTCGAGAAAGCTCAAATGCTGTTTAGTGAAGAAGAGTTACTCTTTTTAACAAATGGTATTGGACATCTATATGCAGAAAACAAACCCCCATGTAAACTTCACATCTTATTTGGAAATTAACTCAAAGCTGATCATAGGTATCAATGTAAAATATAAAATTATAATTTTATAAATTTTATAATTTTATAAATTTTAGAAAATACATCAGAAAAAATCTTCATGACTTTCTGTTGGGCAAAGAGTTCTTAGACATGACACTAAAGCATGATTCATGAAAGGAAAAATGGTAATTGAGACTTCGTCAAAATTAAATACTTTTGTGAATGATGCTGCTAAGAAAACGAGGTTGAGCATATTTTTGTATGTTTATAGGCCATTTGTTTCCCTTTTCTTTGAAATTCCTGGATGGGGTTTTTGTTTTTTCTTGTTTGTTCATCTTCTTATTGGTTTGTTAATGTTTTATTGATTCTTACAAGTTCCTTAAGTATTTAGGAAGCAAATCTTTGTGAGTTCTTTGTGCTGCAAATATCTTCCCCTACTTTATTGCTTGTTTTTAAACTGTCTTGGTGGAGATTTGGATGAATGGCAGTTCCAAAGTTAATATAGTCAGATTTGTCCATCTTCTTTCTCATTTGTGCTTGTGCGTTTTGTTTCTTGTGCATCCTGAGGTCATGATGTCTCATACTACATTATCTTTGCCAAGCTTTAGAGATTTGCCTTTTATATTTGGGGTCTTCAGATCTCTAGGATTTGATCTGTGAGTATGGGTTATAGGATGAGACCAATTTCATTTTTTTTTCTCCTGTATGTCTGACTTGTCGTCACAGCTCTGTGTGTGGAAAAGTCCAGCCTTTCCCACTGAGCAGCCGTGATGCCTCTTCCACACCAGTTTCTTCTAGAAATCAAGTCCCCAAGTTTGTGTGGGCCTATTTTTGTGTTGCAGTTCAGTTCCTTTAGTTCTTTTATTCATTCCTTTTGCCAATATCACGTTGTCTTCAATATTATAGTTTTATAATATTGATAACAAATCTTGATATTTGGTAGGGAAAGTCTCCCAGATTATTTATGTGAAGACAGTGATATCATTTACAAATAATGACACTCTTGTTCTTCCTTGCTTATCCTTAATCCTTTTATTTCGTTTTCCTGCCATTCAGTACTAGCTCAGACTCACAATACAGTGTTGAATTGAAGTAGTAATAATGAGCATCTTTGTCTGGTTCTAAATCCTACAGGGAGTACTTTCAATGTAAATAGATATTTTGTAGACACCCATTACCAGGTTAAGGAAGTTCCCTTCTGTTCCTAGCTTGCTAAGAGGTTTTTGTCTTTAATACACGGGTGTTGAATTTTATAAAAATATTTTCTGCTACTTTTTAGGTAATCAAATGATTTTTTTTTTTTCTGTGAATAGCACAAGTTTATTTTAAATACATTAATTTATATTCTCACATCAAGCCAACTTTACATTCCTGGAATTAACCAAAATTGGTCATGAGTGGTGGTTATTATTATTGCACTTGCTAGGATTTGACTTATCAATGCTTTATTATTAGCCCCCGTTCCCAAATTTAAAATGCATCCCTATTTCAGGGATATTAAGTTTTCTTTTCTTTCTTTTTCCCTTCCCTTCACTTACCCCTTCCCTTCTTTTCCCTTCCCTTTTTTCCTTTTCTTTTCCCTTCCCTTTTTTCCTTTTCTTTCTCCTTCCCTCTTCCCTTTCCTCTTTTTCCTTCCCTTTTTTTCTTTTCTTCCTTTTTTTTTTTTTGCAACCAGGTCTCGCTCTGTTGCCCACACTGGAGCTAGAGCACAGTGTTGTGATCCTAGCTTACTACAACCTTGAACTCCTGGGCTCAAGCCATTGTCCAGTCTCCACCTCCCAAGTGGTTGGGACTATGAGCATACCCCTTGGCCTGCCTGTTTTCTTTCTTCAAATGGCTAATGATAATTGTAGGGTGCCATAGATTAAGATGTATTCTGGGTTTAGAGATTTAAAAATGTATGCCATAATGCCAGTTAAGTGTTCTGATTTTTTTTTTGTTTTATATCTATGTTCTCAGGTGAGCTTGGTTTACAATTTTACTTTCTCATGTTTTTCTTTTTCTTTTTCTTTTCGTTTTTTTTTTTGAGATGGAGACTTGCCCTGTCGCCCAGGCTGGAGTGCAATGGCACGATAACTCACTGCAACCTCTGTCTTCCAGGTTCAAACGATTCTCCTGCCTCAGCCTCCCGAGTAACTAGGATTACAGGCGCCCACTACCATGCCCAGCTAATTTTTGTATTTTTAGTAGAGACAGGGTTTCACCATGTTGGCTAGGCTGGTCTTGAACTCCTGACCTCATGATCTGCCCACCTTGGCCTCCCAAAGTGCTAGGATTACAGGCGTGAGTCCCCATGCCCGACCTTCTCATGTTTTTCTTGTTAAGTTTTGGCATTAAGATTATGTACCATGATGAAATGAATTGAGAAACGTGCCCACATTTTCTAGACTCTGGAATTGTTGGTGTAATATTTATTTCTTGACTGGTTGAACAAGCCCATAAAAGCATATGGGTGTGGCATTTAACTAGTGATAGTTTCTTTATTGCTTACAAAACTATTCAGGTTTTCTATTTCTTCTTGATTCTGTTTTTTTTTTCAGTTTCATTGTTTAAAGGATTTTGTTCATTTCATCCATATGTCCAAATTTGTTAGCATAAAGTAACTCGTAATAAATTAATATATGATTAATCTATACAACATCTATTGTCTCTCTCTTGCTTTTTTTTGGCAATTCTTTTTGTTTGCTTTTGTTAGATGTTAGTTTTATTATCCTTTCAAAGAACTAAGTTTTGACACTGACATTGTTCATCTTTTTTATAGTTTGCTTTCTGTTTCATTATTTTCTGTGCCTATTATTAATATTTCTGTACTTCTACTTCGGGTTGATTTTACTGTTTCTTTTTTTGAACCTCTTAAAAGGGATGCTTAGCATCATAGATGTTGGTCTTTTTTCTTTAAGAGTTATGCTTATTAGATAATAAACCTAAGTACATTGTGTTTTACTTGAATCTCATATGTTTTTATATGTGGCGTTTTATTATTTAGTTTTACAAAGTTTGTAATTGTTCATTTTCTTTTACCCCTAACTATTTAGAAGTACCATTCTGGCTTTACAGACAACTGTTCTATATGTATGCATCAGATCACACTTGTTAATTTTATTGCTCAGGTGTTTTATCTTGTTGCCTCTTGTCTGTTTCGTCTCTCTCACTGTGAATTTTAGTTTGTGAATTTTTTCATATAATTCTCATGATTTTTGTTTTGTATGATAATTTGATATTAGGTACTTGCAAACTGAGAACTATTACATCTTCTTGCTGAATTGTCCCTTTTATTGTTATGTAATAACCTTTATTTCTAAAATGCTTTTGCCTTAGAATCTATTGTTTCTATTATTAATATAAGTACACTAACTTTTAGTAATTTCCTTATTTTCGTTGTTTAGATGTGTCTTTTGAACATGATATATTTACATTTAAAAAAATCTAGTCTAATATGATCTTTATTTATTTATTTTTTTAATTCAAGACAGAGTCTCACTCTGTTGCCCAGGCTAGAGTGCAGTGGCGCGATCTTGGCTCACTGCAGCCTCCACCTCCTGGGTTCAAGCGATTCTCCTGCCTCAGCCTCCCAAGTAGCTGGGACGATAGGTGTATGCCACCACGCCCGGCTAATTTTTTTGTATTTTTAGTTGAGATGGGGTTTTACCATGTTGGCCAGGCTCGAACTCCTGACCTCAAGTGATCCACCCACCTCGACCTCCCAAAGTGCTGGGATTACAGGAGAGAGCCACCCCATCCGGCTGATCTTTATTTTTTAACTGGACGACTTAGTTTACGTTTATTATAATTATTACTATGTTCATATATATTTCTACTGTGTCATTTTATACTTTTTGTTTCCCCTGCCTTTTCTTCCTATTTAGTTGATTGATTAATTTTTCTCTCTACGAGCTTAGAAGTTTGCTGCTTCTTCTTTTTTTTTTTTTTTTGGTGGTTACCCTAGAAATGATGAGGTTCATATTTACCTTTTTCTGATTCTATTAATAATTGGTATCTTTATCCTCCTTTAGGACAAGTCTAGAACATTGTAGTACTTAAAGTATCCTTTCCCAACTTATATGCTACTTTTGTTCAGTATTTTAATTGTATATGTATATAGATACACATGTAGAAAGAGTACATGAGAGAGGACAAAAGAGCATTAATGTTTTATATAGTGTGTGTGTGTTTAAGTCACTTCCGTGCCACTTTCTTGTTCTTCATACCTTCTTGCAACTCAAGCCTACCAGCCGGGACCACCTTCTTTCCCTAATGCATACATTTTCAAGTGTCTTTTGTCAAAGATCTGCTGGTTGCACATTCAATTTTTCTTGGAAAATGTCTTCATTTCATTATCATTTTTGACAGATTTTTTGCTAAATATTGAGTTATATAGGCTGACAGTTATTTTCTCACAGTACACTGTTGATATAATTCCACTGCCTTCAGGCTTTTATTTTTGGTTTTGTAAAATCAGCTAACAGTATGTTATTCCTTTAAATGAGTTTTCTGTTCTCTTTTCTTCCCTTCCCCTTTTATTTTTTGAGACCAGGTCTCGCTCCGTTTAAAACATTTTCTTGTTATCTGTGGTGTTCCTCAGTTTCTGCTTGATGTGTGTAGGTATAGGTATAGATTGCTTTTTATTGATCCTTCTTGAGATCCACTAGACCTCTTGGATCTGTAGATAGGTGTTCTTTTTATGAATTCTGGAAAGGCTTTACACAGTATCTCTTTACATATTGCCTCTCTCCCATTCTCTCTCTTCTTTTTGGAGCTCTATTTAGAAAAATGTTACTTACTCTATGGTCTCTACCTCTTTCATATTTTTCATTTCTTTGGCTTTTGGGGCTTCCTTTTGGATAGTTACTTCAGTTGCAACTTTCAGTTCCCAAATTCTGTCTTTGTGTCTAATCTGCTGTGAAACTTCTTATTTGAAGTTTTAATTTTATGTTATTTTTGGGAGATCTCATTGGTTCATTTTCATTTTCAAATCTGGTCATTCTTTATTCATTTTTAAGACTCTCCTGGAAACACAGTACATGCTCATTTTATAGTCTGTGCTTGGTAATTCTTACACAGTCATGCTTTGCTTAACGATGGGGATACGTTCTGAGAAATGTGTTATTAGGCAGTTTCATCACTGGGTGAACATCATAGAGTGAGCTTATCCAACCGCGTGTTGCCCAGGACAGCTCTGAATGCAGCCCAACACGAATTCGTAAACTATCTTAAAACATTATGAAAGTTTTTTACAAAAATTGTTAAAGCTCATCAGCTGTTGTTAGTGTATTTTATGTGTGATCCAAGATGGTTCTTCTTCCAGTGTGGCCCAGGGAAACCAAAAGATTGGACACCGCTGTCATAGAGTGTACTTATACAAACCTAGATGTTATAGCCTATTAGGGCTATACCTAAAACCTAGGCCATGTGGTAGAGCCTATTCCTCCTAGGTTACAAATCTGTACAGCATGTGATTGTACTGAATACTGTAGGAGTTGTAACACAATGGTAAGTATTGTGTATCCGCATATCTAAACGTAGAAAAAGTGCTGTATAGGGCCCTTAACATGAATGGAGCTTGCAGGATTTCCAGGAAGTTGCACTGGGTGAGTCAGTGAGTGAGTGGTGAGTGAATGTGAAGGCCTTTAACATTACTATACACTACTGTACACTTTATAAACACTGCACACTTAGGCTGCATTACATTTATTAACAATTTTTTCTTCAATAATTAATGTTAACTTACTGTAACATTTTGACTTTAAAACTTTAAATTTTTTGAACTTTTTGACTTTTTTTAATGACACTTAGCCTAAAACACAAACACATTGTTCACCTGTTCAAAAATATTTTTTCTTTGTGTCCTTGTTCTATAAGCTTTTTTTGTTTAAAAATGTTTAATTTTTTTTATTTTTAAACTTTTTTGTTAACAGCTAAAACAAACACACACATTAGCCTAGGCCCGCATAAGGTCAGGACCATCAAGATATCCCTAGGTGATAGGCATTTCTCAGCTTCTTTATATATATATAAATATATATGTATATATATATATATTTTTTTTTTTTTGAGACAGGGTCTCACTGTTGCCCAGGCTGGAGTGCAGTGGCATGATCTTGGCTCACTGTGACCTCGACCTCTCCAGTTCAAACAATCCTACCACTTCAGGCTCCTAAATAGCTGGGACTATGGATGTGTACCACCATACCTGATTAATTTTTGTATTTTTTGTAGGGACAAGATTTTGCCATGTTGCCCAGGCTTGTTTTGAACTCCTGGACTCAAGCAATCTGCCTGCCTTGGCCTCCCAAAATGCTGGGTTTACAGGCGCGAGCCACTGTTCCCGGCCTATAGTCATTATGCGGTACATGACTGCTTGACTTTTCGTTGTTGCTGTCTGATAATGCAGACTTGTTTCTTTTGATTCTTGTTTTTGCTACCTTTGTTTCCTGGTATGTTTAGTGATTTTTGACTGTGAGCTGAGTTACTTATTTTTAATAGAACTTTGTATGTATTAATCGTTTGAGGCCTGGCGAAAGATAGATTTTTTTCAGAAAGGATTTATATTTACTTTTTCTAGGTGCTGAGGGGCTGTGCCAGTCTGGAATCACCTAAATTCCTATCTTTGCTTCGTTTTAGCCACCACACAGGGTAAAATTGGGCTGTAAAACCTATCTGGAAGTTGTATTGATTTTATGAATTCTTGGGGGAGGTAGGCTCCACCCTCCCCCTATAACCTTTGTGCCAGAGTTTCAGACAGGCTCTTTTTTTGCAGTTTCCTAGGGTTCTGGGATGGACGTGAGTATTAATTTACCATCATAAGAGCATCTAGTCTCTTTGGCATCTGAACATAATGGTAGGGTTTTGTTTAGTTTCCTCACTTTGGTCAACTCTGAGTGCGGTTGTAGATCCTAATTAAGAAAACTCATGCTTAGCTCAGGGGTTCGGGCATTGTGGTCTGCAGACCAAGTCTGGCCTGGTGTTTTCTTTTTGTAAATAAAGTTTTAATGGAACACAACAACATCCATTCTTTTATGTGTTATCTACGGCTGCTTTTGTACTTCAGTGGCAGAGTTAAGTGGTTTCAGCAGGAGACTGTATGGTCCGCAAAGCTGAACCTATTTATTGTTTGGTCCTTTATATAAAAGTTTGCTGACTCCTGCACTAACTCACTAACCTGATAGACACCCTCTCTAATTAGGGGAAAGTCTCCTTTAGGGCCCCATTTCCTTTTCTGGTTACTGCTTGCTTTCAGTTCCTGGCCTGAACATTCTTTATTTTCTTGCTAGCTCATGGACAAAGGCAAGTGTTTTTTTTTTTTTTTTTTAAGTAACACATTTAGTTGTCTTAAGCAGGATTGTTGGTCTGGCATCTAGTCCTTCATGTGGCTGGAAATAGTCTCTACATATGTATTTTTATAACACGGCCCCAGTGATTTCTTGTCAGACTTGGGATGCACTACAGGTAACAGCTGGATAGATGAGTTTGCAGAGAATGATATCACATGTACTTTGTGCCTTGAATTCTGGTCAAACTTGCAGAAGATGTGGGAATTGGAAGAGTGGCAGTTGACTGTAGTGGAGGTTTGTATCAGTAACATACTACTGATTCTGTCTCTTAGCAGCCAAGAAATTTAGGAGGGACCAGCTGCTTTGTAACCCCAGACTGCAGGATCACAGTGGTAACTCTTCTGCTTCCTTTAATCAAGGTTCAGTTGGGAGTCAGGAGGTAGAAGCTGGAAATCCAGCCATTGTTCCCATTTGGATGGGGTCAGCAGAATGAGAACACTTCCTTGGTGATCTCATCTAGTCATAGGTTTAAATTCTACCTCTGTATGCTCAGAAATCTCCAGTTTACATTGCTGGCCTAAACTTCAGGCTCTATGATGGCTACTTGACAGGTCTACTTTGAGGTCTGGTAGACCCCTCATCCAAAACATGTCCAAAAATGAACTCCCCATCTGTCCCCTGCATCTGGCTCTTTCTTTTCCATCTCAGTAAATGTCAACAGCGTTCCACCAGTAGATCAGGCCAAAAACCTTAAAGTCACCACTCTGTACTTCTTTCTTTCCTCTTGCCATTTGCCAAGGTCCGTGAGCAACCACAAAGAACAGCGCCCTCTGTTGACACATGATGGATATGATAGTGTGAGTGAGAAATAAACTTCGTTGTTTGAGATCTTAAACTTGTTTGTGGTCCTAGAATAACCAGGCCTGTCCTAACTGATACAGTTTATTATTCTGTAAGCACACACACATATACATTCACCCCTGCCCCTCTACCCCCCTCATCTGCAACCACAAAATGTTAGTTCTGAGAGCAGGGAATTGTTTTCTGCTTTTGTTTTTGTTTTAAATTGAGACAGAGTCTCATTCTGTCACCCAGGCTGGAGTGCAGTGGTGTGATCTTGGCTCACTGCAACCTCCATCTCCCGGGTTCAAGCGATTCTCCTGCTTCAGCCTCCCGAGTGGGTGGGATTACAGGTGCACACCACGACGCCCCGCCAATTTTTGTATTTTTATTAGAGACAGGGTTTCACCATGTTGGTCAAACTGGTCTCAGATTTCTGACCTCAGGTGATCCGCCTGCCTCCGCCTTCCAAAGTCCTGGGATTATAGGCATGAGCCACTGCGCCCAGCCTGGGAATTTGTTTTGTTTACTGCTGCATCCCTGGTATATATAGTTGCTCAATAAATACTTGTAAATGAATGAATGAATGTGTACTGTGTTGTAGGGATTGAGAACTGTTCAGGAATGTACAGTGGGGAGGAAGATAGATGTTTAACAAATATGACTCTAAAACAGTGAGTACACTGTGAACTGTGACCTTGGTCCAACGTATATCTGAATCATGTGGGCTGCTGATTAAAAGCGGAGATTCCTGTTGTGGTGCCCTGCCCAAGACCTACTAAGTCAGGATTTCTAGATGTGGGGCCTGGAAATCTTCCTTTTCAAGCAGTTTTTGGCAATGATTCTTTCATACACAAGATTTGAGACCCCTGCTTCAAGGGGAGAGTGGTCTGGTGCTGCCAATAGATAAAGACAAAGCAGATTTGCCCTTGTGTTGTTAATGGGAAGATACTGACTCATGCGGGAGTATAAACTATTAGAACTTTTCAATACTTTAAAGACTATATTGGGTTTAACAAGTATTTTTTTACTATGTATAAAGAAGCGTTGTTTTTAATAAGCAGAATTACAGTTTTACTGCTAGATAAAATTATTAATAAGACCTTACAAGAACAGCATGGAAAAGGGAAAATACATTTTACTTTCTTGACTTGTGCCCACTCTTTACTAGTAATTTTATAGTTTTTATAATAAAAGCCACGGCCTTTACTGAATTTTCACTCTAGGCCAGACACTGAATTTAAGAGCATAGGCTCTAGAGTCAGACTGCCTGATCTCAAATTTTTACCTCTCTGCTTAATAGCTGTGTAACCTCTCTGTGCCTCAGTTTCCTGAAATGAGGGTACTAATCATGCCCACTGCATAGTATTGTTCTGGGAGTAAAATTGGATAATTGTGCTCCGAAGAAAAGTAGCACAGGGTGAGACAGATCCGTGGGCAACCACAGGGGAGTGCTGAATAGGCAGAGGAATGAGTTGAAGGATTTCAAGGCTGTTAAGGAGCGTCTGATTTCTATTCTCCATGTATCAGTCAGCTCAGGCTGCCATAACAAAATACCATTGACTGAATGGCTTAAATAACAGAAGCTGATGTTTTCCCAGTTCTGAAGTCCAAGGTCAAGGGTCAGCAGATGAGGTTTGGGTGAGGGCCCTCCTCCTGGCCTGCAGAGACTGCCTTCCTGCTGTGTCCCCACATGGCCTTTCTTACTATGTGTGTGCTTGGGAAGGGGAGAGCGTCAGTTCTCTCTCGTCTCTTTTTATAAGGACACCAATTCTATGGGATCAAAGCCCTGCTCTTATGACCTCATTTATCCTTAAATACCTCCTAAAGACGCTGTCTCCAAATATAGTCACATTGGAATTAGGCTTCAACATATACATTTGTGGGAACATAACTCAGCCCACAGCACCCTACTACCACCCCAGGAGGCAAATATGTAGCATTCTCTAAGCCTAGATGGTTTCTCTACTATCTTCTAATGAGTGTCAGTTAAAATTGTTACCAAGTGGCTAGATTCACCTTTGTATCACCAAAAGACTTATTTCAAAGTATTTGGCATTTCTTTAGGTGCTGGTGTGTTGCTAAAATAAGGTACAAACACCCTGGGAGTAGGTCTTTCTGTATACTGAGAAGTGTATCATTACGTAGATTCATAGTTCTGATATCTTTATGAATTATATGTGACAGCTTTATGTTATTTTACATTTCTAACTAAATAGATATTATCTAATAGTCATTTAACAAATGTCTATTTGTCCTACTATATGCTAGTCACTGCTTATAGCCTTGAATACTACAGCAAAAAGCTTAGCAGAGACAAGGCTCTGCCTTCATGGCATATAGACTATAGCAGGGGACACGTGTTAGTAAGTAACAAATAAATACATAGGTCAATGTCTATGTGCTGTGAAGAAAACACAGAAAGGTATGGGAATTGTTGAGGAAAGCAGTTTGGTGGGTTGGAGTGCTCTTTTAGAAAAGTGATAGGAAAGCATGGGCATTCATCAGGGAAATATGTGAGAAAAGAACCTTTTCTGGACAGAGGGATGAAATACCAAACACAGAGGCCACTACTTAGGATATTCTTGACAAGTAGTATAAGGGTGACACCCCTTGGTTCTGGGATTTTATTGCCTGGAAATGTTCAATATTGCTGTTATTAATGTGAATAAGGTCCAGATTTAGCTGCAATACAAATTTTTCTGTCCCAAATATGCTTTTTTGTTTGAGACTAAGTTGTTACAGGTATTAGGTCACCACACCTCCCCTTTTAAAATCAAGACAACTGTTAAATTTATGAGTCAGTTTTCAGTTTATGCACTCTAATAGAGTAATGTGTTGCTGAGTTTTCAACCCACGTACAGTACTCTTAATGGAAAGAAGGTTGACCCTGACAAAGAGAGTGTGTGTAGGTCCTTCCAAAAAGAACATTTCTTTGTAATCTTTTCATTTTCTTCTAAAGCTTCATGTCAATTTTGTATTCTTTTAGAGAATATATTTGTGTCTATTTTAATATTGGAATAATGTTTTAAATGGTGGTTTGGGGAGCTGTGCCATGTCTGTCTTGTGGATTTGAATACCCTTGCCCTGAGGCACACTCCTGGCTTGCACCAGTATGAGAAGCCCTGGACTAGAGCCATGTGGTGTATGTTCTGGCTTACATTCAGCAGCAGGCTAATGTTACCCAAGGGCATTAGGGTGTGGGCTGGGTGGTTTTACCGTTCAGTATCCTGTAAAGCAAAACACAAATGTTCAACTTCCTTCCATAAATTATATATAAAATAAAAACCACAAAAATGCTGTTTTCTTCCCAGAATGTGCAATATAAAGTGAAGCATGAGAAAATCCAATCTCCTGTCAGGAATGAACAGTGAAATTCATCATCCTGTCACTGTCAGAAGAGAATCACCAGATAGAAGGTGTAGCAACAAGCATTGTCCCCACACCATGTTTATTTGGCTTTGGAATTCATGATGAGACACTCATTTTTGCAGGCTAATTTTCTTTTTAAATTATGTTTTATTGAAATAACATTAAAATTAACTTAGCAGTTTCTGCATATTTATCAACATTGGGTGTAGGTGACTCAAGCATGGCCTTGGGTCAGAAGAAAGCCAAACTCTTTGACATTTTGCCAGAAAAAAACTATCAGTGATGGCATAGGTGTGGCCCCTACACTCCTGACTTGCGTTGCAGTCATGGCATCTGCTTTCTCATAGTCCTTCTCAACAGCCTTCTCCAGGAAGTCATTACTAATTGATGAGAACTGCCTAGAGATGAAAGTCATTTGTCAGCTCTCTCCTGTTAAGTATAGATGAACCCTGTTTGGATAATTAGAAATGTGCTATAAAGTAGTGAACTCTGATGATCATTTTTAAAGTTTCATGTGTTCTTAATAATATACCAACATTTTTTTGGCTGGGCCTGGTGACTCATGCCTGTAATCCCAGCACTTTGGGAGGCTAAGGAGGGTGGATTGCTTGAGCTCACGAGTTCAAATCCAGCCTGGGCAATATGGCAAACCCCGTGTCTATAATAAATACGAAAATTTAGCTGGGCATGAGGTGGGAGGATTGCTTGAGCTCAGGAAGCAGAGGTTGCAGTGAGCCGAGATTGTGCCACTGCACTGCAGCCTGGGCAACAGAGACAGACCCGGTCTCACCTCCTCCCTGCAAAAAACATACACGCAAACATTTTAAGGCAAGAATTATGTTAAGTTTTACTTCTAGAATATTAAGTAAAATATATTTAAAGCTTTTACTAAAATTGAAGGTGGGATGTATATTGAGTTAAGTGATGACTTAATTTAAGTTTGGCTTGATGTTCCTAGAATCAGCTCTTTTCTAACAGAAAGGCCAAACTACTAGTGAATATGAAATTAAGATAACGGATACAGAGAAATAAAGAAGGAAATCGTAATAAACTCTTCTGAGTATCTTCTTCAGGTATATGTATTTCAGAAGCCTGTTTAAATGGGAACAGTTGATACGTCGCTTGCACATCTTCAGAACTTCTGAATGATTTGTGTCTCCCATTTGAATTACCTAGTATTTGAAAAATAACGAAGTTAGTTTCTTTTAAATGGTGAGTTGATTTTATTAGTTTTTCATTAGTCTGAATCAGGGAGCTTTTCCTTTGCTGTTGGTTGTACCTGTGTTGAAAGGAAGTAGTTGCAGAGATAATGTAAGATTATAGTTTGGTGAAATGTGACCATTTGACTTGAATAAATAATAATTGCTTACTCTGAAACTTTAGTGTCCTATTTTGGAATTTCGATTGCAGGTTGAAAAAAATTACAGATTTAGAGACTATAGTGCTAAGAGATTAGTACTAAAATATACTATGGTGAAGAAAACTGCTTGGCATTTTATAATTGTGGAGCACTGCTAAATCATTCTTTTGAAGATTAAAATTAATATTTGAAAGTAATAATTAAGTCCATGGCTGCCAAGACTAATTGAAATTTTTGTAGCGAGAAAATATATGATCCCAAATGTCATTACTTTTTCGCGATATGTCTTACTAATAAGAGGTTCTGGGTTCAGTAGTTTTCATACTAATTGTTTATAACAGACAAGATTTGTTTAATGATGTGTATGGTATACAGAATGTTGTTCATTGTAAATACATGTTGCATTCTAATTAGAAGATAATGTTGTAAGCAAACATTATTACTTCTAACTAGGGAAAAAGTGTCATGGCAACATCTAGGGCATTCTTGAATGCACTGTGCTTTTCTTGCTTTTCTTAGTCCTTGTTAGATTTGGTTTTGTTTAGCTGTGGAAATCTGACAAAAATCACACCCTAAGGAAGCCTAGCCATAGGTGAGCTGCTGTGCTCGTAGAATTCCCCGTGCTGCTTTAGAGTGGTTTGATTCCCTGGAGTTAGAGAAGGTGTTATCAGTTTAGCAGCTGCAGCTGCAACCATGGCTCGTGGTTGAGACTGTGGTTTTCATCTTGGCCCTGTGGATTATGGACTTTGTAGCCCTGTGGCAAGTTTCTTTGCCTCTCTCCCTCATAGGGTTGTTAAAGAGGTTAAATGTGTGTCATTTGTAACATTTAGAATAACAACTTTCTCGTAGTAAGTGAATATAAATGGCATTTAAAAAGAAAATTCCTGGCGATATTTATTTTCAAGCTATTTGAAAATATATTTAGAATTATTTTTTCTTTTATTGTTGAAAAGATGATAGAACAGCAGTATTAAAGAAGAGTTTAGGCTGGGCACGGTGGCTCAAGCCTGTAATCCCAGCACTTTGGGAGGCCGAGACGGGCGGATCACGAGGTCAGGAGATGGAGACCATCCTGGCTAACACGGTGAAACCCCGTCTCTACTAAAAATACAAAAAACTAGCCGGGTGAGGTGGCGGCGCCTGTAGTCCCAGCTACTCGGGAGGCTGAGGCAGGAGAATGGCCTAAACCCAGGAGGCGGAGCTTACAGTGAGCTGAGATCCGGCCACTGCACTCCAGCCTGGGCGACAGAGCGAGACTCTGTCTCAAAAAAAAAAAAAAATCCATATTGTCAATATTTTAAAATAATTTTTGTTTGCTTAATACCTTGTAATTTCAATTTACCTGCATGCGTATTTTATATAACTGAAATCATAATTGTATAGCAAGCTTGCTGGGAATGGGTTGGGCATAGTGGTCACAATATAGCCACATGGGAGAGGGCAGGGCGGTCTTTCCGCAGAAAGAGAGGAGGACTGCTAAGCAGCTGGAGCAACTTCTTCAGGAAGTTGAATGCATAAGGAAGAAGAACTATTTTCCCCCTTGCAAAACTGACAGGCATAAAAACATCATTATAGAAGCACTCCTGCATAGCAGTAGTGAGACTGTAAATTGAATATTTCCAGAGCCAGTAGCAGAGAAACAGAACAGTTGTTTGATCTGAACTTAACTAAAAGGATAATCTCAGATTGATGTTTTTATGTCTCATTAAATATTCTTCTGTAACCCTAGTTTCCCGGTGTAGTTTATGGGGCATGCCTGCCTTCATCTCTTATCCTTGTTTGAGACCATTACTGTGACTTCACTGTCAGAGATACTGCAATTCCTTAAGTTTTGAAGTTTGTTGATTAATGTGTCTCCTTGAAGGATTTATTATGATGCATGTAGAATAGACTCTTTAGTTGGGTATCTCATATTGATGGTAGGAAGGTCTGAGTAACAGCTTTTGCTTACCCTGGCTCCACCATTGGAGAAGTTGAGGTGACTTATGTTTTGGAGGCAGTTGCAACAATTCATTGCCAGAATGGTGGTCCCAGTCCTCTCTTCCTCCAGGTCTGAGGGCTCATGCCGAGTGGGGTTCTGATGGAACTGGTGAGCATGTGTTAGTAGAGGCCAGCCGCTTGGGGTCAAACAAATTGGACCATGATTTCATTTTCATCGTTGGCTTTAGGTGTTGGTAGAACTGGACTTTGAGAGGGCACTATTTCAGAGGAAAAAAGGAAGGAGGAATATGGATCGCCAGGACCTGAAGATCAGTTTCTCTCTCTATAGCTGAGGGCAATAGGGGGTGGACTCAATTATGGTAAACAGAACTGCTAGTTTTTTTAAACCTTTCTTATTTGACCTGTTGGAAAAGCTTTGACAATGAGATGTATGGAATTCAGAGTTTTGGGGAGTTCTTTCATGCCCTAGGTACCATAGGTTTGCAGAGTGATGGTTGGAACTTCCTTTTCTGGGACAGGATGGGGAAGGATCACAGGAATTGAGTGTCCGCAGGCTGGCCTGCTTATGTGCACAGTGTACAGCCTGGGTGGACACTAAGCCCTTTAGATGTCTGTCTGTATGACAGGGTGGGGCTGGGGCTGGGGAATGTGACAATGACCACGTTGTCAGCAGGAAAAGACTCTGCCAGGAAGGGTAGAAACCAGCTGTGGTCTGAGAAATGAGCCAGTGAAGCCAAAAGTTGAATCTGCACAGCTGGGCAATTGAAGGATCCAGAGTGACCAACAGAGAAGGAGACAGGTAAGCAAGGATCAGAAAATGGGATCCTTAGTTAATCTTGGGAGAGTACTGCATAGATCCATTCTGTTTTTCTAGGTCAGTGGCTCTCCAACTTTAATGTCCTCAAGAAACACTTGGAAAGCTTGTTAAAATAGTTTCCTATACTCATCCCCAGAGATTCTGATTTATTGGGTTGAGCTGAGGCCCAAGCTGTGAATTTGCAGTTCCAACAAGCTCACAGGTGATGTCAATGCTGCTGGTCCTTGGACCACAATTCTGTGTTTACACTGTATCACAGGCAAACTTTTCTTCTCCAGTCTCAACTTTTCTGAAAAGAGAAGGAAATAGGAACTTTTGAGTTCTTGTTCTACCCCAGATGCTTTTATATATATGTATAGCATCGTTTACTTCTCACAAACATAAAAGTCATACTATCTCTATTTTCTGTGAGGCTGTGGAGGCTCAGAGAAGCTAAGTAATTTGCCCAAAGCTACACAGCTAGTCTGTGTTATGACTGGTTTTTTGAGTTAATGCCAAATCCTTATTGTAACTCTTAGATTGTTTTCTCTACAAGTCGCTGCACAACAGGGTGAAGCTTCAGGCAGCGGAGGGAGCCTTCCCTTCAGTCGTGGGTGAGAAGCACTCAGATCACTCTGTTGTTATTGTAGATTTCTGCATTCACCAGGATCTACATGACAGTTATACCAAGTGAATTTCAGAGATCTGTCATTGGTAAAACCCCTTCAACTTTTTGCTTAAAAATGTCATAAAAGAGAATATTGAAAAATAATGAAATTTTAAAAGCTTAGGATCAAGCTGAAATGTTACAGAACTTTCTGGCCTTTTTCATTTAGGATTTCAGTTTTAAATTTGTTATGAGAGATTTTGAGTGATGTTAAAACAAAGGATTGTCTGCATTATTTAAGTTCTGTGTTTTGAAATGCCATAAAGACAAAACATAAAAGCATATCAAGGCAGATAGAAGAACAATAAGGTAAAACATGTTTTTCTCTGGTAAGGGATGTATTTGCACATGCTAACATCCTTCGTTCTGTTTCATTGTTCAAACTGAATGGGAACAGCCCTTATAAAATAAATACTTAGAGCAATTGTACTGAATAATCCTTTTGTTTTGAGTAGTTAAAAAAAAGCAGGTTATAAGAAATCTTAGAACTCGGTGAAATTACAGCTCTGCTGTTAAATGATCTCACTAAAGCCACCCTTAAACTCTAGGTTACCTCTTGAGTACAAAAGATATATGTAGTGTGTGAGACTGTGGCTCTCTCACAGTACTTTAGGAACGCACGTTTTCCCCTTCATATAAAAATACCTGACTTGGCAAAACTGAGTTTTTTTGGGATATAAAGTACTAATGAAAATACTGCTAAAAAACTATCCAAGTTTTCATCTGGTGATGATATTATTCCTTATTTATATCATTGCTGATGAATAGTGAATTTTAATAAACTAGGACTAGGAAGCCTGTTTAACCTTATTTAAATTAGATGTGAATCTTAGATTTTAACTAAGTAAATGTATTTATTCTACTACTTGTATGTCTTCTCCCCATTTTAATATTATGTAAAGAACATTGAGATCCATCTCTGATTTTCTTGTTAAGCTAGCTTAATGTTTACTGAATTCTATGAATATGTTCCCCACTGCCTTCCCTGTTTCTCTGCTTAAATCAGAAATGGCTTTCCTCCTATCTAAAGGTGGCACTATATAATGACATAAATAGGCTCAGGATTCCAGAAAATGATTGTATGTCTTTGCTTCTTTCTATGTATCTTTGCCATAGCTCTCAGCACATAAGGTAATGATCTATGTTCCTATGCAACTTCTGTTCCCAAATTTGAGCTCCTTGCAGCAAGAACTTCCTTATTCAACTAGGAATTTCTAGAAGAAACTGTGTCTTTCCTGTGCCAGGGTGTTCCGAATGAGTTAGAAAAAGCATTTAGTGTAGATGAGCAATTGGGAATGGACCCAGCCGGGCACAGTAGCTCATGCCTGTAATCCTGAGGCGGGAGGATCGGTTTAGGCCAGAATTTTGACTTTTTAAAGTATCAAATCCTATTTTTTTTTGTTTTTAATTGGAGTAGTGGTAGTAGGGAAGGGCCTTATTTACCGA
Organism: Macaca fascicularis; assembly: GCF_037993035.2. Classification (NCBI taxonomy): domain Eukaryota; kingdom Metazoa; phylum Chordata; class Mammalia; order Primates; family Cercopithecidae; genus Macaca; species Macaca fascicularis. The sequence continues at coordinate 187,928,064 of NC_088379.1, forward strand.
TGTTCAAAGTGTCTCAGTACATACTTAGTCAGCTTAATGGATAATCCGGAATTTCCTTTAGAATCTCACTCATCTTATTTAAGTCTTTTTTATTGTAAAAAAATAAAACATAGAAATCCACAGGATACAAAGTAGTATGGCTTTAATGAATTGTCATAAAGAGAATACCCTCCTAACACCAACCAGAACACTAGAACTTTGCCAGCCACCCCAGAAGCCTTTTACAGTCCCCTTCTCATAAAAGTAATTATCCTGACCTTTATGGTAATCATTTCCTTGCCTTTTTTTTTTTTTTTTTAGGAATACATGCTTGGGTGACAAAATGACAAATACCATAGGTTGTTGTTTCTTTTCAAAAACAAATCTTTGGCTGGGCACGGTGGCTCATGCCTGTAATCCCAGCACTTTGGGAGGCTGAGGCGGGCAGATCACCTGAGGTCAGAAGTTCGAGACCAGCCTGACCAACATGGAGAAACTCCATCTCTACAGAAAATAAAAAATTAGCTGGGTGTGGCACATGCCTGTAATCCCAGCTACTCAGGAGGCTGAGGCAGGAGAACTGCTTGAACCTGGGAGGCGGAGGTTGCAGTGAGCCAAGATTGCACCATTGCACTCCAGCCTGGGCAACAAGAGCGAAACTCCATCTCAAAAAAAAAAAAAAAAAAAAAAATCTTTAAGTCTTTTTTTAATCCATAGCTTCTCTTGTTTTTTGGCTGATAGAATCCCCATTGTGCAAATTCGTATTTTTTGTAAATTGATAGTGGATCTAGAGATTTGCTCACATTCAGAATATATGTATACGAACATTTTGAAAGCACACAGTGTCTGAGATGTTAGCAGCCGCTGATATCTACTGTCTAGATCCATGAATTAATATGGGGTTGCAAAACAATGATCTCATTCAGTCATTTCTTTTTCATTTGTTAGCTCAAATATTTCTTTAAACTGGGATTTCTCTTCATCTGCTTCTTTGTTACCCAGTAGTACAGGGTACCCAGGAGGCTTCTGGGATGCTGGGATTTACTAGCTATGGGGTTCTCCTGGGACGTCTTTGAGGTTGAGAAACTGAACATACCTAGAAAGGGCCATTTGATAGGCGTAGGTCCAGTGACAGTGTTTTGGTTCTTAGGTTGGACAGGGAGTGAGAGGTCCTGGCCTGCAAGCCTGTTGCCCTCATTGAGTACTTCAGAAGAATGGACTCTGTACCTCCCCAGTGAAGCTGCCCATGTTTTTGGATCTATTCCTGTTTGTTAAGAGACTTAAAACCTTATTTTGCTATATGAAACTACTAAGTATCATCTGGTCCTATTGCTTGCCATCAGTAGTTTAGGTGAAGAGATTTCCATCTTACAGAGAGTTCAGGTCATCAGAGGCCAAGTTCGTAGATTTTAATCTCAAAATCAAAGTCTGAGTTAGATTTCCATGTTAAGCAGAGTTAACGGTCATCACAGAAGCCAAGTTCATCAATTTTAATCTCAAAATCAGAGTTTTACATTGTACATTGATGTCATTATATAGTATTAGGTTTTTTTTTTAAAAAAAAGATTTTAAGTCTAAACGTTTTTTATTATTATACTTTAAGTTCTAGGGTACATGTGCACAGCATGCAGGTTTGTGTGCTATGTTGGTGTGCTGCACCCACTAACTTGTCATTTGCATTAGGTATTTCTCCTAATGCTATCCCTCTACCACCCCCCCACCCCACGACAGGCCCCGGTGTGTGATGTTCCCTGCCCTGTCTCCAAATATTCTCATTGTTCAGTTCCCACCTATGAGTGAGAACATGTGGTGTTTGGTTTTCTGTCCTTGCGATAGTTTGCTCAGAATGATGGTTTCCAGCTTCATCCGTGTCGCTACAAAGGACATGAACTCATCCTTTTTTATGGCTGCATAGTATTTCATGGTGTATATGTGCCACATTTTCTTAATCCAGTCTGTCATTGATGGACATTTGGGTTGGTTCCAGGTCTTTACTATTGTGAATAGTGCCGCAATAAACATACTTGTGTATGTGTCTTTATGGTAGCATGATTTATAATTCTTTGGGCATATACCCAGTAATGGTATTTCTAGTTCTAGATCCTTGAGGAATCGCTGCACTGTCTTCCACAATGGTTGAACTAATTTACACTCCCACCAACAGTGTAAAAGTGTTCCTATTTTTCCACATCCTCTCCAGCACCTGTTGTTTCCTGACTTTTTAATGATCGCCATTCTAACTGGTGTGAGATGATATCTCATTGTGGTTTTGATTTGTATTTCTCTGATGAACAGTGATGATGAGCATTTTTTTCATGTGTCTGTTGGCTGCATAAATGTCTTCTTTTGAGAAGTGTCTGTTTATATCCTTTGCCCACTTTTTGATGGGGTTGATTTTTTCTTGTAAATTTGTTTCAGTTCTTTGTAGATTCTGGATATTAGCCCTTTGTCAAATGGGTAGATTGCAAAAAATTTCTCCCATTCTGTAGGTTGCTTTTTCACTCTGATGGTAGTTTCTTTCGCTGTGCAGAAGCTCTTTAGTTTAATTAGATCCCATTTGTCTTTTTTGGCTTTTGTTGCCATTGCTTTTGGTGTTTTAGACATGAAGTCCTTGCCCATGTCTATGTCCTGAATGGTATTGCCTAGGTTTTCTTCTAGGATTTTTATGGTTTTAGGTCTAATATTCAAGTCTTTAATCCATCTTGAATTAATTTTTGTATAAGGTGTAAGGAAGGGATCCAGTTTCAGCTTTCTACATATGGCTAGCCAGTTTTCCCAGCACCATTTATTAAATAGGGAATCCTTTCCCCATTTCTTGTTTTTGTTGGGCTTGTCAAAGATCAGATGGTTGTAGATGTGTGGTGTTACTTCTGAGGCCTCTGTTCTGTTGTACTGGTGTATGTATCTGTCTTGGTACCAATACCATGCTGAAAAACTAAACAATTTTAAAAATTAAATTTTAGACTAAACATTTTATATAAGCCTCCATATACATTGGAATCTAGAATTGGGATTTGTTAACCTCAGAGTTTCATAACCGAAAGTGCGTATGGAGAAACATTGCTTATCTCTTGGATTCTGGAAAGTATCAGTGTAGTGTGGACTTACAGATGCAGAGAGACAATGTATCTGTCCTTGTTTCTCATAAGAAAGAAAAGGATTTAACATTTATTAAGTTCTTCCTTTGGGTCTGGTGTTCTATGTATATTTAAAAAATATATAGCGCGCCATGGTGGTTCACGCCTGTAATCCCAGCACTTTGGGAGGCTGAGGAGGGATGGATGCTTGAGCTCAGGGGTTTGAGACCAGCCTGGGTAACATAGTGAGACCTGTCTCTACAAAAAAAAAAAGTTAGCTTGGCCTGACGGTGTGCGCTTGTACTTCCAGCTACTTGGGAGGCAGAGGTGGGAGGATCACTTGAACCCAGGAGGCGGAGGTGGCAGTGAGCCGAGATCGTGCCACTGCACTCCAGCCTGGGCAACAGTGCAAGACCCTGCCTCTTAAAAAAAAAAAAAAGTGAAGAAGTAAAACTTAAAAAAAAAAAAAAAGCACATACGTGTGTGCACAAGTACATGTAGTTTTGCTCTCAAGAGTTGGGGTCTTGGCCAGACGTGGTGGCTCACGCCTGTAATCCCAGCACTTCGAGAGGCCAAGGCGGCAGATCACCTGAGTCAGGAGTTCAAGACCAGCCTGGCCAACATGGTGAAACCCTGTCTCTACTAAAAATACAAAAAATTAGCCAGGTGTGGTGGCGGGTGCCTGTAATCCCAGCTACTTGGGAGACTGAGGCAAGAGAATCGCTTGAACCCAGGAGGCAGGAGAATTGCTTGAACCCAGGAGGCAGAGGTTGCTGTGAGCCGTAATTGTGCCACTGCACTCCAGCCTGAGTGACAGAACGAGACTCTGTCTCAAAAAAAAAATAAATAAATAAATAAAAATAAGAGTTGGGTTCTTGCTCTGTCACCTTGGCTGGAGTACAGTGGTGTGAACACAACTTACTGCAGCCCTGAATCCCTGGGCTCAAGTGATCCTCCTGCCTCAGCCTCTGTAGTAGCTGAGATTATAGGTACATCACACTACACCCAGCTAACTAAAAAAATATATGTAGTTTTTGTAGAGACAGAGTTTCTTTATATTGCCTCAGCTGGTCTTGAACTCCTGGCCTCAAGCTATCCTCTTGCCTCTGCTTTCCAAAGTGCTGGCATTACAGGTGTGAGCCACTGCACATGGTCTTATATGTTTTTATTTTTAGGACTTTCAGGCTGTTGATGTTATTTATACCCATTTAATAACTGAGTGAACCAAAGCTCAAAGAGGTTAAATACCTTATCTGTGATTACAGAACAGGAGATTCAAGTAGGGCTTCAAAGCCTGGACTTAGTCCTCTTTGCTTCACTGCCTCTCAGGTGAAGGAATGTGAAGACTGTGTCACATACCAGATACATTTGGTAATCTGGCTAAAATGTTATAAATATTTAATTTGTGTTTACTTCATTTTGGTTTAAAAAGCCAGTATAATTCATACGTGTAACTAAAATAGTTAAACATTTAAAATATGTGCCATTTAAAAAATATTGTTATTAAAGAAAAATATTCAAACCGTACTAATGTGTTATTTTAACTAACAATTGAAATGTCAGTTTTTAGTAATTATTATTGCCCTGGAAGTAGTCTTTTTCTGTTTGTTTGTTTGTTTGTTTGTTTTGGTAAGACATGGTTTTTCTCTGTCACCCAGGTTGGAGTGCAGTGGCGCAATCACGGCTCACTGCAGTCTTGATCTCCTGGGCTCAAGTGATCTGTCCACCTCAGGCTCCTGAGTAACTGGGATCACAGGTGTGCGCCATCATGCCCAGCTAATTTTGTATTTTTTATAGAGATGGGGTTTCACCATGTTCCCCAGGCTTGTCTTAAACTCCTGAGCTCAAGCAGTCACCCACCTCAGCCTCCCAAAGTGCTGGGATTACAGGCATGAACCACTGTGCCTGGCCCAAATAGTCATGATTAGTGGACTTGCTCTTTTAACAATGAATTGCTAGCTTTAAAAAGCAAACAAACAAACAAACAAAAATCCCCAAATTTAATTCATCATTTAGTTCCTTTTAAATTAGGCTGCATTTAAGAAACTGCAATTAAAATATTATACTTCTGGGTTAATTTTTAGAATGCATAACTTTTTTGATCTTTTTAAGCACATTTGTATTTTTGTAGTCGTTGAGTTCATTGTGGACTCTGGAGACACACAGACTGCCTGCATTGGAATCCTGGCTCTGCCTTTCACTGGCTGTGTGATTTCAGGCAAGTTACTTAATCTCTCTGGGCCTCAGTTTCCTTATCTGTACAGTAGGGGTTATAGAAGGACCTTAGTCAAAGGCTTATTATGAGGATCCAGTGATACCTGCTCAAAATGTGTTACTGTGATCACCTTGACTTGTGAAAACTGTATTTGGGTTATGTGCCACTCCTGAAGGTCATGGTCCCCAGGGAATATCTCGTAATGACCCTGAAGTCCTTGTCCTGAATGAGGAGGGAAGGGTCAGGCACAACCTTGTGATTTCCTGGTGTTGGATTTCTGCGTTCACCAGCAGGATCTACATTTCTATAACCAAATGGCTACATCTTGCATAGAGACTCTACCACTGTGTCTGAAGATGTGGCAACATTTCACAAATTTGGATTTATCTCATTATAAATTTTAATAATTTGAACTGGATTAAGATGAAGCTCTTCTTCTGTCTATGGTAGCATTATTTGCTAATGTTCACCCTCTTGCAGCCATCCCCCGCATTCCCCTACCTGCAGTTGTGGAGCCTAGGAGAATAGCAGATACGTCGTATAGCCAGTGACAGTATGCTGCAAGCACAGTGCCCGTCTGTGGGTTGGACTCAGAACTGCTCTGCTGCCTAACCTGGACTCTGGCCCCTCTCTCAGACCACAGATATCAATCCTTCAGTGCTGGTTTTGCTTTCATGCTTCTTTAAGCACTAAATTCCTTGGACACTGCCTTGTTCTCGCAGCTATTCTGTCCCGTTGTATTGTAGAATAAGCACAGGCTAGCGCACCTACAAAGCAGGAGCAATAAAAACAATGAGAGGAAGGAGGGACATTGTGGGCGCAAGTTAGATAGTTGACATTCAAACATGAAGGAAAAAGTTAGAAAAGTTAGAACTTGGTAGGGCGGCCTTACTACTTATTTATTTGCATCTAGTTCTAATGACTTCATCTTCTGAGGAGAGAGAGAGAGAGTTGAGGTGGTGAGGACAGGCTTCTTGCAGTCAGCTGGCCTCACCTTTGGCTTTGAGGATTGGCAGGCAAAGTGCTAGGGGTCAGCAGAGACGTGGTGGCCAGTTTTGGCAGAAGGGAGATGAGAGAAGAAGTTTGGAAAAGAAGCTGAAGACTAAATGATAGGATGTCTTGGATATTGAGAGTAAGAAACTTGAACCTGATGCTTTATGTTATAAATATCTTTTGAAGGGTTTTGCTAAAGGAGTGTGACGTGGAAGGGGTATTTTAGAATGAAGAATCTGGAAGAGTATTGCTGGAGAGGTTGAAAGGCAGCGTGACTGGAGGGAGGAGATGAATTTGGACAATACTATAATGGTATAGGGGTGAAAATGGTGCGTGTGTAGAGTGCTGGTATTGGAATGAGATTGTGTTAAGAGTCACTCCATTATTCTCCCTGTTAGCAGTTGGTTGGACTACATGTACTTTAAAGTCATAAGATGTACTTTAAGAAAATGTTATATACAGTAATGCTGACTTTTCACTTAGTCCTTTTCTGTATGTGAGTGCCTTATGCTAATAGAGAATCCACTCAGAGTCATTGAGCCAAGACCCCCTGTAAGAAGAAGTGGTAGTACCTTTTTCCTGTTCTATCTGTCAAAGTTGGTGTTTTAAATCGGGATTTTTCAGTCTATATTATGGAGCCTGATTACTTTACAAGTTTATAATATTTTTAAAGTTTTCTGAATTGAGATTTTAAGATGATGTCACTTGTGATTTTCCAATTCCATTGTATTTTTTCTTTTTCTTTCTTATTTTTGTTTTTTGAGATGGAATCTTGCTTTGCTGTCCAGGTTGGAGTGCAGTGGCGCGATCTCGGCCCACTGCAACCTCCACTTCCCAGGTTCAAGCTCTTCTCCTGCCTCAGCCTCTTGAGTAGCTGGGATTACAGGTGTCAGCTACCACACCCGTCTAATTTTTATATTTTTAGTAGAGATGGGTTTTGCCATGTTGGCCAGGTTGGCCTCGAACTCCTGACCTCAGGTGATCCACCCACCTCGGCCTCCCAAAGTGTTGGGATTATAGGTGTGAGCCACTGCGCCTGGCCCTTTGTTCTTTTTTTTTTTTTTTTTTTTTTTTGAGACGTAGTCCCACTCTGTCGCTCAGGCTGTAGTGCAGTGGTGTGATCTCGACTGCAGCCTCCTCTTCCTGGGTTCAAGGGATTCTCCTGCCTCAGCCTCCCAAGTAGCTGGGATTACAGGTGTGCGCCACCAGGCCTGGCTAGTTTTTGTATTTTTAGTAGAGATGGGGTTTCACCATGTTGGCTAGGCTGTTCTCGAACTCCTGACCTCAGGGTATCCGCCCGCCTTGGCCTCCCAAACTTCTGGGATTACAGGCGTGAGCCACTGCGCCCAGCACCTTTGTTCTTTATTCTCCCGTCTACTCTGCAGTGGCCTCACTGTTCTCAGTGAATGAATTAAAGACTTGACCAGAAAGTACACATTGGAAGGCTAAGTACAATTTATCTTTTGCTCTTTTTTCTTATTTGGAAATAATTTCATACTTACAGTATAGTTGCAAAAAGAGGGCAAAGAATTCTCATTTACCCTTTACCCAGATTCTTCAAATGTTAATATTTTACCATGTTGACATTGTCATTCTCTCTCTCGCTCTCTTTCCTTCCCGCCCTTTATACACACACACACACATATCTTCCCTTATACTCATTAATTTTTGTTCTGAACCGTGTTAGAGTAAATTGCAGATATGATACCCTTCACCTCAAAACAATGGCATTCACTTACGTGATCATACTATCATGATCTATATATTCATTCAAATTGGGCAAGATTGTCCCCTACTGTCCTTTATAGGACCTTCTTTCCCCTGGTCTACATCCAATTCAGGCTTACCTGTTTTATGTAGTTGTGATGTCTTTTTGTTACCCTTTAATCTGGATGATTTTCTCAGTGTTTGTTTTTCATAAATTTGACATTTTTGAAGAACACAGATCATTTATTTGGTTCCTTAGTTCGTGTTTGATATTTAAACATTAGATCCAGGTCATGCATTTTTGGGAGATGGACCCTGGATGTGATTTTGTGTCCTTCCCGACATACCGTGTCAGGGGGCACGTGATGACGTCTCTTGGTTCCATTCCCCGTGGTGCTAACTTTGGTCTGTTGAGGGATGTCTGCCAGGTTTCTGGCAGTGTCCTCTAGTGGTTGCTTTACTGGATGCTTTACAGAAATGGGAAGGGGAAAGGACTTGTGTGTCACTCAATTTTTATTTATTTATTTATTTATTTATTTATTTATTTTGAGACGGAGTCTCGCTCTGTCGCCCAGGCTGGAGTGCGGTGGCGCGATCTAGGTTCACTGCAAGCTCCGCCTCCCGGGTTCCCGCCATTCTCCTGCCTCAGCCTCCTGAGTAGCTGGGACTACAGTCGTCCGCCACCATGCCTGGCTAATTTTTTGTGTTTTTAGTAAAGACGGGGTTTCACCGTGTTAGCCAGGATGGTCTGGATCTCCTGACCTTGTGATCCACCCGCGTCTGCCTCTCTAAGTGCTGGGTTGACAGGAGTGAGCCACCGCACCCAGCTGTGTCACTTAAATTTTTTTTTTCCACTGTCTTCTGAATTTCCCCTTTTCTTCTTTTTTCTTTACCATGCAGTTTTCAAAGAAGGTCTCCTTTTCTGACTACTTTGTTTTCTCCCAAACAGTTGCCTTTCCAAGGGACTGTCTCCTAGAGTCCCAAGGTGTATTTTTAAGTTCCTTTTCTGTAGTATGCAGTGATGCACCTTCCCCCCTTTCCTCCATCTCACCTTAGTATTTTCACATTTAGATGGACTTTGTCTTTTAGAGAGTGATTTTAGATCAATCTTAGGACCACATGTAACACCCCCTTATTTCTTCCCCTTCCATTTTTCTCTGTATACTCTTGTTCCTGTTAGGGCTTATAGCAGAAACTTGAGATATACAGTCAGTTCTGTTATAATGCAGCATATGCATTCTTGAAAATCATTGTGCTATGCAAAATTGCACAATAAAAACCATAGCACTTATGGGAAAAATGAGGTTTGGGGTGTGTATTAGTTTGTAGGGCTGCCATAACAAAGTAGCACTGACTGGGTGGCTTAGACAACAGAAATGTATCTTGTCACAGTTCTGGAGGCTGGAAGTCTGAGACCAGGGTGTCAGCAGGGTTGGTTTCTTCTGAGACCTCTCTCCTGGGCTTGCAGATGCTGTCTTCTCCTTGTGTCTTCACATGGTCTTTCCTCTCTGTGAGTCCCCGTGTCCTGATCTCCTTTTCCTACAGGAATGCCAGTCAATCTGGATTAGGCCTACCTATATCATCTCATTTGACCTTAATTATGTCTTTAAGGGCCCTATTTCCAAACACAGTTAAACCTCAGGTTATCATGTTGGGGGTTAGGACTTGTGCATGAATTTTGGGGTACACAAGTCAGCTCATAACAAGTCACAACACTCAAAGCATCAATGACACGTTAAAAAAAATACAGAAACCTAGTAAAAACTGTAGTACCATTTTACCCATGTTAAATCATTAGAAATACATTAACATTCCAGTAAACATGGCACTCTACCTTGGAAAAGATGGGAAGTTTGCTTGTGGGAGTGGGCATAGGAAGGAGACTGTAGCATGTGATTTATTTTGAAATGATGCAGGCAGGTTTATCTTATGTCAGATGGAAAGTTAGCACTAGATGGATGGGTGTGGCTCACAATGCCTGTGGCAAGCCAAGGTGGCTGGCAGATGCTCCAGGTGTGCCGTGTGCATGTGCCTGTGTGTGTTTTGTGTATTATTCCTGCCAGCTTGGTTCTGCTGGCTGCAGTTTTCTGCATTCACCTAGTATCTCAGCAGATGAAAATACCCACAAAGAAATGCAAAATTCTCATTATTAAATTGTTAAAATTGTTCTCTAATATATTAATCACATTTGAACACCAAATTTTGTGTTTTTAAAACAGATATTACAGCAGAACTGATAGTAGTTCACTAGAATTTGGTGTTCACTTTTTTACTTACAGGTAATTTGAAATTACCTTTGTTTTCTGACTAGGCATGGATTTATGTAGTTCCACTTGTTCTTGCTTTTTAAAATTGTCTTTATATTTTTGGAGAAGGTGTTGGGAGATTTGACTTTGCACAGCTGCCATTACTGCTGCTACTCAAATTCTTCTCTCAGAATTTCTTTCTTGCTTATTTATTTATTTATTTATTTGAGACAGGGCTCACTCTGTCATCCAGTGTGGAGTACAGTGGCGAGATTTTGGCTCACTGCAGACTCTACTTCCCGAGCTCAGGTGATCCTCCCACCTCAGGCTTTGAGTAGCTGGAACTACAGGCATGCGCCACAACACCTGGGTAATTTTTTGTATTTTCAGTAGAGACCAGTTTTCATCATGTTGCCCAGCCTTGTCTTGAACTCCTGGCTCAGGTGATCCGTCTGCCTCAGCTTTCCAAAGTGCTGGGATTACAGGCATGAGACACTGCACCTGACTGAACTTATCTTTTTAAAAAAATTTTTGATCACAACACATTAATTTTATGGAGTAATGTATTTCAAAGCAAAAATTTATAACTCCTTTTGCTCCTCTCGTATGCCTTATTTGTATAATGAATTTGTCCATGTTTGATCACAGTGTAGGGATCTACTTTTCCCTAAAGTTTCATTATTTCAATATAAATTGAAAATCTTTAGCTCAAATTGGCCTAAACTAATTTTTGAGCAGGTATTGGAATGAAATAAGGCATTCCTCACTTTGCCTGATTCTGATGTGCACATATGTCAGTTATGATGGTTTACTTAAATGACACCAGTCCCCCAGCAACATGATTGAAATTTCACCTTCCACAGTTTATTAACTGCATACAGTACAAACTTTGCTTTTGGCCCTTCAGTCCACAAATCCTGCATAAGTAACAAATGTGCATCATGATCAGTGACACATCTCATTTCTTTTTCGACTCTGTCAGTAATTTGTCACCGTTCATCTGTTATTCAGTTCATACACAGACAGCAAAGTATGCAGTTGTATTGCCTCTTTGCATCACCTACTGATAAGCCCACGTAACATTTTATAAGAATGAATAGTTGAAAGACGAATTGGCCAACAAAGATGAAAGTGCAGCAAAGAAATGAAAGGTGATAAATGCTGAAAGTGAAATTGGAAGTGATCAGAAGATTTGAAAATATGGATATCAAAGCAAATATGGGATGAGAGGTAGGCCTGCATGAAGCAGTGGTATGAACCATATTGCATCAGTCGTATGAATATAAAAAACTGTAAAATCACGTACTATGTTTTAGTTTAAATTTTACCAGGAATAGAAAGCTGCTTATGTCTAAAATGGAGTATTACTTTTACTTTGGATTGAAGCCTGTATAAAAAAAAATCCCAACCAGTTTGGTTAGCATTAAGGTCAAAGTATTAAAGTTAGTTGCCACATTGAAAGAAAATAGTAATTACACTGAGATTGAGGAAATTCTACCAGTAAAGACTAGCTTCATCATTCAGAAGTTGGCGTGAATTGATTAATCTGTTAGGTGAAGCTGTAGCACAGAGAAAGATGCTGGTGGGAAATTTGCATCCAAATTCCAAGGATTATTTACGGCGGGTGATGATAACGATCCTCAAATAGTTAATATTGATGAGGTTAGCTGTAAGGCAACTCCATCAGGAGCTTGTGCCACAGAAGATGTAAGATAGAGAAGCAGCTTTAAGGAGTTAAAGATAGAGCAGCTCTTTTATTAGGAGATGACACAAAAGGTAACTTTAAAATAAAACCTATGCTTATCTGTCTGAGAATCCTAGAGCATTAGAAAAAAACCCCTTAATCATGAAGCAGGCGTCTCAGCCGTCACTGGCACGCACATAAAAGATCCTGGGCTGCCATTGCTCCAAGACTTGTTTCAGCTGTTTTTGTCCAGAGGTTGGCAAAATAATTTTAACTTTTAGAGCACAACTACTGCCGTTAGATAATGCTGCGAGTCACCCCAGTTCTCTTGAGTACTTGAAAGAAAATGCGAAAATTTGCTTTTTACTACGATCAGAAACTTCATTAATCCAGCCGGTGAACCAAGGAGTTATTTGGGCTTTTGAGGCCTGTTATCTTAGATGGAGTTTCAGACAGATTATTGATGCTACAAGTAGAGATTATGCATTTCTGTAGCTGAATTTTGGAAGAAATATGACATAAAGCATGCATTAGAAAACAGTTACGCATCATAGCAGGAAGTAACAGTGAGTAATGTGTGTGCAGTATGGCAATACATTTACCACACTGTGCAGATAACCTTGCAGAATTCGAATTGAACATAGTTACAGAAGAAACAGAGTCACACGCTGCATAAGGACATTTTAGTCAGGACGGACTGCATATACAACAGTGGTCCCATAATGTTAGAATACCATATTTTTACATACCTTTTCTATGTTTAGATACACAAATACCATTGTGTTACAGTTGCCTGCGGTATTCTATACAGTATCATGCCGTACATGTTTGCAGGCTAGGAGCAAAAGGCCTTACCATATGACCTAGGTGTGTAGTAGGCTACACCTCTAGGTTTGTGTCAGTGCACTCTATCAGGTCCGCACAGTGAAATCACCTAACCACACATTTCTCAAAATGTATCTCTGTCATTAAGCAACACATTAAGTGTAGTTGACTTTGTGAATGTTCCACCATTTGAAAGACTTCAGATATGTACTCATAGGAACTTAGTGAGGGCAAATTTTTCAGCATAAATGAGGAAGGATGGAGATGTCTCAGGGGAAGTGATGCTACCAAATGTCTTCACTTTCAAAGAGATAATACATGACATTGAAAGTACAAAGAATAAAATTGTTAATAGTGAATCCAAACTTAGGAAGGAGTACTGCAACTTGTTAAGATATAGAAAAGATACTTGCTCTGTATTGTAAGTTATACAACAAAGAAGGCAAACCCTGTTCAAACTACCCCTAATTAGTTTTTTACAAAGAAATAAACCCTAATTCTCAATGTTTCTAATGTTTTAAATTGCAATGTACCAAATACTATTTTTACTATATTTTTCATTTGCCTATACACTTATAGAGAATTTTAAATGTTTTGATAAAAATTCTCAAAGGTCATAGAATAATTATACTCTTTTCTCATAATTATTAAAATTACTTTGCATGAGTTCATCTTGCAAGGTAATTTTTATGGTGCAGCACTACCACGCAAAGCAAGGACTGCCCTTCCAAAAAATAAATGCTCTTTGCCTCTTCCTGCCATCACTTTCCTTCAGCAAACATCACCAGCGTTTTATTGTCTTTATTGAACTCTTCCTAGACTCTTAGTAGTATTCCCTATTAACAATGAAGTCTACCTTTTACTCTGTGGCACCTTGTACTCCAGCTGCTCCCTAACTGACATTTCTTCATCTTCCCTCTTTTCTGATCTGCATCTTGACAGCTGTTTTTTTGCAGGAATTTTAGGTTGTCTGACTCACGAGAAATTACCATTATAGTATCATTCAACCATTCTTCTCACCCCATTCCTTCTTCCCACAGAGGCCCCTTTTCCCCTTCCAGCATCGTCATCATCATTTCCCCCTTGTCTGGTTAATCTAGGTTAGTGGTTATGTGGTTATTCTAGAACGTGTACTTAGGGTCTCATCCATGATCCCAAGGCCCTATCAAGGGCTTTACCTTTTGTAATGTATTCATCTTTCTTTTGTGTTCCAAGAAGCATCTTTATTTCCTGGTGTTCCATTTTTGTTCTTGTCTCTGGTGCCTTGGTGAGATGAGATGACTTCAAAGGAAGGAACCCTTTTATATGAGTGCCTAGTAGTAAAAAGCTTTGAGATAAAACAGCGATTTCCATTAGGGACAAAAAGAGGGTAGAGCAAAGCTATAAGACTTTCTTCAGTGAACCCATAAAGGGGAAAAACTGGAACTATTAAAAAGTGGCAACAGGAAAAGGAAAGCAGGCAGACCCATTCATGTGGCCCCAGAGAGATTAGAAAATAAGTGTTGTGGGAGATGTGTAGTACTTAAAGTGTGCCAAGGTGATGTTGACTGCCAGTAGCTCCTCACCCTTTCTAGTCCGCACCCCACACTGCCAGCTCATCCCTGCCCTCAGCTACCAGAATAGCCATCCATCAGTGGAATGCAGCTGGAAGCTGAGAAATCTGTTCTTTCACCACTAGAAGAGAAGCCCAGAGCCCATAGCCACAGGGGATAGTAAGAACAGAACAACAAATCAGTCCAGTAAACAAACTGGTCACGTGATAGGGAGGATGCAGAGAACTTTATTTAGATAAGCTGTGAGGTTAAGACTTCTGTGGTCTGGTTTGGGGGCATCACCAAATGAATAACCTGAGTGCAAAACAGCTGACTACCAATGAGTGTTTGGGGCATAACCTCAGTGTAATTTAGGATCCGTCTCTATTTCCTTTATGTTTCATTTTGGTTGTTTGACTTGACCTACGTTACAGGTCATTGCTAAATTACTTTGAAGTACCCTTTGTCTTGATTGTGTTATTGTATGTGGATGGTGCTCAAAATTATTAAATTTAATTTAGAAGTTTCAATTTTGTGAAGAGATGGTGGTATTTTCTAGGTCATAATACAAAAGCGATTTGTGATCTAACTATTGGGTGCCTTAAATTGTATAACATAATTATAGATAGAATTGAATCATCAAATAAGGTGGCAAGATTAATGGGAGTGGCTAGCTTTAATGTTCCAGGTTATATTAATTTTAGATAAAATGAAATTAGTATTCCTATGGACAATTGAGTCAAGTTCTTGAATTACTCTATTCATTTGGGATTGACTCAATTTAACAAAATGGTACTATTAAGAGTTTTTGAGGATAATGAGAAAATGGAACTGAAATTAAAATTCTCTCTTGCACTTTGGACAAAATAATTTCTGTGAGCAGCAGTTAAGAAGGTCCATGTAAGAGATTTGCCTTCTGCTCTGATTTCATTTAAGAAGTTTGCACGATCTTAAGCTCCCTGATATTTTACTCGGAAAATGTTATGACTTAACGTAGGTCAGTGTCCCCTGCATTATGTGATTTGGTGTGCACATATATATATATATATTTTTTTTTTTAAGTAGTGGCACAGGAAAGAGATTAAGAATTGATTTTCAAAAGGCAGAGAAAGTTAGAACTAAGGAAATCCTACCTTTTTTAAAAAAAGCTAAAAATAATTTGGGAATCTCTTTAGACAGTTTACACTATTGAAGGAAAACTTTGTGATGTGAATGGCTTTGAAACCAGCAGCAGCGAAGTAAGTCCTTTCTTGTGGGTATGGGTCCTGGAATGAATTGGGTTCAGGCCTACTTGACTCACCTGTTATGAGGATGCTCCTTGTGGAGCCAGGCCTTGTGGGTATTTGTGGGCAGTGCTTGACTTCTGAGGACATGGGCACATGTTTTCAAGAGGCCAGGCAAAATATAGTTGGCTGGGTGCCAATTCCATGTGGCAGCCTCCAGTTAAGTGACATCCACATTCTGGTTACCATAAGGTAACTAGACCAATGGTATACTGTAGAAAAGGCACATTTTAGGCATTTAGTAAACTAGAGGTAGTGATAACTAATAATAACTAAGAGTAATAAGTACTGCTGCAGAGGTACTAATAACTAATAGTAAATGTTAGACTCATTTCAGAGCTGGATGAACAATCATTACCTCTAGCATAACACAAACATTCTGGTTTGAGAGTAGGACAGGGAGTAGGGGGTTGGAGAGGGTAGACGAGGTACAAGGGCCTCTTCTGACTTGGAGTGTCAGGGACACATTCATGTCAGGGCTTTGGAAGGGCCTCTTGACTGGGGTTTGGTGTGTGGAGAATGGAGAGCTGAGTTGGGAAGCCTTTTCTTTCCTCCTAAATTCCACCCTGATAACAACAGAAAAGCATCTTTGGCCTCTAGGACATGAAAATATTTGAGCATTAAGGGTCAGGTGCTAGGCTTGAGAAGCTATTTAAGCCAGGCTAAATACAACTTTAGTGGAGATGTGCTGAGAAATAGGTACACTGTTTCTTTTAGTAACTAGTGTTTAATTTTTAGAGAACACAGCAGGCCTTTTGAAGGCAGTTTAAGGAATGGGTGTGGAAGGGGGTGTGGGGGAAGGAAATCTCAGCAGAATGCTTTTAGATATTTCCTGTTATATAAATGCTACATACTTCTCATGCCTTCAGACTCATAGCAAATAGGACTGAAACCCATTGAGGCTTAGATTTAATTACTGTTACAAAGAATGTAGAAACTATATAGGTAATCAAAGAACCTTTAAGACTGTCACCAAATGCAACTTTTTCTTTTTCATCTAAATCTTATATTGTGGAATTTGAATGTGGTGTGATGAAATACACTTGGACAAAAAATCAGAGTGTTTGATTTTTTAAAAATGGTTTTGTTTAGTTCATAAGATTTTCTGTTGTAGTAAGAGTCTGTCTTCAGGTAGACATTCCAGATGACAAAGTGTCTGGTTTATGGAGTCCCCAAAATAACTCGATACGTTTATCTAGCTGTATTTTAATGTGTGCTTGTGATGAAGAGTGCTACACTGATATAATACTTTTAGTATCTACATGTAATTTAATAAATTGAGATCTTAGGTTAGTAATGAGAACTTAAAAATTAAATCTTTCTACTTCTAATTTTGTCCTACTTTCTTTTTTTCTCTCATTTGTGTTCCTCTCTCCCCCAGATATAGCCAGCTTTATCTGTACTAGTGGCTGAAAGACACAGCCAATGAAAGCTTTTTTTTTCCTCTGCTTTGATTTCAGGGAAATTGATAGAATTGGGTAAGGCTTTTGAGGCATTTGTCCACTGTAGCCTGTGGCATTCATGGATGAGAATAGCCATTGAACTTGTAATGTTTTCTTTATATGCGTGCCATATCTGTCAGGTTCATTGCAGTGCTCCTATGTGGGCAGAATGTCTCGATTCCAGAACTGGCTGTCACTTGGCTGCTCATTCTGGACGGGGCCTCTCGCTTTTGGGAACCATAGTGTTTTGTAAAGTGGAGCCTCATTATATCTATCTCACGGGATTTTTTTACATATAAAGGAGTTGGAATACATGAGTGAAGCAGGCCTGAGTTCATGTATATTTGAAACATGCTTCGGCAGGACCATGAGAAGTCTTTCTTAGTTGGTGAACAATCGTGAGTCATTTACTCATTTGTTTTTAAAATTAATTCAACCAGTATTTGTTGAGTATGTACGATGTCTGTTGCTCTGTGTACTCTGAAGTATACAAAGATCAGTGATTACAGCCCTGGATCCTCAGGTGTCTAGAGTATATAACTAGAAGGTAGTCAATATCATAAGAAAGGTACGATCGAATGCTTTGGGATCCAGGGTCGTCAAAATCTTGTCAGATAAAGAGGTGATCTCTCAGCTCTGTGTCCTGAGAGCGAAAGCTCTTCTAAGTTGAAACAACGCTTTTCCTGAACGATCTCCTCACAAATCAGAAGCACACAGTTCTGTAGATCTTGCACCAGAGCTTAGACATGTAGTTGTTACCAAGGCACCGAGTGGTTGGGCAATATGGTTTCTGTCCCAGCCTGTATGACATCATATATGGATTTGTCATTTGCACCACGGAAGTTTCACATCAGGACAAACCACCGTGGTTTGTGAACATGGGACATCTCTAAGGAAGACAGAACTTTCATATGGCCACGGAGTGTGTTTCTTCTCTGTGTGAACTCGGGTGTTGATTTGTAAAAGGCACGTGCTGATTCGAGGAAACCTAATTTTATATACTGGAGTTAGACATACCTAGGAAATAATTCATCCATTAGACATTTGTTGAGAACGTACTGTATGCTACACATTGTGGGGATAATGATGACTCAAGCTAGTTAGGGAGAATAAAGCCTTTTATACACATAGTTTGAATACACGCAGAAATGATAAGTGAGAAGAGATACACGTGAAAAGTGTGGCAGAGATTTACGGGAGAGAGGGATTATTTCTGATAGATGTGCATTTGAGTTGGGCTTTGCCTGGAGCTATCATATCTCCCAGTCTGCTTGTGTCAGCCCCAGTTTGCTCTGGATGTCCTAATGTCCCATCCAATTAACATCTTTTTGGTCAAAATTATTCCAGTTTGTGTGATAAATTATATGGATGGTCCCCGTAGCTTTGATAATCAGGTAAGACTTGGCTTAGTGGAGATAGAGAACAGTCTAGGTAAAGATAAATGGCATAAACAAAAAACATGGGTGATGGAACACTTTGGTGCACTTAGAAAAAACATGTTTAGTTTGACTGTAGCTTTGGGAACAGGAAAGGGAATCACTGGAAATGAGGGTTGGGAGGTGAGTTGAGGTCAAATTTTGAGTATCCTGAATGCCAGACTAGATACCTTGATTTTATGTAGCTGGCAATGGAAACCTGTGATTTTTTTTTTTTTTTTTTGAGACGGTGTCTCACTTTGTGGCACGATCTCAGCTCACGGTAGCCTCTGCCTCCTGGGTTCAAGCAATTCTCCTGCCTCAGCCTCCTGAGTAGCTGGGACTACAGGCATGTGCCACCATGCCCAGCTAATTTTTTTGTACTTTTAGTAGAGACAGGGTTTCTCCATGTTGGCCAGGATAGTCTCAATCTCTCAACCTCGTGATCCATCTACCTCGGCCTCCCAAAGTGCTGGGATTACAGGCATGAGCCACCGTGCCCGGCTGACTTTTTTTTTTTTTTTTTTTTTTTTTTTTAAGATTTAGAAAGATCCTTGTATCTACTTCCAGATATACGAAAGGGCTCTTTTGGATAACAGGGATTTAAAACAAAATTCTTAGGACCCATTGCCAATTAAGGATCATTTAGGTATTTTTCTAAATTAGTGGGAAAATAAGATATAAATTACTACAGTGTACCGTGAAATGTCACAAAACCTAAAAAAATCATTAAGTTTTAGAGCATGAATTGACTTTGGATCTTTGAGTCAACATTATCATTTTATAGAAGAAACTTGGCAATCAGACAGATTGTTAAATGTCAAAACTCTCCCAGCAAGCTATTCGTAGAGATGGGGTTAGAACCTAGATGCTCTGATTTCTTGTGCAGTGGGTATTTAACTTTACTATAGAGCTTTATTTTGGAGACTCCATTATTTACTTTTGTTGGGGTCACATCAATGTCTGTGTCTTGACTTAGTTGTGATGGAACTAATCATTCCATCCCTGGGTGTCATTGCCTTTGTGTGCACTGGCTGTGGCAGAAATTGTTAAGGATAAAAATGAAAAAATGAAGACAACAGATGCCATTCTCATTCAGTGAAGTAAGATTTTAAATTATGGCATGTGAATACAAGAGTTTAAAAACTGTCTTTAAATATGAAATGTCATTTTATGGCATATAGTATTATAATTTTTTTTTTTTTTTTTTGAGATAGAGTTTCACTCTTGTTGCCCAGGCTAGAGTGCAATGGCATAATCTCGGGTCACTGCAACCTCCGCCTCCCGGGTTCAAGCAGTTCTTCTGGCTCAGCCTTCTGAGTAGCTGGGATTTCAGGCATGCGCCACCACGCCCGGCTAATTTTGTATTTTTAGTAGAGATGGGGTTTCTCTATGTTGGTCAGGCTGGTCTTGAACTCCCGACCTCGATGGTCGGGATGCCCGCCTGGGCCTCCCAAAGTGCTGAGATTACAGGTATGAGCCACCTCGCCCAGCCTCTAAAATTTATATGTGCATATTTAAAAAACATTCAGAAGTTATAAAATCAACAGAATTGATCAGTTAGGTATAAACTTACAAATCATTGGCACATGAAACTTTTAATTTTACTTAATCATTATTGATGCTCCTTGAAATTTTATGTGTTGCTATAAAGCTGTTAAAAGTTGAGGAAGGACGGACAGGTATGCTTCATGTGTTTTTTACACATTTATCGAAGACTGGAAAACCTGCTAGAAGAATTCTAAAAGAGCTGTAACACGGACTCAAAGCTTTTAGAAGAATTTTTTTTTTTTTTTTTTCGTAGAGGTGGCGTCTCACTATGTTGCCAGACTATTCTTGAACTCCTGGCCTCAAGTGATTCTCCTGCCATGGCCTCCTAAAGTCCTGGGATTACATGTGTGAGCCACTGCACCTGGCCATGTTTTTCTTAATCATTATATTTTTAGGTGGCCATCAGAGAGACCCTGTAAAAAATATGATTTTGGTATGACCATGGTATACCTAAATAATAGGATGAATATCTTCATGCATATAAGCCTAATTTGTTTATATAATATAGTATTTATGTTAAAGGAAGCAAGTAATTTTAGAGATTTAAGACTGTGCATAAAGAAGCATTAAATAAAGTGCTACAAGTTCCTCTCAAACCAGTGAATTACTAAATTTCTAATAATTATATTATCAAATAAGTATTCATGTAAAATTATGTTTTCATTGCAGGAACACTTTTGAAAACTGGATTTCTAGCTTACTTTAATATAAACAATCAGGTAGACATTTACCTAAGTAGAGAAGCTGCTATAAATCAATACTTTCTCATGGATACTAATTTGAGCTTCGAAAGAACAGTATAATTCAAAGGATGCTTTTATTTGGAAAGTAGGTTTTCAAGTTACTTGAAGGATAGTTGGTTTGTTGGGAAAAGTGAACAGAAAGCTATAGCAGAAATAATGCTGAGACGATTAGTATTCCAGATGCTTATTAACCTAAAAAGGCACAAGCATTAGATAACAATTTCTGGGCCCTTTGCCGGAGATCGATTTCCACTGTAGAAAATAGTGGGTCAGGCTTGACCCATTATCTGTCTGAAAACAGATTCAGGAGGCAGACACCTAGAGTCATAGTGGGGAGTCCAGCTAACCAGTTCAGCCTCACAGAGGCTCGAAGTGTATAAACTAAAACATTCCATAGCCTTGCATGAACATGCTCTTCAGACACCTGACGACAGTTTCAGGGGCTTCCTTGGACAAACTTTCCAGCTCTCAAGTCCTGGAGTCAGTCATTAGGATGCCTGTGGGGTACGTGGACAGTGGGTGGGGTAAAGAGAAGTGCACTTTTGAGGAGAGCAGGTTTGGGAACATGTATTGCAAAAGGGTTGGCACAGAGAGGTAAAAGTCCTGAAGGTGAAACCTGGGAAGCCTGGGATGCTGAGATGCACTTTTGTGACATGATTCTGCATTTCTATTGATTTTCGTACTATTTATCGAGAGCATGGTAGAAATAACAGGGAATAGAAATAAATGGTCATCATGTTGTGATTTGTTTATGTATTTTTTTTAAAGTGACAGGGTCTCGCTCTGCCAGCCAGACTGGAGTGCAGTAGCACGGTCATAGCTTACTGTAACCTTGTAAACTTCTCAAATGATCCTTCTGCCTCAGCCTCCTGAGTAGCTGGGACTATACCAGCTAATTAATTTTTTTTTTCCAATAGAGACAGAGTCTTGCTATATTTCCTAGGCTGCTCTTGAACTCTTGGCCTCAAGTAATCCTCCTCTCTCAGTCTCCTATTATGACATTTAGAAAAAGTAATTTCTTCAAATCAATTTGGTTTTCCACTTTGTAAAATGAAGAGAGAAGGCTGGGTGCGGTGGCTTACGCCTGTAATCCCAGCACTTTGGGAGGCCGAGGCGGGCGGATCACAAGGTCAGGAGATCGAGACCATCCTGGCTAACACGGTGAGACCCCGTCTCTACTAAAATACAAAGAAATTAGCTGGGCGTGGTGATGGGCGCTTGTCATCCCAGCTACTGGGGAGGCTGAGGCAGGAGAATGGTGTGAACCCAGGAGGCGGAGCTTGCAGTGAGCCAGGATCACGCCACTGCACTCCAACCTGGGCGACAGAGCGAGACTCCGTCTCAAAAAAAGAAAAAATGAAGAGAGAAGGTAACTGATGAGAGCTTACAGTGACATCCATTATTTCAGATGCAACCATAAGGAAGCTTTTCTAATCAACGGCCTTCATTTCTTCTTTGTACTGTTTACAGGGTTCTTAACACGAACTGCCTTAGGTTATAAACATTTCTGCATGTGCCTTATCTTTCTAATTAGACTCAATCTTTCCAATTAGCCTCATGGAGAGCAGGGTCAAGGGTTAAAAAATAAAAGTGAAAACATTTATGGTGTGATTTAACTCTGTATAGAATACTTTTCATATATATTATTTGGTGTGTTTTAACAATATATTGACTGGGATTTCCAAATGAAAGCTAGAAGAACAAGGTATAATATTTATGTTTCAAAATTTGATTTAAGATTCACTAGAGTTTAGTTATACTAAAAGTCTCTATTGGTAATATCTTCATATTTTTATATTGTGTATTTTGGAGTACTGAAAAATATACTTTACATAATCTCTGAGCAAATGTAACTAAAATTTTAAGAGATTTCTTTAGAGGTAAATTTGAAATCAGCAAATAAACATGGTAGGGAAAGTTTTCTGACTTTTAAAATTAAAATTGGAAACTTAGTGGAAGATTTTAAAACTTTACGTTAATCAAAGTTGTGTCTGTAAATGATTAACAAACACTCAACTAGGTTCCCAAAGCAAAGACAGGCGTCCTGTGACCCACTACTCTCCTCCACACTTGACTGACTCTCTCTAGAGTCAACCGCATTTACGTATTTAAAAGTTTCTTTTGGTATTTGCTGCTGTGTTTTTAAATAACTTTATCTACCTTGACTTTTCAGCTTTGGATTTTGAGAACTGACTTCCCGCCCTGGTTGAGGACTCAGCTTTCTTACTGTTGCCTTCCTCATGTACACGCGCTTCCCTCCCCTCATCCTCTTGGTGTTTTCTGTCACCTTGTAAAGAAATCAGTAGTCTATGTTTACATTTTTATGACTATGTAAATATTATTCATGGATGACCTATCTGGTGTACTATGATTGCATTTCCTTTTGTTTTCTCTGTAGTTAATAATCATCTCTTTTTTCCATTGGCTTACTTCTCTATATTCCTATTACCAATTTGCGGCCAGAATTATAAATCTCCTTTCAGTACATTCCAACACGCTATGTATTCTATTGGTTTGGAACCTCCTGCACCTTCTGTTCTTAATCTCCAGTTTGTCCTGGTTAATCACTGTAACTGCTGCAGACTGTCATCCAATGGCCTCCTTTACTGTCATCTTGCAGGTTTCATTTGTCATTTTCCTGTGTTGAGTGCTCATTTTCTGGCGTCGTGTCTTCCAGTTTTCTCGGTTTATTCTCTGTTTTGGTGGAGCTGCATTGGAAAGGGAGCATAGATTTGCTGAGGCTTTGCATCTGCACAAATGCCATTATTCTCTCATATGTGATTAATATTTTAGCTAGGGATGTAATTCCAGGTTGGAAGTAATTTGGAGTAAAAATTTGATGGTACTGCTTTACTGACTTGTAGCTTCCAATGTTGTGTTTGAGAAGTCTGATGCTTTTTTTTTTTTTTTTTTTTTTGGTTATTTGTTTGTTCCCTCATTGTGACCTGATTCCTCTCTGAAGATTTTAGGTTTTGTTTTTGCCCCTACGTTCTAAAATTTCACAGCGTTGGCGTTGATGTAGGCCTTTTGTAACCATTGTGCTAGGTGGGTCATATATGATCAAGAAACCAGTGTCATTCAGATTCAGTTTAGGGAAATTTTCTTGCACTAGTACTTTGATAATATTTTTCTCTTTGTTTTTACTACGTTCTCTCTCTCTGGAACTCATGCAAGTCACCTATTAGACCTCCTAGATTGGTTGTTCACTTTCCCTATCTTTTCCCTTCTTACTCTTTGGGAAATTTTTTAAACTTGATCTTTTAATTTGTCAGTAGATCGTTTCTACCATCATATTGTTCATTTCCAGGAATTTTAAAATTCTTTCCTCCAAATATTTATGTATGTATTTATTTACCTCCTCTCCCCTCCTCTCCTCCCCTCCCCTCCTCATCTCACAGGGTGCTCTGTCACCCAGGCTGGAGTGCAGTGGTGCAGTCACAGCTCACTGCAGCCCTGACCTCCCAGGCTCAAGTGATCCTCCCACCTCATCCTCCTGACCACAAGCATGCACCACCATGCCTGCCTAATTTTTAAATTTCTTTGTTTTTGTGGAGGTGGGGTCTTGTTATGTTGCCCAGGCTGGTCTCAAACTCTCAGGCTTAAGTGATCTTCCTGACTTGGCCTCCCAAAGTGTTGGGATTGCACACATGAGCCACCGTGCTTGGCCATATATTTCTATTTTGATGGTAACCTGTTCTGTCTCTCTGAAGATGCTAATTGAAGTTTTCTTCAATATCTCTGAAGAAATGAATTCTTCAGTTTTATTTTTTCAGTGTTGTTTTAGTTTCTGCTTTCATTTTGGGGGACTAGTATTCTTAGCTTTTGCATTTGAGATAAGTAATACCAACCATTCTGGTTCTTCACTCCTTCCAGACACAGGAGACAGGATTAACTTCCCTGCCTCCTTGTGACTTGTTTTGGCCAGTGGATTGCAAACAGAAGTGATGTGCACATCTCCCCTACTTGGGTGATTGATGCTTGTGTCGAGATTGGAGATGCCACAAGCACCCAAGATGCAGTCTGGAATGCTCCACACTGAGGGGGCCACACTGAGCTGCCCGGGGATTCATCCAGAGCCACTTTGGACTTGGCTTGAATGGGAAGTAAACGTTTATTTTTTTTAACCACTGAGACTTTGGTATTGTTTTTTATTGCAGCGTTATCTAGCCTGTCCTGACTGAGACAGCTCTCAGTCATATTTAAGAATGAGGCACAAAAAGCTGTTTGGAAGCTCTCTACTAGTGGGTGGGGTAGTCATGTGGCAGTGATCTGGCTCAGCGTTTCCATTAAGGCACTCCCAGATGTTAATGTCAGTGGCTCTTTTCTCTTGGTCTGGTTAGTTTTCCCAGGAAAACCCTCCAATTCTCCCGCCTGACATATGTAAGCCCAGCTCCTGGGCTCTGCAAACTGAGTAATGGAAGTAGGGCTTGGGACGCTTGCTGTTCAGTGTGTGCACACTCTCTTACGCTCCCTCTTTTTAATAAGATACTCCTTTCAGCAGTCCCAGCCACCTGGAAGTCCACAGCCCATCTGATTAAGTCTTTCTAGAGAATAAACCTTCTGTTTCTGCGCAAGTTGGGCAAAGGCAGGCGGGGGGTCTGACTGCTTCTTAACAGACTGCTGGCGAGACCTCCATGGTCACACCCTCTGTCTGAAGTCTTTGGTGCTGGAATTCCTGAGCCATTTCAGACTTTTGCAGTATGAATTGATCTGCTGCTGGGCTTTCTCTGTTACTAACCTAGGCTTTCTGTTTTTCACATCTGCTGAATCACTTACCACACTGCAGTTTGCTCCCCACTGTCCCAAATTTTGTTGTTCTCATCCACTGACTTTCCCATTGTCCTTTTGTGTTTATGCCTTTTTAAAAATCCCCTTTCTGCTATTTTCTAGAGGGAATGTAGGTAAGCACATATATTAAATCTACGTAGTGTTTACTGGAAGTTCTTTAATAATGAATTTTATCCTCCCCAATTTTTATTTTGAAAATTTTTAAACATAAGAAAAAATGAAAACAGTAGAATGGACACCATTGTATATATTCTGCTCTTAGATCTGACAATTAACTTTTTGCCAATTTTATCTCCTTTTCCTCTTCCTCCTCCTCCTCCTCCTCCTCCTGCTCCTCCTCCTCCTCCTCCTCCTCTCTCTCTCTCTTTTGCTCTCTTTCTCTCTCTCTGTAATATTCTACAAGTATATATGGTATATGTAAGATAAATATATCTATGTCTATATTTTCTCTCTTGCTGTAACATTTGAAGGTAAGGTACAGATATTATGACCCTTCACTTCTAAATAGTTCGGCATACATTTCCCCGTATATATGGTATCTGTAAGGTAAATATTATTTATGTCTATATTTTCTCTCTTAGTGTAACATTTGACAGTAAGGTACAGACAGCTATTATGACCCTTCACTCCTAAATAGTTCAGCATACATTGCCCAGGAACAAAAATATTCTCTTACAGGACTATAATTATCGTACCTGTGAAAATTTAAAAAAATAGTTCCATAACATCATCTAACATCTATCATATCTAACATCATCTAACATCTAGCATAAATTGTGTAGTTTCAAAATTTCTTATTTATTTATTTATTTATTTATTTATTTATCTTTTTGTTTTTGTTTTTGAAACAGTGTCTTTGTTGCCCAGGCTGGAGTGCAGTGTTGTGATCTTGGCTCACTGTAGCCATGATCTCTTGGGCTCAGGTGATCCTCCCACCTCAGCCTCCCAAGTAGCTGGAATCACAGGCACACACCACCACCCCCGGTTAATTTTTTGTATTTTTTGTAGAGATGGGGTTTTGTCGTGTTGTCCAGGCTGATGCCAAACTCCTGAGCTCAAATGATCTGCCTGTGTCAGCCTCCCAAAGTGCTGGGTTTACAGGTGTGAGCCACCATGCCTGGCCTCAAAAATTCTTTTGTAACTTTTTTTCCCTTAAAAATTGTGATCCCATTGTGGTAAACATGCTGCAACTGGTTCTCTTTTAGACTAGAACAATTCCTCAAAGCATCGTTTTTTGTACTTGATTTTTTGCTTTTAATTAATCTTGAACAGAACTAGCACCCATAGAAAAGGATAAATAAAGATGAGTCCCTGATAAGGAGATGTTTGTGAAAGCACTGGGAAACAGCACATTTTATTTTTTTAATGGTTTGTTTTTCTAACCCAGGTGCTACTAAGCTAAAACTTAGCCAAGCAATGCTTTGCACATTCAGTTAAAATAAAGAAGCAGTATTTGTCTTCACTGTGATGAGGAACTATATTTAGAGTTTTCCCAGCCCACCCCGCTTCACCTTGCATACTTTGCCAGCATTCAACCTCATGACTTATGTTTGCTTCAAATTGAATTTGAGTCTAAGCTCAAAGGGCATGCGTTTTTGTTTATGACTAAGGGCCGATCTCTGAAGTTAGTATAGTTATCAAACATTCCTCACATTCCATATGTCTGATTTTTAGTGCTTGGAGGATCTGGTGCTATGCCAGAGGAACATAGAGGCTAGAGAGCACACGGAAATACCACCGAAGAAAGTCTCCGTGGAAGCTATCAAAATTCAATCATATGTTTAAATAGCAAAGCAAATAGTAGGTATGGGATTGATTTGTGGCATGTTAGTACCATTCTTTAGGCTACTTAGGAACATTTCTTAGTTTTCTGTTGATTCTTGAAATTCCAGCCCTGGAACTTAAAAAAATCTGTGATTCTTTCAGTTTGTCTTTTAATTGTACTCAGGGACAGGATGAGGAGTTTTTTTTACTTTTTATTTTTATTTATTTTTTTGAGATGCAGTCTCACTCTGTCGCCAGGCTAGAGTGCAGTGGCGCAATCTTGGCTCACTGCAACCTCCACCTCCCAGGTTCAAGCGATTCTCCTGCCTCAGCCTCCTGAGTAGCTGGGATTACAGGCGCCAGCCACCATGCCCGGCTTATTTTTGTAGTTTTAGTAGAGATGGGGTTTCGCCATGTTGGCCAGACTGGTCTTGAACTCCTGACCTCAGGTGATCCACCCACCTCGGTTCACCAAAGTGCTGGGATTACAGCCGTGAGCCACCAGGCCCAGCCCTTTTATTTTTATTTTTGTACTTTTTAATTTTTTTGAACCACTCAGACTTCATCCTTTCCTTCTTACTCTCACAGGGGAAGAGAAGAATGATCATCAGTGGCAAATGGCAGCTGCAGCCAAGCAACACCAGCCTCAGACTCAGGGCAGAACGCCGTGCCCTCCTCGTGGAGGAGTTTTTCAATGCTGCAAAACAAATACTTGCAAAAGCTAAGCGTGACTTAGTGTATGGTCGAAGGGGTCACCATTGCAGATGTAGTGGTCACCAGAAGATAGGTTCATTGAACACGTGATGAATGAGCAGCAGTCGCTGTTCTAGCCACTAAGGACTACAGTGGTGGACAAAATAAGTCATGGGGAGGTAGGAAGGAGGACTAGAGCAATAAAGGAGATAAATTCAGACATGGTAATAGCATTAAAGAGATAAACTGTATGACATGATAGATAGTGAGTACTTTAGATAGACTCATGCATTGGTCAGCTCTGCTGGGGTAATAAGCAACCTATAAGTATGTGACTTCCACAAGTGTCTCCTTCTAGCTCGTATTATGTTGTCAACTAGAGAATAAAGAGAAATAATCATGTAAGTCAAAAATCTCAAGGCTGAGGATCATGAATGCTCTGTGAAATCGTTTGGTCACTAAAAATGTGTTTAGAAAAAAATTCAAATTGGTCTTGGTGAAATATATGCATAACACAAAAGAGTCAGATTATGACAATAAAAATAGAACCTTTGTACATTTAATAGAAAACAATTTAATACAAAGAAATCAAAGAAAGAAATTGTAGGACCTTTGGTCAGAAGCTCCTTTGGTGTTTAACAAGGTTCAAGAGTAAATAAGGATGTTTCCTCTTCTTAATAAAGACATTATATATAAAAAAGTGAACATTTTGTAGAAACAGACTGTAATAAAAACTTGAATCTAAGTTTAAAATGCCTTAGATGATGTTAGGAAAAAAAAAGAGTAACATTTATGAACATGGGCATACATTTTTTGGATGTCTGTAAATAGTCATCTTTGAATTGTTAAGCATGCTTTCTGGTATGTGCTTTTTCTCTGGCCTGAGAAGCTACAGGGGCACCGAGACTGACTGACTGACTCATTTACCTTCCTAATGCTTTTTTGGGAAACAGTTAGACTTGGTTTAATTGTCCAGTAATCTGGCCAGATGCCTCCATGATCTTCACATTCTGGAAGGCCCGTGCTTAACTGAATTTCTTCTTCACTTTAGGACCCTGGAGGGTAACTCCATTTAGGTCAATTATGTAGAGATCCCTTAGTTAAAGACCGGGCCCTACTAACAGCATCACTCTAGCATTAGGACATTTGTTCAGTTAAATCCCACAGAGCCTCAATGTTCATGTGGCCAAACTAACATACTTTCTTCTTGCATTTATCCAGGCAAGATTAAGAGTTGAGATATACCGAAGTAACACCAACTTCACATTATGAACATTTTGAAATTTATTGTGAAATTCATTTGTTTTGTCTCTAAATGTAACAATAGCTATAGACTACAAAAAAAGTTAAAATCAGGGCCAGGCATAGTGGCTGATGCCTGTAATTTCAACTCTTTGGGATGCCGATGTGGGAGGATCACTTGAGCCCAGGAGTTTGAGACCAGCCTGGGCAACACAGTGAGACCCCGTTTCTAAAAAAAAAAAAAAATTTTTTTTTAAATTAGCCCGGCATAGTGGCACATACCTGTAATTCCTAGCTTACTCTTGAAGCTGAGGCAGGAGGATCACTTGAGCCCAGGAGTTCGAGGCTGCAGCAAGCTATGATTATGCCACTGCACTCCAACCTGGGCAGTAGATCAAGACCCTAAAGTCCCTGAAGCCTTCCTGTGCTGCCCAGAATCTCTTTAAAAAAAAAAAAAAGGTAAAAATCAGAGGATGGAACTGAAGCACCAGATACTTCCCCACAAGCTATTAAGGCTGAGTTAGTTCTTATAACTCTCCCCTGACAGCAGCTGTGCCAGGGCGCTTGCTGCATGGAAGCTAGGACTCAGTCTGATCTAGCTGAACCCTCCCTTTGGAAGCAGCAGGCTTCAGGGCACATAACCGAGAACAACAGGTTAAGGCTAAGGCACCATGGCCCGAAGTCCCCTTAATGCAGGAGCTGCATAGCAGGCGGTGCTTTCCAAGGTTAACTTTATGAATCTGTGTCTGAGTAAAATACTTGTCAGTATCTAAGTTAGGGCTCATTCAAGGATATTCAATACAGTGTTGTTTTGGATACAATTAAAATGGCTATCATCAGTACCAGACTATACTGGAAAGGCTAAACTGTGTTCTAAGCTTATTATAAAAGATGCTCCCGTGACAGAAAATAAAATTAAAAAAAATAAACTTACTGTAAAAAATGAGGTAGCAACAGGAAAAGTCTCACAAATTATGTTGCTGAATGAGAAGAATGAACTTCAGAACGATGTGCACAGTATATTATATTTTCTAGGCTGTATGTAGAGAAGGGCCTGCAAGAACACATACTGCCCCAGTGGTCGTGGATACTTCTGAAGAGAGGAGTGTGAGAACTGGAATGAGAGCTGGTGCTCAAAGAGACGTAGCATTATCCACAATAGTTTAATATTTTACAAGCAGGGCATATTCATGTATTTTTTAAACTAAAATCTTGTATTGAAAGTAAGATTTTTTAAAATACTTTATATTCTAGGGTACATGTGCACAACGTGCAGGTTTGTTACATATGTATACATGTGCCATGTTGGTGTGCTGCACCCATTAACTCATCATTTACATTAGGTATATCTCCTAATGCTATCCCTCCCCCCACCCCACAAGAGACCCCGGTGTGTGATGTTTGCCTTCCTGTGTCCAGGTGATCCCATTGTTCAATTCCCACCTATGAGTGAGAACATGTGGTGTTTGGTTTTCTGTTCTTGCGATAGTTTGCTGAGAATGATGGTTTCCAGCTGCATCCATGTCCCTACAAAGGACACAAAGTCATCCTTTTTTATGGCTGCATAGTATTCCATGGTGTATATGTGCCACATTTTCTTAATCCAGTCTGCCGCTGATGGACATTTGGGTTGATTCCAAGTCTTTGCTATTGTGAATAGTGCCGTAATAAACATACGTGTGCATGTGTCTTTATAGCAGCATGATTTATAATCCTTTGGGTATATACCCAGTAATGGGATGGCTGGGTCATATGGTACTTCTAGTTCTAGATCCTTGAGGAATCGCCATACTGTTTTCCATAATGGTTGAACTAGTTTACAGTCCCACCAACAGTGTAAAAGTGTTCCTATTTCTCCACATCCTCTCCAGCACCTGTTGTTTCCTGACTTTTTAATGATTGCCATTCTAACTGGTGTGAGATGGTATCTCATTGTGGTTTTGATTTGCATTTCTCTGATGGCCAGTGATGATGAGCATTTTTTCATGTGTCTGTTGGCTGTATGTATGCCTTCTTTTGAGAAGTGTCTGTTTATATGCTTTTCCCACTTTTTGATGGGGTTGTTTTTTTCTTGTAAATTTGTTTGAGTTCTTTGTAGGTTCTGGATATTAGCCCTTTGTCAGATGAGTAGACCGCAAAAATTTTCTCCCGTTCTGTAAGTTGCCTGTTCACTCTGATGGTAGTTTCCTTTGCTATGCAGAAGCTCTTTAGTTTAATTAGATCCCATTTGTCAATTTTGGCTTTTGTTGCCATTGCTTTTGGTGTTTTAGACATGAAGTCCTTGCCCATGCCTATGTCCTGAATGGTATTGCCTAGGGTTTCTTCTAGGGTTTTTATGGTTTTAGGTCTAACATTTAAGTGTCTAATCCATCTTGAATTAATTTTTGTATAAGGTGTAAGGAAGGGATCCAGCTTCAGCTTTCTACTTATGGCTAGCCATTTTTCCCAGCACCATATGTTAAATAGGAAATCCTTTCCTCATTTCTTGTTTTTGTCAGGTTTGTCAAAGATCAGAGGGTTGTGGATGTGTGTTATTATATCTGAGGGCTCTGTTCTGTTCCATTGGTCTATATCTCTGTTTTGGTACCAGTACCATGCTCTTTTGGTCACTGTTGCCTTGTAGTATACTTTGAAGTCAGGTAGCGTGGTGCCTCCAGCTTTGTTCTTTTGGCTTAGGATTGTCTTGGCAATGCAGGCTCTTTTTTGGTTCCATATGAACTTTAAAGTAGTTTTTTCCAATTCTGTGAAGAAACTCATTGGTAGCTTAATGGGGATGGCATTGAATCTATAAATTACCTTGAGCAGTATGGCCATTTTCACGATATTGATTCTTCCTATCCATGAGCATGGAATGTTCTTCCATTTGTTTGTGTCCTCTTTTATTTCATTGAGCTATGGTTTGTAGTTCTCCTTGAAAAGGTCCTTCACATCCCTTGTAAGTTGGATTCCTAGGTGTTTTATTCTCTTTGAAGCAATTGTGAATGGGAGTTTATTCATTATTTGGCTCTCTGTTTTTCTCTTATTGGTGTATAAGAATGCTTGTGATTTTTGCACATTGATTTTGAATCCTCCCTAACTCATTTTATGAGGCGAACATCATCCTGATACCAAAGCCTGGCAGAGACACAACAAAAAGAGAATTTTAGACCAATATCCCTGATGAACATCGATGCAAAAATCCTCAATAAAATACTGGCAAACCAAATCCAGCAGCACATCAAAAAGCTTATCCACCATGATCAAGTGGGCTTCATCCCTGGGATGGAAGGCTGGTTCAACATACAAAAATCAATAAATGTAATCTAGCATATAAACAGAACCAAAGAGAAAAACCACATGATTATCTCAATAGATGCAGAAAAGGCCTTTGGCAAAATTCAACAGCCCTTCATGCTAAAAACTCTCAATAAATTCGGTATTGATGGAACGTATCTCAAAATAGTAAGAGTTATTTATGACAAACCCACAGCCAATATCATACTGAATGGGCAAAAACTGGAAGCATTCCCTTTGAAAACTGGCACAAGACAGGGATGCCCTCTCTCACCACTCCTATTCAACATAGTGTTGGAAGTTCTGGCCAGGGCAATCAGGCAAGAGAAGGAAATAAAGGGTATTCAATTAGGAAAAGAGGAAGTCAAATTGTCCCTGTTTGCAGATGACATGATTGTATATTTAGAAAACCCCATCGTCTCAGCCCAAAATCTCCTTAAGCTGATGAGTAACTTCAGCAAAAGTAAGATTTTAAAAACTATTTTCAAAAGACCACCAGCTGCTGTGTGGAGAATGGGTTATAGAGGGATGAGAGTGGAAATGTAATAACTAGTTAGGAAGTTAATCCGGGCAAGAGAAGCTAATAGGTTGGATTAGAGAGGTGGCAGTGGAGAAAAATGTTGTAAATGAGTCTGTGTTCTGGAGGGTGAACCTGCAGGATGTTGATGGAGAGGGAGGCATCAAGGATGACCTCCTCCCGGGTCGTGATGTGAGCATCTGGGTTGATGATGGTACCATTTTCCAAACTGAGGTAATTTGGGGGAGGAATGGGACTGGGGAAGTGGTCGTGAGGGGGAAGTTAAGAGTTGTTTTTTATGAGTTGTTTGATATGGCCATTAGAGACATTGCTGTAGAATGATCAAGGAGATGCTCTGTGATAAATCTGGACCTCTAAGGGAATGTCTGTCTGGAAATCACTCACTCACGGTTTTCTCTAACAAACATTGACCGCTATGTACCATGTATGTGCTTGGCATGCAGAGATGAAAAAACCACTAGGAACCCAGTGAACTGAACAGAGAAGTCAACTAACAAATGTCATCAGTGTGAACTATTTGAATAGGAAAATACTTCCAAAGCTTAACAGTGTCACTAAATAGTGACAGCTTTGGGAACGTGATGTCTTCCCCAAGAAGATGATGTTTGAATTAATTTTTAAGGACATTGAATCTTAGAAGAAGACAATTGTTTAAGTGTAAAACTGTAAAAGGGGCAGGACGGTGGAAAAGTGGAGGGAGAGAAGATGTTCCAGGTGGCGGGAACTGCACGTATAAAAGATATTTTTGCTACCTGTATATCAGGCCTACTGGCTTCTTCTTGACCTCTCCTGGGCTTCTTTTGGTAGATTTTTTAGTAGTTGGTGTCACAGGCATCTGCAACGCAGATGTCCTGCCTCTGAACTGTGAATTAGTACTTCTACGCTTTGCCATCTTCTCTCATGATTTCCTTGTACTCATGAGGAAATGTAACAAGATGTTGTTGGTACTAGCTGACATTTCTTTCTTCTTAGATGTTTAATACTTGTAGAATACTGTGCCTGTAACTCATGCCAACTATGTTCTGAAACCTGGCCAGTCCCACCAAGCTTGAGGTCTATTTATTTATTTATTTTGCCTCTCAAAAGCTAGACTGGGATGCAAACATTTAGAGCAACATCATTCATAGTAGCTAGAAGTGGAAACAATCCATATATCTATCTGTAAACTGGTAAATGGATAAACAAAATGTGGTATCTGTGCAGTGGAATACCATTCAGCAATAAAAAGAATGAATTCTTAATGCATGCTATATAATAACATTGTATATCTTGAAAACATTTTGCCAAATGATAGAAGCTAGACACAGGAAACCACAAATTGTATGATGTTATGTGCAATTCCAGAAAGGGCAAATCTGTAGGGACAGGAAGTAGATGAGTGGCTGCCGGGGGCTGGGACAGGGAGATTTCCCACAACTTGAAAAGACTTACATGAACTACATAGTCTACAAATGTTGAAAAATATTAAGAAAAACCTATGGCACGAATGCATAAAATATATGTAGATACTAGACTGTTTTATTGTGTACTGCCATAAAATATACATACCATTATAAGACATTAAAATTTATCAGACCTTATGCACACATTACACACTGTACATGATGTCATTTGCAGTTGAGAGAAATGTAAACAAATGTGAAGAGGCAGTGTTAAATCATAACTGCATATAATTAACTATAGTATATACAGTACTACTGTAATGATTGCATAGCCACCTTCTGTTGTTGTGGTGAGCTCAAATGTTGGGAGCATCTGCTTAAAGTGCCCTGTGATGCTAATCATCTCTGTGTGAGCAGTTCCTCTCTCTGGTAAATTGCATATCACAGTAAAAAGTGATTTCTCACGGTTCTCAAGTATTTTCATTGTATTTAGTGCAGTCCCGCAAACCTTGAGTACACCATGGGACCCATACAAAGTGCCACTTGTGAAGCTGGAAGTGCTCCCAAGAAGTGGAAAAAAGTAATGACCTTACAAGAAAACACTGAATTGCTTGATATCTACGGTAGATTGAGGACTGCAGCTTAGGTTTCCAGCATTTCAGATGGACGATTCATGGTGTATAAACAGATAACCTAAACTTAAAACATCAATAAATACAGTACTCTAAATGTATTTCTTTTTCTTTATGGTTTTCTTAATGACTTTTTCTTTTCTGCAGCTTAATTTATTGTAAGGATACAGTATATAATACAGTGTACAAAATATGTTACTTGACTATTTCTGTATTGGTGAGGCTTCTGGTCAACAGTAGGTAATTAGTAATTAAGTTTAGGGGGAGTCAAAAGTTATATGAGAATTTTCAACTGTGCAAGGAGTTGGCATCTCTAACTCCTGCATCGTTCATAAGTCAACTGTACGTAAGTTTATACATGGACTGAAAAAATACCAAAGTATTGGAATAGATGTCACTCTGCAGGAAAGTGAAGCAAGGACTTTAATAACAGTTTGTTTTGTTATTTTCTGTATTCTTCGCAATGAGAATCTAATAACGTATAAAATGTGTATTTTTAAGTCAACATTGAAAATTATAGTATATGTAGAGTTTAGTTTGATAACAAAATATGATGTATATTTTGTACATAGTATTATATCTACATGTGTATATATTTATTTAAAAACATAGCCTAGAGTGAAACATATCATATTATTAACTGGGATTACTCCTATGTAGAGAGGTTATAGAGATTTTTAAAGTCCTCTCAGTTTCTTAAGTTTTGATAAAAGTAGTATAGGTATATTTTAATCATTTAACCTCTTCAAAAGGGAAGTTGTGACCTTTCAGAAAGGTGTGTGCCATGTGTCATTTCTTTGTTGTCCTGACTGAAGCTCATTCTCCAGACTGAATACTCAAACCTCTTCTAGTCTTCGTCCACGAGCAATTATTGTCCACCATGAAATGTACTGGCTGTGTGTTGAACTACAGGTAGGGAATTGAGGCAGCCTTGGTGGATTTCTGTTATTTGTTTGGACGATAATCCTTTTTAAGTTCTCTGCCTCTCTCAAACACTCCTACCTTCTTTGCTGGCATAGCCACTTAAAATTTCAGACTATTTTTCAAAACCGGATAATCTGACAAGCAAACATTACTTGGCACTTAGGAGAGAAAAAGAGATTCAGGTTAAAGTGTTTGTTTGACCACTTTGTTTTCTTCCATGGCATAAAAATACTTTAAAAACTTGCTGAATTATTGAAACACATGAGATAAATTCTGTTATGTCTTTGTCACTTAAGTCTGTTTTCTCTTGAGATATTCATTGTGATACATAATGTAATGATAACAAAAATAAATCACAAGACCAAATATTTTGATGCAGCGTTGAAAGATTTTCTTGTGTCTTGTTCTGTTGTCAGGAAACATATGTATCAACTAACACCTTAATACCAGCCTTCATATTGTTATTTGAATAAATGCACATACTATCACTTCTGTGTAAATAGAACATTTTTGAAAGAATAAATTACAATCCTTTCATGATACAGTGGACGTTTTCTTTCTGCCTGCCTTCCTACTCTTCTTCCATTCAGTCAACATTTACCATGTGTCGACTGTGTATGAGATAAGCATTAGGCATCGTGCTAGAGAGCGAGAAGAAGGCAGGCTCCCTGCCTTTGAGAAGCTCAGAGTTTAGGCTAGAGACTGAGTCTGAGTGTAGTAACATGCCTTAGGTGGCAGCTGATCCCTGTGGATGTGGGACAAGATTCTTGCAACACAATCAAGAATAGTATTTCTAGGTTAAATGGAATTAACATTTTTAAAAATTTAAATATTTTTATTCCAAGTTCTGGGTTACATGTGCAGTAATGTCCAGGTTTGTCACATGGGTAAATGTGTGCCGTGGTGGCTTGCTGCACCTGTCATCTCATCACCTAGGTATTAAGCACAGCAGGCATTAGCTGTTTTCCCTAACGGTCTCCCTTCCGCCACCCGGAATCAACATTTTAATGGTTTTTTAACACTGCCAAATTGTTTCTTAAAAGGACTGTATCGAGTTACAAAGTCACCAGCAATGAATGAAAGTAGCTGATGCCCCACATCCTCACCAGAGTGAGTTTCATCACTAAGACAAAGCAAAACAGCCGGAAGCCGTGACTCATACCTATAATCTCCACACTTTGGGAGGCCAACGAGGGCAGATCACTTGAGCTCAGGAGTTTGAGACCATCCTGGGCATCAGACCTCATATCTACAAAGGAGAAAAAAGAAATTTAGCCAAGCATGTTGGTGTGTACCTGTAGTTCCAGCTCCTTGGGAGGCTGAGGTGTTAGAATGGCTTCAGCCTGGGAGGTTGAGGCTGTAGTGAGCTGAGCCATGATCACCCCACTGCACTCCAGCCTCGGTGTCAGTGAGACCCTGTCTCAAAAAAAAAAAAAAAGACATAAACTTGATATTTTAATAGGCTTAAATTTTAGCCTCATTGTTTTATTGTAGTTGGCATTTGTTTTTATTATTAGTGATGTTTAACATTTTCCCATGTGTTTTACTATCTTTTGTGAAAATATTCACTTAAAGTCTTGGCATTATTACATACTTGCTACTCCTTTTGAAAACCAACTTACTGAAGTGAAATTCACCTAATGTAAATTAACCATTTAAAATGATGAATTCAATGGCATTAACTACATTCACAATGTTGTGCAACCAACCCCTATATGTAGTTTCAGAACATTTTCATCATTCCTCCAAGGTACCCACTAAACAGTTTCTATTTGCCCCTTTCCTTGTCACCTGTCAACCACTAACCTACTTTCTGTTTGTATGCATTTGTGAACTATTTCATATAGTGGAATCATACAATATGTGATGTTTTGTTCCTGGCTTCTTTCACTTAGCGTAATGTTTTGGAGGTTCATCCATATTGTAGCGTATGTAAGTACTTCAGTCCTTTTTGTGACTGAATAATATTCCATTTCGTGTATATACCACAATTGTTTATCCATTCACCTGTCGATGGGAATTTGGGCTCTTTCCACCTTTTGGCTGTTAAGAATAATGCTGCTGTTGTCATGCACACACGTATTTATTCGAGTACCTGTTTTCACTTCTTTTAGAAGTAGACCTAGAAGTCGTAGTGTGGGATCATATGGTAATTCCATTTTAACTTTTTGAGGAATTGCTAAACCATTTTCTACAGAGGCTGCACCATTTTATGTTCCCACCCACAATGTACAGGGTTCCCATTTCTCCACATCCTTGTCAATACTCATGTCTTGTGTCTGTGTTTTTTTGATGAGAGCCATCATAGTGGGTGTGAACTGGTGCTTCACTGTGGTTTTGATCTGCATTTCCGTAATAACTAATGATGTTGAGTACTGTTACTATTTGTATGTAAGTGAGAAAATGAAGGAAAAAGAAAGCCTCGCTCTTGAAGTTATTTTCAAATTAGTTAAGTATCCTTTGAAGAAAGGAAATGTTTACTGAAAATTAAATGAAGTGTCCTACTATTCTGAATAGGATGGCTGTTAAGCCATTAATTCTGTTTAAATATTTCGTCGTTTTCATAACAGAGATACTTGTAAAGCCTCCAGGTTTGTTTTTAACTTGAGCTTGTTTTCCATTTTTCTGTCACCTGGTTGGATTAGGGATCCAACCTGATTTATGCCTTTCAAACAATAGCACTCAAGGTGAACTTCTGGTCCCTGAAGTTTACCGATCAGTATTACCTCAGAACTTAGAGATGTAAATCCTCAGGTCCTTCCCAAATCTACTGAGTCGGAAACTTTGAGGGCGACCCCAACAGTCTGTGTTTTCATACGCCTTTCAGTTGAGTCAGATCCGATGCACGAATAGGTTTCAGAACCGCTACTGTAAACCAACATTCTCAGGTTGATTCTGTGATAAACAGCTCTTGTGGGAGGTGTAATCCACAACGTTGGTCTCATTAGCACCAACTTTTTTTAGCTTAAGTAGTCAGACAATGTGAACAATTAACTTGGAATCATGTTATAACCTCCTATTTAAGAAAGCATAAAGCATACAGTTCTACCTAGAAATTGCAATTCAGTTTACAAATCATGTGAAAAAGAGGAAAGTATTTTTCAAAAGTGACTTTTGATCTTTGGCCAAATACTGAAGTAATTTAAGAGGCACATACCCATGATGTATATTTTTCCTGTTATTTGTAATTTTTCAATTTTTTGGTCCTGCTTTTCATGAGCTATGTTTCCTTTTATTTGTGACTAGACTTTATTTTTTACTTATTCAGAGCCAACATTGTGAAGGTTTTTAGTGTGAAGGCCTATGCAGCAGAGCTTGCAACCACCACTGCCCTATAGTACAAATGTTGACTGGAGGGAGACGTGTGTGTGACCCAAACACATGCTTGTTTGAAGAGGAGTGTTTATTTTTTTTCTCTGCACAGGCTATTCAAATGGAAAAAGTATATCTACTTTGCAGAGTTTTATGAGGATTTAACTCACACATTTATGTATATTAGAGCATGTGTGGTACATGATAAGCATTCAGTAAGTGTTTTATATTGTTAGTATAATTGCTATATGTAAAATTTGACCTTTTCTTTAACATAGAATATTGTAAGCATTGAAGCTTTTGCAAATACCATATCTGGATCCCAAAACCCAACAGCCTGAGCCATGTGCTTTTTCAAAGGCAAATCACCCACAAATACTGTCTTTCAAGAGTGTATTCATGAAGTAACTGTAGGATTAAGTGTTAGGTGGCAGAAGGGAAATTCTATGATAGGGCCTCCTAAAGTCCTCCTGTTTACAGCCTCTCGGTTAGGATGAGGGGATGGTTAGGAATGGTTAGTAAGTGAATGTCAAAAGAAGAGTCAGAAAGTTTGAGGAAAAGTTTTTTAGGGTAGGGGGGATTGAATATATTTATAGACTGAAGGAGAAAAAATTAACCATATGAGAAGAGATAAATATCAGATAATAAGAGATGGAGTGAGATTGCAGAGTGGAGAGGAGTGGCTGGGGTAAGGGCAGGAGCCTGGCAGGCTAGCCTGGAGAGGGGATGTGAAACATGTAGAGAGGAGTGGGGTGTGTGGGTCTGGGGAAGCAGACCTGGGAGACAACACAGTTGTGTTCAGATATTTGAAAGTCTGTCATGTGGAGGAGGAATCAAACTAGTTCTCCTT
The DNA here is from genome assembly GCF_037993035.2 of Macaca fascicularis. Classification (NCBI taxonomy): domain Eukaryota; kingdom Metazoa; phylum Chordata; class Mammalia; order Primates; family Cercopithecidae; genus Macaca; species Macaca fascicularis. The sequence continues at coordinate 187,968,154 of NC_088379.1, forward strand.
GGTACCAGGCGATGCATGCCAGCTATAGGATGACCAGACCTAGGACCAATAGAGGGGAGAATGTCTGAGGACCCAAGCAGGTGCAGACATGATGTGAACTAATCTGAAGAAATGATCCTGTTTAGGCTACCTTGTTATGTTTCCTGCCAGCTCTGTAGCACTGGGTGAATCAGTTAAATCTTGGAGCAACAGTCTCCTTCCTAACCCGTTGCACCAGGCTAAGGGCCTTCCTGGCCAAGTCCTAGTGTGACAAATTAGTTATCTGCTTGGCTGTCCTTACCTTGGCTCCCCAGGGCAAGGACCAAGTCCTTTCCTTGTTATATCCCCCCACTGCACACAGACAGGATCTAAAACGCAGGACTCTGTGACACATATTTTATGTTTCACATAAAACACAAAATTCTGGATGTGTCACATACAGAATTAAGTCTGTAAAAAATGGGAATAGGGGCTGGGCACAGTGGTTCACGTCTGTAATCTCAGCACTTTGGGAGGCCAAGGCAGGTGGATTACCTGAGGTCAGGAGTTTGAGACCAGCCTGGCCAACATGGTGAAACCCTGTCTCTGCTAAAAATACAAAAATTAGCTGGGCATGGTGGCGTGTACCTGTAGTCCCAGCTATTCAGGAGGCTGAGCAGGAGAATTGCTTAAACCTGGGAGGCAGAGGTTGCAGTGAGCTGAGATTGTGCCACTGCACTCTAGCCTGGGTGACAGAACAAGACTCTGTCTCAAAATAATAGTAATAATAATAGGCCCGGTGCGGTAGCTCACACCTGTAATCCCAGCACTTTGGGAGGCCAAGGTGGGCGAATCACCTGAGGTCGGGAGTTTGAGACCAGCCTGACCAACATGGAGAAACCCCGTCTCTACTAAAAATACAAAAAAATTAGCTGGGCGTGGTAGTGCATACCCAGAATCTTAGCTACCCGGGAGACTGAGGCAGGAGAATCACTTGAACCTGGGAGGCAGAGGTTGCAGTGAGCCAAGATCGTGCCATTGCACTCCAGCCTGGGCAACAAGAGTGAAACTCTGTCTCAAAAAATAAATAAATATATATATATATATATATATATATATTTAAAAAATGAGACTAGAAATACCCATTTTGAAGAATTGTTGTTAGGGCTAAATGAGATAACATATGAAACAACCTTGCATAAATCTTGGAACATAATAGACAACTAATAAAATTTCTTTCCTTTCTGAATAAATTAATAGGTCACAAAATGATCTTCAAAATATTGGGTAAGTGTTCTAATAAACAATAATATAAGTCGCCAGATGCCTAAAAGGGCTCATGGCAGGAAGAATAGGGGAGTGAGGCTAGACTGGAGCCTCCAGATGTTGCCCAGTCTATTTTTTTGTCTTTAGGTAAAGTGATTTTAGGAAGAGGTGATTCTCCCCATTGTGACTTGTTCTTTTGTTTTGTTTTTGAGACAGTCTCGCTCTGTCACCCAGGCTGGAGTGCAGTGGTGTAATCTTGGCTCACTGCAACCTCCACCTCCCGGGTTCAAGTGGTTACCCTGCCTCAGCCTCCCGAGTAGCTGGGATTACAGATGCCCACCACCATGCCTGGTTAATTTTTGTAATTTTAGTAGCGATGGTTTTTCACCATGTTGACCAGGCTGGTCTTGGACTCCTGACCTCAAGTGAACTGCCTGTCTTGGCATCCCAAAATGCTGGGATTACAGGTATTAGCCACTGCACCTGGCCCATTGTGACCTGTTCTAATATCTGTTTATTTTCTAGAAATTCTATGTAATATGACTTCTTTCTTTTTTTGTTTTTGTTTTTGAGATGAAGTCTCGCTCTTGTCCCCAGGCTGGAGTGCAATAGCCCGATTTTGGCTCACTGCAACCTCCACCTCCTGGGTTCAAGCGATTCTTCTGCCTCAGCCTCCTGAGTAGCTGGGATTACAGGCGTGTGCCACCACGCCTGGCTAATTTTTGTATTTTTAGTAGAGACGCGGTTTCACCAAGTTGGCCAGGCTGGTCTCGAACTCCCGACCTCAGGTGATCCGCCCACCTTGGCCTCCCAAAGTGCTGGGATTACAGGCGTGAGCCACCGCGCCTGGCCTTCTAATATGACTTCTTTCTAATAATTTAAGCTACTTTCCTCACACACAGGGAACTAATCTCATTATCTTCCGAAGTGGTTTGTATAATTTTTCCTAAAAGCTATTTTTTTTTTTCTTGTTGCCTCTATCCACCATTTTCTACTATTCTCCTTTGTCTGTTTCTTTGTGTTGCTAGTTTCCCTATCTAGTGATAGATAGAAGTTGTTGGCCAGGCGCGGTGGCTCACGCCTGTAATCCCAGCACTTTGGGAGGCTGAGGGAGGTGGATTGCCTGAGGTCAGGAGTTTGAGACGAGTCAGGCCAACATGGTGAAACCCTGTCTCCACTAAAAATACAAAAAAATTAGCCAGGCGTGGTGGCGGGCACCTGTAATCCCAGCTACTGGAGAGGCTGAGGTAGGGGAATTGCTTGAACCAGGGAGATGGAGGTTGCCATGAGCCAGAGATCACGCTACTGCACTCCGGCCTGATTGACAGAGCGAGACTCAGTCTCAAAAAAAAAAAAAAGAACAAAAAAGTTATTTTGAGGGAACTAATTGACATCATTTATAAATGAAGATTCTTTTAGGACTGTGGAAAGATTTCTAGTGCTTTATCCTTGCTTTAAAATTCAAGTTGTGAAACACATCTTACTTCCTCTCTGTTCTCTTAGAGCAATTCAGTAATGTTCCTGTGAGCAGATTCTGTAGTAATCATAAGCAGTTGACAGTATGAGCTCTGCTTTGTGTTAGCTAAACAATGAGAACAGATGCTACAAAGTAAAAATAACTGTTAAGACCTTTAATGTTTGTGCTAAACTATACATATGGGATGCTCTGAATGGTGGCAAGAGTTTTAGTAACCTGAAATGTTTTTTTCAAGTGCTTATTCATTTAGTGCAATTAGTACAAACTCAGTTTTTTTTGGAGTTGTGCTTGTACTCACACGGTATTCACCATCATGTAATTTTGAAGTAAACAGATACATCACTGTATGGCATCTCATGTCATAGGACACGTATTTGAGTTGACAATAAATATTAAATGAGTGTGAAAGAATGATATAATGCCAGCAAGGAGAGGAAATACCATGCAGAGTTAAATTTTGCATATAAACATTGGCAAAGTGCTGCAGTAAATTACCGTTTTCTTCATAATATGAAATTCCTTTGCACAGTGCAAAGGAAGACCTTTTTAAGCAAACAGTAATCTCTGGAATTCAGCATAAAGACTCTAGTTAATTTCAGGATTTTGTTGTTGTTGCTTGTTGTTGCTCCTTTGCAGGGAATCAACCAAAAACAAACTCCATCCATTTTTACTTACTTAAAGAAAGCTTGAATGTGTAAGAAATTCCTTGTGTACAACAAGAAGAAGAAATTTAAAAGTTAATTAACATTTCAGTTCACTGTATTTGTTTTAATTTATATTGTTTGTAATTTTGGAATACATCTGTTAGTTCTTTTTGCTTTGTGTTAAACTTCTTAGTACATCATAGTAGTATTTTCTTTTTATCAGGATAGCACCGTAATTGGGTGCTTAATTTGTTTGGAACCTGATAATGTTGTCTATTTATATTTTATAATTTGCATAAGAATTCAATCCTAAAATTTTAATATTTGCAAATATCTATGTAATGCTTTTACTTATTGATAGAGTGCAGAGAAAATATATATGTTTATCCATATATAGAAAATAAAGTATTAAATTGATATTTGAGGGAACTCTGCAAAGAGATTTTTATATTCAAAATTTTAGGAATGGAATCTTCTGAATTTTTCAGAGTTCACGATTACATGTATACCTACAGATGTAATTGTAGTCTCAGAACAGTGACAATTAAATGCTTATCTGCTAACCAGTTAGTGGAACAAACTGGATTATTTCCAAATGTAATCAAGTTACTATTAACTTGTAATCATAGCACATGCTCTCAAGCTTTTATAACTTCTTATTCTTAAAGTAATAAGTATATTCCTGCCGTACTCATGCTTAAGCACATCGAATTGGTGCCTGGGCAATGCTGGTCTAATATTTCTCTTTTGTCACTTAAACTTACCATTCTCATATTTCCTCCTTCTTCATTTCTTTAGGATGCATGTGCCTTTTAGACAGCATTGATAGTGGAGTTAGTGAAAGAGAATCATCAAACAATGATACAGAGGGTGACCTGGCACAGGATCTCTATCTAGTTGCTTTATTGAGGTCGTCAAAGAGACCATGTGTGTAGACAAGGAGGTATATAGGGTATAGGGATTTTTGATATGGTATCTCACTCTTTGTCAAAAGAAAAATCAGTTTTCTGGGACAGTTTTGATATAAGACAGAATTTGAGCACAATTCTAAGAATAAATTGTTTTGCATTTGAACTCAGATTGAGTTCAAATATACTCCATGTTTACAAAGTGAATATGGCAAGTTGCCACATTTGGGCATATTGCTTAACATGTTTGAGATTCATTTTACTCATCTAACATATATTGAAGCTTACCATTTCTTGGGTGTTATACTGTTTAGTTCTCATCTAAACTTAATCTTTCCTCCTATTCCCTTAAAAAATTACGTTAGGAAACTAGGGCTTTTAAGGCTAATGACTTTCTCTAGGTTGTATAGTAAGTGGCAGAATAAAGATTTGAGCCCAGATCTCTTTGATGCCAAATTTCAAGCTCTTGACTTCTAAGCCCGTGGTTCCCACACTTTAGTGTGGAGCAGAAGTACCTGGAAAGCATACATTGCTGGGACCTAGAGTTTCTGATTCTACAATAGGGCTCAAGAATTTGTATTTCTATTATTTTTTAAAAATCATTTTAGTTTTTTTTAGAGACAAGGTCTTGCTCTGTTGCCCAAGCTGGAATTCAGTGGTGTGATCACGGCTCACTGCAGCCTTGAACTCCTGGGCTCAAGTGATGCTCCACCTTGGCTTCCTAGAGTGTGGAGATTACAAGCATGAGCCACCATTCCTGGCTAATTTTTTATTTTTTGTAGAGACAGGGTCTCACTGTGTTGCCTAGGCTGGTCTTGAACTCCTGGTCTCACCCATCCTCCTGCCTCAGCCTCCCATAGTGTTGGAATTACAAGTGTGAACCATGGTGCCCAACTAGAATTTGTGTTTGTAACAAGGTCCCAGATGTTGATGCTGCTGGTTCTGGGAACTATATTCTGAGAACCACAGTTCTATGCTGTGCTGCCTGACTTGATTCCTCTGAGGGATAAATGAGAGAGTTCACATGTGCTTGTGTTAATAATCTGACACTTTGACTACTTATAACGTCCCGGATGCTCTTCCAAGTTAATTCCTTTTTATCCTGAGTTTAATTTTAGGAGCTAGTTAAATTGCAGGGAGAGTATGTGAGGGTGTAATCATCACTTAAAAGAGAAGGAAACTGAGGTAGGAAGAGGTGCCCAGTAAGTGGTCTCACAGTGAGTCAGTGGTAGAACGGGTTACCCTCATTATTGCTTCTGTCTGCTGAGCTGATTTGGAAGGCCAGTGTCTTCTTTGGAGCTATCTCTAGGAGGAGAGATTTCATGCTATAGGAAGGTTGAGAGGAAAATAGATCCTTCCTTTCTATTGCTGTTTTGTGTCCTTGGATGACTATTGCAGAATAGGCCTGGAAAAAAAGAATTTTCCTCCTTGTATATCATTCTTCAGCATTCTGAAGGGTGGATGATGTACTTTGTTATTCTGATGAATGATATAATTCTGAAAATGACCTATATTTCAGTTGAACGTGAGATCTTTGATAGTCGTTAGCATGGATAAAAGGGATTCCAGGAGATTTTGTATGTAAGAACCATGCTAGTGGTGCCAGTGCGTTAAGTTAGAAAATGTGTTGACTGATGGTGGCCACCCTCCAGCAAGGCATCTGTGGTGTTAACCTGCCCATGGCTGCTCCAGTAGCCAGGGAAAATCTCAAAAGCAAAATGCAAGAGAGTGAGAAAAAAAAATGTATTGTAATTAAGTCTGAAACCTGTACTCTGCTTAGGAAACTGTAGTTTCTTCATTCGTTTTAAAGAGAAAAACTCCTACAGAGAAAGTGTCTTAAAGAAAAAGTGGTCTTGAGAGAGTATAAAGCAATTTCAAAAGGTGAGATCACATTGATGTATGAATGAATACTTTATGTATTTGGTTTGGTTCAAAATTTTGTTGAGTGACTGTTATGTACAAGATACTTATTAAAAAAATTGTCCTTCCTCTCAAGGAGAACTTATAGTAGACTTCACAGTTGAGTGTTTAGTTAATTTATATATGAACATCCAGTCTGAAATTGATGTAACCTGATGCGGATCTTGTCTCAAAACTACTGATAGTATTTTCATGATACCAGTATTTGAATCCTGGGATACATTTTTCTTTTTAATGGGGTATCTGTTTCACTGCAGAGCTAGAGCTAGATCCCAGGCTTCCTCACTCTCAGCTTGGCGTTCTCCCTGATTTAGGATGTCTTCATTTATTTATTGTATAGATTTATCTCCAAATACTAGATTTATCTCCAAATATTAAGCAGTGAACTTTCAAAAGGTTACTGTGACTTGTCCTACTTTTTTGGATATACACATCTGTATTTTATCCTTGTTTTGTTTTGTTTTTTTTTTCTTCAAGATTTTAAATGCAACCTAGACACTTGTGGTTAGGGTGCTGAATTTTGACATATGCGGTTTGACGGAAAGAATCACTGGTGTGTCTATTCTGGTTTGTTGTAGGTTAACGAAGCCCTTGTCATTTGCTGATTGTGTTGGGGATGAGCTGCCGTGGGGATGGGAAGCAGGGTTTGACCCTCAGATTGGTGTCTACTACATCGATCACATCAACAGTAAGTTTTCCTTTTTGATAAAAGCAAATATATCAGAAAAGTAATCCCCCAAAACCTACAGGCGCACAAAAGGATAAACATGTTACAAAGTGAATTTCCAAAACCCCATTTTCTTAGTGACTAACATTTAACTGAAATGCCTTTCTTGGTATTTGGGGCATGTACATAGAGTTGTCCTTATGGGGACGGAGAGGGAGAAAGGGTGTGCCTGCCTGCCTGCCTGCCTGCCTGCCTGCCTGCCTGCCTGCCTGCCTGCCTGCCTGCCTGCCCGCCTGCCTGCCTGCCTGCCTGCCTGCCTGCCTACCTGCCTACCTGCTGGGGAGCGAGGATTCTCCTCCAGCACAGGTCTGGGAGCCTGTGGGGATCAGAGCCACTGGGCTCCTCTTTCCATGGCCACTGCACCTTCTGACAGGGCTCCTCCTTTCCGTGTGCTTTTTGCCACAGAAAGACTTGGGCCTTGGCACAGTGTGGTTTGTAGGCTGAGACTGGGGAGGGGTTGGCCCTCATCAGTGGCTCTGGAAGACATAGCATAGCTGGGAAAGGTCCTGAACCTCTTCCTTTTTTCTGTTTCCTGATTTCTGTGTCGTTGGAAGGGAAAAACCTCTCATTTTAACAGCTTTTAAATCTCTCACATCTCTGACATGGTAAGTCTAGCGCAGAGGATACCGTGACCGTGAATGACTTTCAAAAACACATACTTTGAAATATTTTTGTATATTAGTATATGTTTGTGTGCGTGTTTATATGAATATCTAGCTCTCTATCTACTCCTTTAAAAATTTATTCAGATGGTAGCATACAATACTCATTCATTTTGCTTATTCACTTAAAAATAATTATTTTATTTTTATAGATTTTGGGGAATACATAATGAATTTATTCCTCATTGTCTTCTTTCTTTGAGTTCTATTCTTATATTTAAAATTTGTATATGCAGTACTCTGTAGTATCTTTAGGAACAGTATCACTGTAGCAAAGTGTTTCATTTGATACTCACTCATTAGTGATGGCTTGCAGCTGCCCTTGTGTAGGTAGATGATATATTTCTCAAGGGGCCAAAAAAGCCTGTATTGTTAGCTGCGAGGCACCATCTTCCAGGCGGGTGAGGTGGAGGGCGGGAAGGAGCATAAGCACTCTGAAGTCTGGTGAGCACATACGGTTAGTGATCTGTTTCAGTAGAACACCTGTCATACACAGTTTGGGAAGCAGCTTTCATGTATACTGTACATTATTAGTTCAACACAAATACAAATAATAGTTTCTACAAGTTGTTGCCTCAACCTCTTTTATATGACCAGAAGAAGTGTGACTTTTTTGTAGAGATACTCTTTCTCTCTCCCTGAAAGTTTCTAAAAGTTCTATGTAGAATTAGTGATTGTGTTTTTAAGTTAGCTTTTAATTTTGTGTTTTCTAATAAATGTTTATTGATATGCTGTATTAGTATATACCAGGTTTATTGTGTATCAGTCACTGATAACCAACTGTCATCTGTAAGGGTGAAATGAACTAATTTTGGTAAAATTAAGTTCATTTTAAGCACTGTGTGTCACCCTTATGTCATTGCAAATAAACAAGACAGTGAAATATCTGAAATGTATTAACTATTTAACTCTCACTTTTATGCTTATTTTAGATGAATAATTGTGTAGCTTTCTTTCCTTAAAGTAGTATTTGAGAAACCAGAAACCAACCTCGCCATCCTAGGTCAACAAAAATAAGCTCTCTTGGTACCATAATGAGAAAAGGAATCCTCTCAGCCTCCTTCTCAACACCTACAAACTCTTTGATACCTAAACCCACCTTCAGGGCTTCCTCCTCTTTCTCAGTGAAAGAGACGTTCCTCTGGACACCTCCACCCCTACAGATACCTCTTAATAACTTTCCTATTCCATCCTTCTCTCCTGTTTGGTGTCTTTATTAGTTATTTCCTGATTTTAAAATGTTCTCCTACCATTTCTATTAATAAATGATTCTTTTGTCTTAATATATAAACACTGGAAACTCTCAAAACGAAACCAAAACTGCAAAAGAAATACAAACAGATGGCATTAAACTCCCTCTCCTCACCCTCTCAAAACCGTCCTTCAACCAGAATCCATCGCCATCTGTGGTTGCCTCCTCTTCCCTTCACAGCCAGACTTGCTGAAAGCTGTAGTCTGCAAGAACTCCACTTCCTCCGTTGTTCTCCATCATCTCGTTGAACCTGTTCTTGCTGAGGGCACCTGAGACCCCATGATGTAGTTTGGATATTCGTCCCATCTAAATCTCATGTTGAAATGTAATCTCCAGTGCTGGAAATAGGGCCTGACCAGAGGTGATTGGATCATGGGAGTGGATTTCTCATGATGGTTTAGCACCATCCCCTTGGTGCTGTCTTTGCTGTAATGAGTTCTCACAAGATCTGGCTGTTTGAGGTGTGAAGCCTCTTCCACTTGCTCTCTTGCTTCCTCTCTCACCACATAATGTACCAGCTCCCGCTTTGCCTTCCGCCATGAGTAAAAGCTCCCTGAGGCCTCCCCAGGAGCCCAGCAGATGCTGGGGCTGTGCTTGTACATCCTGCAGAACCGTGAGGCAATTAAACCTCTTTTCTTTTCTTTTCTTTTCTTTTCTTTTTTTTCTTTATAAATGCCTCAGTCTCGGGTATTCCTTTATAACAAAGCAAGAAGGGTCTAATATACCCCACAAACTGTCAAATTCAAACAAGACTGTAGTCTCGTCTCTGTGACTTGTCACTGTGAGTTATTCCCTCCTGCTCTCTACTCTTTGGATTTTGTGACATACTGTTCACATATCTGACCGCACCTGCCCAGCTTTCTTTTGCCTGTTTCTTCTTCACTGGGGCCTGCTGTCAGGATTTCTGCAACAGTCTTCTGCTGTGTGCATGCTGCAGACCTCCTTGGGTGATGACTTCAGTTACTTCCTTCAGGCTGCTGGCCGCCACATCTGTCTAAGTCTTTCTCAGAGTCCAGATGCATATGTTCTTTCCTTGCTAGAAGGCTCTTCCCAGTCTGCTTGCTTTGGCCTCTCCTTTTTCATCTCCTGCCCTGCCTGGCACTGGAGACCTCTAGGAGTACCCTGTGTCTCCTGGGCTGGCCGCCTTTCTTTGCATCTGTGGAGTCGAGCCTGAGCACTCTCTGCGCAGCCCCTAGGCCCTCCTTTTGACTGAAGGCCACATCCTTCTAGGGGTGGTCTGCTCAGGTGCCACTGCTTCCCATAGGCCTTCTCTGATACCCACCCCTCCGCCTCACAGGTCTCCGTCCCATTCTGGCCAAATGCCCCATCCAGATACTTCTGGAGGACCAAGTGCATAGGAATTTTTTTAAAAGGGTTGTCATATTGCATTTATACTATTTTTTGTATGTTTTCCTCACTAAATTGTGAGGAACAAAAGTGACTGTATCTTTTGTTTTCATCGCTGGGCAACTAGTATAATGATAAACACTTAAAAGGTTAAAAAGAAAAGCTTTATTGCTTAACTCAGCAATCAAAAGCTTTCTGTTCTTATTTAAAGGAATTAAAGTACATTTCAAGTATAAATTATGTGTCGAAAAACACCATTTTGAATATTTTAAAACTTCACTATTAGAATATAAAATTTTAAGTCTGCTATTTTGCTTTAATGGTAATGGTATTCTAGCGGTCTGATGTACCCAAATTACCAACAGCAAACAGTTCACCCACTGAAAACGATCTGGTCCATTGTCTCATTAATCTTCAAGACATTCCTGTGAAGTAGTTTAGGAAGCAAACGGTATTATCTTCTCAAACAGCTGTTCCACACATATGTTGTGTTCTGACATTGTATAGTTTCAGCATAATTTTCTCATTATTTAAAGAAAAAATTAAATAAGGAATGTTTGGCTGTTTAACACGTTTCTAACAAACACTATTGAATATTTAGAAGTAGAAGATTTGACCTTGACAGTAAAAGTTATTTTAGGCCGTAAGTGTTTTATGATCACATTCACCTTTCGGTGGGTATGTGTGGAGTGGGGGTATAGATATCAACGAGGGATGTTTGTAACTAACTGGAAGGGAAATGAGGAGGTATGGTTTGTAAGGTTTTGATATTATTAATACAACCAGAAGTAAATCACTTTTTGGTAGAGTCTGAGTTGTACTATAGCTATTTTTTCTTTCTTTTAGTAATTGAGGTTTCATTTACATACACAAAAATGCACAGATTTTGAGCATGTATTTTGGGTAGACTTTGACGTATGTATAATCCTTTGTAACTTGCCCCCCCATCAAGGTACAAACTTCTTCAGTCACTCTAGTAAGTTCTGTCCTGCCCCTTTCCAGTCAGCCCTCCCTACTGCTGCAGACATTGTTCTGATTTCTATCACCATAGCTTAATTTTGTCTGTTCTGGAACTTCATATAAAAGGATTTGTTCAGTTTTGGGAATAGATCCTTTCAACATGTTTTGCAGTTTGCACCTGTAGTCCCACCTACTTGGGAGGCAGTTTACACCTGTGGTCGCACCTACTTGGGAGGCAGTTTACACCTGTGGTCACACCTGCTTGGGAGGCTGAGGTGGGCAGATTGCTGGAGCCTAGGAGTTCAAGGCTGCAATGCGCTATGATCACACCACTGCACTCCAGCCTGGTTGACAGAGTGAGACCCTGTCTCAAAAACAAACAAACAAACAAACGAAAAGTAATGATGTATAGGAGAAAAGTAAAAATATAGATAAATGAAAAGAAGAAAAATTATGTTCATACAACCCAGAGTTAACTAAGTATTCTAAATCTTTTGATGTGTATCCTTCCAGACTTGATACATGCATGCACATATACACAGTTTTTTAAAATTTATTTTTGTTTTATTTTTGGGGGGTAGAGATGGCATCTCTCTGTGTTGCCCAGACTGGCCTTAAATCTGACCACAAGGAATGCCCCTGCCTCATACACAGCTTTAAATGTATTTTACCTCTCAAATGGGATTATATTATATATACTGTTTTATAAACTTTTTCATTTAATGTATAATTTTCATCAAAAAATTTTTTTCTCCATCATATCAATTGATAATAGAACCTCACATTTCTGTCAGATGATTTTCGTAGAATATAGTGAAGATTCTTTGAAGCTGAGCATGGTGGCTCTTGCTTGTAGTCCCAGCTACTCAGGAGGGTGAGGTGGGAAGATCACTGGAGCCTAAGAGTTCAAGAGCAGTCCTGGTAACGTGCAAGACCTCATCGCTTTAAAAAAAAAAAAGGATCCTTTTGTGCACTTGCATAAAACCCTTCTGTGGCACATTATTGCTTACAAAATGAGTTTCATATTCATTCACTGGACATTCAAGACATCACAGGCTAGTCCTTCTTGGAGTATTGGTAAAGAAATGAGAGCATACAGTGAAATAAGGAAAGGACCACCAGCATGCTAGGAGAATGTGGGGAAGCATGAAGAAGCAGCCTTTCATCCTAAAGAGTGTGGCCGTGGCTACTTGGAGAAAGTGCTTTAAGCTGACACCCAAGAGATGACTGAGTTAACCAGGCTGGAGGAAAAGGGGGTGGGGAAGAAGGAGGACGGCAAGTAGATTCCAAGGTCTCAAGAGGCTAGAGAAAGCAAGACTTGAGGAAAGACATGCAGGAAATTCAGTGCAGCTGAAGGCTGGTGTGACTGGGGTAACCGGGGGTTTTGGCTGGGGCAGGGAACGGGCCAGGTTCTTTTGTCAGGAATCTTTCAAAGCCCTCTTTACTGCCTGTTCCATGGAACTGGACTCTTTTTCAGCCAGAAGAAACCCATTTGTCTCTAAACTGCCATGGCACTTAGCCATTCTCCACTCGAGGCACTAATTGTGTTCTACATATATGTATGTCACTATTTCTACGTTTTGCAAGTTTCTTGGAAGGAGGGTTGATGCCTGAATATCTTATTTTCCCTGTAGTAGATGGTCAATAATTGTCTGTAGGAATTAATGAACAAATAGTAAATACAGCAGATACTTTATAAAAAGGAAGATAAGGAAAGTTACTTATATTCATTTGATTTATTCTTCCTGAGCACAGTAGGAAGAATATAAATATCCTTTATAGACAAAAATAATCTTCTTTGAAGAATCTAACATTATTTTCCATGATAAGCTCTTGTAACTCACATGTGTTCTCTACCTATAAAGTTTCACATCTATAAAACTGATGGAATGTGAATTCCTTGAGGTACAGGGCATTTTAACAGTATTATATATTGCTTCTTTGATATAGTAGAAAACAGCAAATTATATTGTAATGCCATGAGCTCCCAAGGCCACTAGGTCTTAATAAAAAATACCACATTTGTATAATATACTTGAGTATTTACATTTAAAAAATAATCTTCACAAATCTGTTCTGCAAATACAGTGATGGAGATGAAGCACAATCCTGCTTTATGAAGCCTTCTTCTAAGGTGCCTTGGGAACCGTCTTTTGCAGTTCGTATTTGAATTGTGCAATATTTCGGAGATGAGAATGCTTCCCACTGACCCTCTTGTAATGTGTGGTGTTTAAACCAGTCTCCCGGAGTGTTTTTCCTGACCTGTCCAAGACAAATGCTGAAGTTTATTATCGTCTTCATTATTGCACTTTATTCACTGAAGTGTCAGTCAGTGTTTTGTGGCATTTTAGCCAATGACAAATATTTTATTGAAATATACTGTGTCCCCAACATGGGGGAAATATGATTGGCTGAAACCTCAAAAGATTGAAAGAGAACTGAGAGTACATATCTTATAATTATTATAACTTGAGAACTTTTCAGATTTTTAACATACATTTTTAATTTTTATTATCTCTTTATTTCATTAGTTTATTAATTATGTATCGCATCATCACAAATTCTCCCAAAACTTACTGGTTTAAAATAATATTTATTATCTCATGGCTTCTGTGGGCCATGAATCTAGGCAAGACTTAGCTGGATCCTCCAGCTCAGGGTCTCTGTGGTGGTTTGCAATCAAGGTGTCAGCCAGGCTGCAGTCATCTCACGGCTGCCTGGAGAAAGATTTGCTTCCAAGCCACTCGTACGGTTATTGGCAGGATTCACTTCCTTGTTGGCTGCTGGCCACAGGCCTCCCTCGTTCCATGCCACGTGGGCCTCTCCACAGGACAGCTCACAGCGGGGCAGCTTGCTTTGTTAGAGTCAAAAAGCCAAGAAGAATCAGGGAGAGAGAGAGTGAGCAAGACAACAGCACGGTCTTTTGTAACCTCATCTCAGAAGTAATGTCTTGTCACTTATTTTATGTTCTGTTCATTAGAAGCAAGTCATCAGATCTATCCCATACTCAAGAGGCATAAATTACTAGGAGATGAGGATTATTGAGAGTCATCTACAGTTCTGAAAACTTTTCAAGACCATACATTTATGTTTGTTAGAGGATGAGTTCTATACTTTGAGGCAGGTTAAGAAGTTTTATTACAGTTCTCAAGGGAAAGGGGCATAGTACACCATTCCGGGCCATATGGTGGAGAAGTGCTTGGGTTGGTTGGGAGGCAGAAGGAGCAGAGGAGAAATCATGGCCCAGAGCCTGTATTGTGGTTTCCTTGGGAAGGAATGAGTGAGACAGGGTACGCAAGTCTGAACAAGTTTAGGATTGGCTAGATTGAATAATTTCGGCAGACTCTGGGTTATGGGAATGGTCTCTAGTTGTCCAGCGTCTTCCCCTGGAGGGTGATGTAGGGCAGGGGAAATACTGGTTTGGTGTGTGAGTTAGATAAAAGAGGAGGTTAGGGATATGGCTTTGGACTGTTGGTTTACATATGAAGGATGGGCTCATGGGAGTCATTTGCTATCTTAAGAATTAAGTTAGCCCTGGGAGGGGCAGTCTCTTCCCAGACAGCAAGGCCCCTGAGACATCAAAGCATCACAAAACATATAAAATTTTTTAAAAAATGATCAATACGCCATCCACTGACAAATGGAAAGTGCAACACTGTGTGTCATACTTAGAAACTTTGAGAAGCAATATTTTGTTGATTGTTTTTCAGTCTCATCTGCTGATCTGCCCCTGACATCTTGTATAAATACGTATGTGGTGGAGTGTGCAAATTCCACTAAGGGAAGAGGAAGCAGAGTGGATATAATTTTATAATTTATTAAGTTACAAGACTCCTTTTTCCCCAGTGTTGCTGCCACGTGCACAGATTGAGGGGAGGTGTTGAGCATATGTATATATAATTCATTTGTTACAGCTGACTCTATCCCATTTTCATCAGCTAGTTCAAGCCAGGGTAGGTTAACATGGGTGCAGAGTGATCTGTGGAGCCTTAGTTCTAGACACAGATGCTCTCTGGAGTCAAGGCTGGGGTAAACAATGTGACTTTATAATTTCTTTGCTTTTGCAGTCTGAGTATCAGAGACAGTGTTATAGCTTACTAGCATTAAAGGCTTTTTGTATTTTGCAGTATCTCATTTAATCCTCCAAACAGCCCCCTGAATTAGCTCCATTTTGTAAAGGAGGAAATTGAACCCTGGAGAGGTTTAAGAACCTGCTCAAGGTCACACAATTTGTAAATGACACACCTGGATTTGAACCCAGTTAGACTGAATATAGAGTTCATGATCTTAGCTTCTGGGATATTACATCTCAGTTCTTTTTTCCAGTATTCATATTCTTAAAACTTCCTCAGGACTCAAATGATTCATGTGCTTTTTTTTTTTTTTTAACCTTACTTCATTACGACCTGAGTCTCAGTATTCTCAACGTACATTCCAATGTGGAGTCATTTTAATTATTCAGGTATTAAGAGGAAGGAAGAATTATCCCTCCTTTTCCTGTTTAGTTTTTCACAATCCATGTACCTCAGCCTTTCTGCCAGCCAGGTTAATGCTACCGTAGCATTTTCTTTTTTTCTTCTGCCTCCTGCACCTCAGTACCTCCTCATCTCCTTCCAGTAATAAATGCCGAGGTTCTTGTTGGAGCACTTCCCTTTTGTATGTTCCGTAGTCCTTCTGTATCCACACCTTTCGTTTCCAGTGTGGTCTGGGCTGACTGATGTACACTCTCTACACCCCTGGGAAAGGGGTTGTGGAACTCTGAGTGGGCTGTGGAAGTATTTTCAGGTATGATATGACATCAGGGGCTTAAAATCTAAGAGTACTGTTAGTAATGGTGCACAAAAATGATTTTATTGAGGCAATTAGGCTGTGCCTTAATCTAATTTTATGTTTTACAATAACCAGAGCAGCTTATTTATTCAGTTCTCTAGTAGAATCTTAGAAAACGATTGCTAGAACTTGCTGTTACATTTCTCTGTTAATGACAGGTTTATTTTCCTTTTTTATTTTCAAGAGTGAATCTTCCTGTTATTTCTCCCCTGCCTTGCCCATACATACAGTGTTACTAAGAGCCGTCACAGGAGGATATGAGAAGTACAGTCCAAGACCAAACTTCTTTCATTTCCATTTGCATAGATTATACAAGGGTACGTTGGGTTGAGTTCTCTCAGAAGCAAGCCCTAAGCCAAGAATTTAAGTGAACGTGGTTTATGATGGAAATCCCGGGATAAACCATTAAGGAAATGAGGAAAGAAAGAAAGTGAGGGAAAAAAACAAGTGAAGGTTCTATTTCTGTGAAGTCTCTCACTCCACTTGATTGTGGTGACTCCAAAGTACAACTTCTACCTCAGAGTTTGCTCTACCTGGGAGTTCTTTCTGTCTTCTTCACTAGTCAGTCATTGGCTGCAGGTGAGTTAGTGAAGTGCTCTAGAGCAGTCAGACATCCATCAACAGCAAAGAGTAGACCATGGCAGAAAGACCCGAGAATACCAGGATAGGACACCAACAGTGTCCACTACAAAGGCTACATCAGAAAATATTCGTCCATATTTCACCCTCTGTGTACATCCAAGAGACGTGAGAGTAAGAGAGGTAAAATATTTCTCCTAGAGTCTCACATCTGACTAGTTCGATATGGAATCCACACGGCCTTACTCCCTAACCAGTGCTCTTTTCAACAGCTGATAGTGGCAAAGGATTTTTATTGCTGTTCTGATAGCATCCGTTTGTCTGCCTATAGCATCCCTTTCTCCTTTATAACTGAGGTATTATTATACCTCAGTTCTCTTTAACATTCATCAGTCATCATCATTCATTCATTTGAACCTTGTAAAGCATATTTTAATAATAAACTGTAAATCAGCTTTGTTATTATATACAAATACATAAATTGCATCTATTTTCACTATACAGTTCATGAGTTTTTGACAAGTGTACACCATGTAACCATCACAATAATCAAGATAGAGAACATTTCCATCCGCTCAAAAAGAGCTTTCTTCTTGCTCTGTTGTAACAAGTACTTCTCAGTACTGCTGGGCCCAGGCAACCACTTTCTGTCATTGGATTAGCTTTACATTTGCCCACATTTCATATAAATGGAATCATACAGCATGTGCTCTTTTGTGTCTGGCGTCTTTTCACTCAGCTTGTGTTTAAGAGTCTTATATATTGCTGTTGAGTATTTTGTTTCATTTTGTTGCTGAGTAGTAGTTTATTGTATGGATATACTACAATTTGCTTAGCCATTAGCTGTAATAGTTTTGTCTCTTATGAATAAAGCTGTTAATGAGCATTTGTTTAGAGGTCTTTTTGTATATACATATTTTTGGATCTCTTGGGTAAATAACAAGTTGTAGGATTGCTGGGTTGCATGGTAATTGCTAAGTTCTTCTCCAAAGTGATTGCCCCTTTTTAGATTCCCAGTGGCAATGAATGAGAATTCCAGTTGCCCCACATCCTCTTCAACACTTGACATGGTCAGTTTTCAAATTCTAGTCGTTTTATATAGTGAGCAGTGGTATCCCATTATCGTTTTGACTTGTATTTCCCTGATGATTGGTGATGTTGAGTCTCCTTTCATCTGCTTACTGACTGTTTGCACAATAGTCAGTAGATGTGTGGGTTTATTTTTGGACTCTATTCTGTTGTAACATAACTGTTTTATCTAGATTATGCTTATTCCATCATTTCTACATTTCCAGATCTGTTTCTATTGACTGATTTTTCTCCTGATTATGGACCATATTTTTGTGCTTTTTGTTATGTTTAGTAACATTATAGTGGATGCTAGACATTATAAAGTTGGTTTTGTTGTTGTTGGTTTCATTGAGTGCTAGGTTTTGTGCCTTTTAGGGAGATTTGTACTTTTTTTCTTCTGACTGGCAGTTAAGTTACTTGCTGACCAGTTTGGTCCTTTAGGTTAGGTTCAGAGTAGCCTTTACTCTATGTCTTATTTAGCTCTGTTGTTAAGGTGTAACTTTGCTGTGGTCTCCACTGGATTCCCTAGATGTTCACTGTGTCCTTTCTCCTCTGGCTGGTCATAATTGGAAACTGTCACAGCCCTGTGTGAGCTCAGGGAATTATCTGCCTATAGCACCCCAGTTGTCCTTTGCGTGGTGTTGTGCACGTCCCCCTTGTGCATCTTAGCATTCACCCACAGACTTCTTGTAACCCCTGTGCAAATTTCTGGAACTTCTCCAGTTTCTGGAACTTCTGTGCTTTGCTTTACAAATTCCACCTCTCATGGCTTCCATGAAGTCTGCTTGCCTGTCGCTTCAATTCAGCAGTGCCTCCTTTCTCTGCTTCAGTTACCCCTCTTTGCACTGCTGTCCAAAAAGTGCTTTCAGACAGAAATGTAGGATAATCATGGGATTCATTTCCCTTCTTTCAGAGATCACAATTCATACTACCTGTTGTCCAACATCTGAAAACCGTTGTTCATATATTTTCTCTTCTAGTTATTTACTGTGGCCCTGTTATTCCACCATGGCCTTCTTTGTGTTTTGCTTTGTTTTTTAAAAATCTCTATTAATCTTTTGTGTATCAAGCTTCATGTGTTTTCTGTATTAAAGCCATACTTCTGTTTGTCCCAAATTATCCCCTGTTTGTGTTTGCTGTTGTTGGGAGTGGGATCCACTTAGATACAATGTCCTGCTAGAGACAAGATCGTAAGTCACAATACCATAGTTTTTACGCCTTTGAACTATTCTATTTTATTTTAACACATTGTATTACTGAATACAACATACAGAAAAGTGCACAGACTGAAATAACAAAGTTTATCAAATATTTTAGAAGTGAACTATGTAATTTCGATGGGTGAAAGAAATAGAACATCAGTATCCAGGAAGCCTCTTTTATTTACTCTGTCCCATTCTCAGCCCCTTCCTCTACTGGCACATGGCCACTTTCCTTTCTTTCACAGCAGAGGGATCCAATACATGTCTGCAGACACAGGGGGATGTCTCTTAACCAACCTGCACTAACCATCACCAAAACTATCCATTCTCTGGTATACATCATGGTACCCCAATGCTGGACACCAGTACACTCCAACTCCTTGGCCCAACGTGTGGTCAAGAAATAGGTCAGTTTTTAAATATGAGAACATAAAGTGTTTGTGGTAATCTGATTCTTTTGTTTTTGTTTTTCTTCACGTTTTGTGGCTCCTACTGTGGCTTCACCACACAGTAAAGAATGTGTTTGGAGTTTATAAACTGAGCATAAGCTGCCGTGGAAGACAGAGGATAAGGGCTGACCTGCAGATGAGGTGGCCGGGGCACCTTCTGGAGGAGGCAGCGTGTGAATGCTGTTGCAGAGCACTGGTTCTTGGGCTCGGCTGCTCACTGGAATCACCTGAGCAGCTTTCAAATCTGTAGTGCTTGGGTTCCACCCACAGAAACTCTAACTGGTCTGGGTTTTTTTTAAAAAAAGTCTCTGGTTGATTGTAGTTTGCAGAAGTGCAGAAGCAAGAACCAGGGCCTTAGGCTAGAGCATCCTTTGTAAACAGGACCAGGGTTTTGTTTGTTTGTTTATTTTTAAATTTCAGATCCACTGCGGACTCACTGATATTTTTGTAAACTACAAGAAAAAGTGAATTACTGAAAAAGTGAAAATGTATATACACAAAGAAATGCAAAATGTTTATCAACAGATAAACAATAACTGACTAAAATCGCTATAATGATTACAAAATGTTTTCTGTCTACTTCTGTCCTTACTGTTGTGGACATGAAACTGCGTTCATGGACTGGTATTGGTCTGCAGAGTAGACCAGCTTTGATTAGAGCTGATGCAGAGAGCAGTGTGGCTAGAGTCCCATATTAGGTGAATGAAGGTAGGTTGGGTCCAGATTATGCGGGACCTTGAGTGCTGGAATGAATAGCTTAGCTTTTATTCTGTAGGCACGGGGGAGCCACAGAATTCTTGAAAGGAATGATCTGATGGACAGCATCGTATGTGGTAGATTTATAGTGAGAATACATTGTTGATGAGAACCTGAAAGAGGAAGGAAGTTGATGGGACTGGGTAAAATGAAACTATAAAATTTCTGGAGAAGTCACTCCAGCACAGCTAAATAAACTCCTTAGAGGATACAAGAACTTAAGCTAGCCTACTCCCTAAAGTTTAAACAATCCGGAAAACAAAGTTAAATTCTAAAAAATACCCTCCACCTAATGTTTTCAGAAACCACACAGATAGAAGATCCAAGAAAACAATGGAGGGGGGAACAGGAGAAGATGCTCAAGGACTACCTCTCTGTGGCGCGGGATGCCCTCCGGACACAGAAGGAGCTGTACCATGTGAAGGAACAGAGGCTGGCGCTGGCCCTGGATGAATACGTGCGATTAAATGATGCCTATAAGGAAAAGTCAAGTTCTCGCACAAGCTGTAAGTACAGTGTGTCTATTCAGACTTTAGAAGTGGAGACCGAATTGTAGATAACAGAAGACCACTTACATTTCTATGGAGTTTAATTTTGAGTCCTTTTCCCTCCTAAGCAGGAAGAGTCTCTCAAAACCGTGAGAGGTGAAGGCACACCCCGGATTTTCTCACCCCCACTCCAGATAAAATAATCCCCGTTTGGGGGTTGTGCATGCCTTCTGTTTCTGTACCTGCCTCTGCCAGGTTGCCTTTTATGCATTTACGAGTTAATTTTTACCTTTTCAGAACAATGCAAGTAATTTGGCCCTGTTTGCTACTTTTGTACAATATTTTTAGTGGGGAGGAACTGCAACTATTACCTACAGTGTAATTTCTGTTGACCATCTGAGTTGATTTACCGCTCCCTCATCTCACAGATTGATTATTTGGAGCTGACTTTGTTTAAAGAAGCAGCTGTGATGAGCTCAGAAGTTCTGCTTAAATTATAAATTCCTTGATAATGCAAAACTCTGAAGTACTGCTGCAGTATAGTCCTCTAAGGACGTAGTGTGTATGAAATCCAGAAGAAAATTAAGCACCAAGGTCTTAATGATGTTTCTCTTTACAGAGTTTAAAAATATGGTAGAGGTTTGAAGATTACTTTTTATATTTAGGTGTCTGATAAATGACAATAAAGGAATTATAAAAAGAAAGCAGGTATTCACAGAAGCACATAAATCTTGTTTTTAGCTTCAGTAAATTCTTTTTTTCCCCGTGTACAGCTTCAAGAAATTATAAGCTGAGAACTAGTTATGCAACTTGTAAATAATTAGTTTTTCTTTTTTCTCTATAAAAGTATTCTCAGGATCTTCATCCAGTACTAAATATGATCCCGATATTTTAAAAGCTGAGATCTCCACTACAAGATTAAGGGTAAGAGGTTTAAATTGTGGTTCTGTGTTGACCCATATGCATAGAGTCTGAAGGCTGTGGAAGGGGCTCCAGCGGTCAGCTCTCACCCCGTGTGCTGTGGGAAACTCCGCTCACCCCCGATGAGTGGCCCTTCCGCCTTGATGTGAACAAGTTCAGAGCGTGGAATAGTCTTTATTATTGAGACAGTGCGTTCCATTATTGCGCAGGTTTTTGTTTGTTTGTTTTGTGAGATGAAGTCTCACTCTGTCCCCCAGGCTGGCTCACCGCAGTCTCCGCTTCCCAGGTTCAAGTGATTCTCCTGCCTCAGCCTCCCGAGTAGCTGGGATTACAGGCGTGTGCCACCATGCACAACTAATTTTAATATTTTTAGTACAGATGGGGTTTCACCATATTGGCCAGGCTGGTCATACTGGTCTTGAACTCCTGACCGCAAGTGATCTGCCCGTCTTGGCCTCCCAAAGTGCTGGAATTATAGGCGTGAGTCACTGTGCCTGGCCTATTGGGCAGTTTTATTGTTAGCAGTTAGAATATTGAATCAAAATTTGAGTCTTGTAACGTGCTTTCCCTCATTGTGCTGAGTTTTGTCCTTCAGAGTTAAGCCAAGCTGCTCTTTTGTCGGACAACCCAATATTTCAGGATGCCCACAACTGAAGTCAGACTTCACGAGGTCCTCGTAATGCCTCATGGAAAGGTGTTTCCTGAATCTTGGCCTGAATCTTTTTAACTAAACTGATGTTAAGGCCAGAGCTTGTTTATCCTTGATTTTTGGAATATTAAAGTCTGTTCACCAAGTAAATAAACTCATGTAACCAATACCCAGGTCCTGAACTGGGTTATTACCATGATTTCTCCTCATTATTTCCCTTCTCCCTAAAGGTGGTACTATGGCCTCATGAGCACTGAGGGTTAATTTTTCACCTGCTTTGAACTTCCTAAGACTGGATAGCGTATGTATTAATTTGATGGCTTGCCTTGCTCAATAGCATTTCAAGATCCACATTCATTTTTATTGCTATATAGTGTTCCACTTTTGTGTACATACCATAAATTCTTTATCTCATGTAATATTGATGTAAATTAAAGTTTATTTCAATTTCTGATTATTAAAAATTATGCCTTAATGTACATGTCTATTATACATGCATTATATGTGGAACACTTCTATGTTGACTCTTGAAAAGAAGATCAAATATACAGAGATAGAGAATAGAACACTGGTTACCGTGGACTTGGGGGTGGGGCGGAGGTGAGGGGAGATGAAATGGCGAGATGTGGTTCAAAGGATAAAAGGTGCAGATACGTAGGATGAACAAGTCTAGAGATGTAATGTACAACATGAGGACTCTAGGGAATAACATTGTATTGTATTAGGGATTCTTGTTAAATAAATAAGTAGATTTTGTGACAAAAAATGGTAATTGTGTGAGTTGCTAGATATGCTAATTTGCTTCACTGTAGTAATCATTTCACTATCTCCATGTATCCCATAACATCATGTTGTAAGCCTCAAATATACACAATAAAATTTATTTTAAAAAATACAACCATGGCTCACTTAACAATGGGCATACATTGTGAGAAGTGCATTGTTAGACAATTCCCTTGTCCTGTGTACATCACAGAGTATACTAATGCAAGCCCATGTGATAGGGCTACTACACCTCTAGGCTATATGCTATAGCCTGTTGCTTCTAGGCTACAAACCCGTACCGTATGATACTATACTGAGTACTGTAAGTACATATTGTAAGTACCTTCAGTACCTAGAATTATAACACACGGTGGTAAGTATTTGTGTATCTAAACTTATCCAACGGTAGAAAAGGCAGTGCGAGACATACCGTCTTATATGCAGGGAAATGTGAACATGTGGCACCTGACCGTACATATCTCAGCGGATACTGCCAAACGGTTTCAGCCCTTCTTACCTTCTCATGTCTGCACTAAGTCTCTCCGTTACTTTATGCACAGGCTTTTGCCTCCATCTCACAAGTTTTGAATTTTATATTTCCATTGTTATTCAGATCAAAATATTTTCTAACTTCCTTTATGATTTCTCATATGAGTGCATTGCTTAATTTTCAAACAATTGGAGCTTTTCTTTTATTATTGACTTCAACTTAAATACACTATATTTTTCAGTTCAAAAACTTACATTTGAAGCTGGGTGCAATGGCTCACACCTGTAATCCCAGCACTTTGGGATCCCAAGGTGGGAGGATTGCTTGAGGCCAGGTGTTCAAGACCAGCCTGGGCATCATAACGAGACATAATCTCTATTAAAAATAAAAAAAAAGTTTTAATCTCAGAATTTCTATTTGATTATTTTTCAGTTGTTTTTAGTTACTTGCCCAAATTCTGCACATTAATATGTAATTTTTGAACACTTCATCATCCCAGAGAGGATTTAGTTTTGTTTCTTCTAGGTAGTCAGGCCAGGGGCAGGTAATTTTAATATAATCATAATTTGAGCTGACTGCAGCCTGGGCTTTAATCCTTCTCTAAGGGCGGGCCTATTTCCAGTTTCCCTTTTCTTTTAGGGCAAAGCTCTTCAGAATCCCAGTTGAACTCCTGAGGTGTTTTAGCAGGGCCCCTTCTGTTGGATAGAGGCTGAACTTCGCGTCTCTTCCCTGTGCCTGAGCTCTGTGGGGCTGCCAGCCCTTCTCTGTGTCTCAGGTGCTCAGTCACTGCATACTCCCAGCCTTTCCCTTTCCTGTTGTGTGGGCAAATACCTCAAAAGCAGAAACAGTGCCATGTTTGGATTATGACAATGAGCTTCCCTTATCTTTTGGTTGGTTGGTTATTTATTTATTTATTTATTTTGACGGAGTCTTGCTCTGTTTCCCAGGCTGGAGTGCAGTGGTGCCATCTCAGCTGACTGCAACCTCTGCCTCCCGCCTCAGCCTTCTGAGTAGCTGGGACTACAGGTGCCCGCCACCACGCCTGGCTAATTTTTTGTATTTTTAGTAGAGATGGGGTTTTGCCATGTTGGCCGGGCTAGTTTCGAACACCTGACCTCGTGATCCGCCCGCCTCGGCCTCCCAAAGTGCTGGGATTACAGGCGTGAGACACCACACCCGGCTTCTTTTGGATCTTTAACACAAGTTCTTGCTGTCTTAGTTCTCGAGTGTCCTCAAATAGATTTTTTCTCATAATTTTTCTATTTCTTATTAGAAAAAGAGTATGAAAAAGGTTTTTCAAACAAGCTTACTGGAAGCAAAACCTCTCTTTAGTTTGGATTTCTTGATTTATGAAGTCATCATTCTATGTCACTGTACAATAAATACCGCTCCAGGGTGTCCTGGACCCTTTGTCAGTCCATCCGTAATTCTCTGTTCATGCAATGGTTTGTCAAATGTCTTGGTACTGTATCTCTGTACCGTGTCTATGTGTTTGTTTCTGTGATCTACTAGGCTAGATACCTTATCTTAAAAAAAAGGAAATGAAGACATTTCTGTCAAAACTTACTCTCAATAAACTCCAATACTCGAGCTGTGCACTTCTCAGCAAGTTATTATTACTTCCCTCTGAAATTTTCATCCTTTTCGTAGTTCTTATCTTTGCAAGACACATTGTAAATGGAACAACCACAATAAGCTGTTAATCTGTACACTTAGATCCTCTAAGAAATACGCAAACTGAGGGAGGGATTTAGAAACAGAAACATATTAGGATATCTCATGAAACCAACCATTTAGAAGGAAATGGAGCCCCATCCCAGTCAGGGGTAGCACAGGAAATCCCAAGTGGTCACCTTCCCCAGAATTGTCCTCTGATGTAGCAGAATCTCTTAGATTAAGCCTCTTCTATGCCAGGTTTAGTTCGCTCTTAATATCAGAGGCCTATATTATATATAACATATAATATTTATCACTTTGTGACCACAAAGATGAGTCAGAGAGAGACGCCCTCTTCAAGAAGGTGCTTCCCTCACAAAAAGAAGACAAGATATTCACAAGTAACTATAATTAAAGATCAGAAACGACACTGGCTTCATCCCTTTCATTAGTCCCCAGGTGCTTAACACTTCCTGGCAGTGTGAATGCCTTTTTAGAAATGCCGCCATAGCAGATTGGTCCGTGTGGACTGTGTTGCTGTTGTGATGTTTTGAGCTGTGTTTGAACACTTTGGCACAGATGATGCACTCTTTGGTATCTGTGTCCATTTTGACCAGGTAACACTTTAGGAATGGCCCAGCCATTCAGAAGTGGATGGGTAACTTGGCAGAGTCTGTTAGGTTTTGATAATCTGACCCTTCTTGGTTTGCATACTCTGTTAAAATCCTTTCCACAAATTAATGCCATAGGAGTAGTAACTCTTGAATAAATTAACTCATCGCTTTGGTGTCTTGGAGTACTTGTCTGCATTTTTGGTCACAATAACAATTTTTAAAGCATAGCCAAACACTAGTTTTATGCTTTAATGTTTTGTTGCAACAATATTAGCAGGTGTACCTCAGTTGTTTTACTGAAGTAGTACTAGTAGGTCAAGTATTTGGGAGTCATGTATTTAGAAGCACCTGTCTAAAATATGCTTCATGTTATATTATGGACATAAATATTGATGACCATTGGGCTTGTTTCCTCTTTGGTCAAATGGGTTAACAGTACTTCCTGATACCTTCTTTTTATTTGTGAAAATGGTAAAATGAATGAATTAGTGCATTTTATTAAGATACTCGTAACTTTTAAAGCTGGTGTTTAATTGCTTGAGAAAATCTCAATAGCTATTTTTCAGTAGCTATTTTTTTAAGGAAGAAGAATATAAACGTTTTTACTGCAAAATTTATTATTTATTTATAATAGATCTTAGGCCATAGTCACCTTGGGTTAAAATATAAACTCTCTCATGCAAATGAAACTTTAAATTCAATTGCCGTTATTAAAATAACACAATACCGAAGTTTACAAATAAGTGAAAATTTTGTGGAGAAAGTTTTTGGCTAATTTTTGTGAAATTTTCACCATTGTTAAACCTAAATGAAGTGTTAGAAATGTAAAAGAAAGTCTTTAGAAATACAAATGTATTTGAGAAGTGTATTGAGTACCTATTGCATGTGCTTTAATACAACTTTTCATTTTGTAAGAGTGAAGAACAAAGACCCCTTTGGTTAAACTATTTACACACCATTCCAAACACATAGCTGGCTAGGGGGCACTGTTATTAATAACAGTATACTATCTTTTGTTCTCAAGTATGTACTGCTCACACATTGTTAATATAGACCCACTTTGAATTCGTTTTAGCAGTGGTGATGAACTTAGAAAAGCCATCCACAGTCTTAGCTATTTGTAATCTTGGAGACAGATGTAAAAGAATGACAGTCAGATTTAAAGTTCAGTTTGTAACTAGGAGTAAAGTAATTGACTAATGTGCACATCAAAATATGATACTTTAGCCAATTATCTAACAGAGCAAAAATAATATCAGTATTTTTCAAATAAAAAGAAATATACCGGCCGGGTGCAGTGGCTCACGCCTGTAATCCCAGCACTTTGGGAGGCCTAGGTGGGCGGATCACCCGAGGTCAGGAGTTCGAGAGCAGCCTGACCAACATGGAGTAACCCCATATCTACTAAAAATACAAAATTAACCAGGCGTGGTGGTGCATGCCTGTAATCCCAGCTATTGGGGAGGCTGAGGCAGGAGAATTGCTTGAACCCGGGAGGCAGAGGTTGCAGTGAGCCAAGATTGCACCATTGCACTCCAGCCTGGGCAACAAGAGCAAATCTCCATCTCAAAAAAAAAAAAAAAAAAAAAAAAAAAAAGAAAAAAGCCTTTGGAGAATATAAATTGCTACAAATATTCTCTCTTGACTAGACATGAGAGAGATCCTTATTCTTACACTACGTTTACAATTTAGCTTACATTTCAAGTTCTTTCAGCTGTGACTTAACTTTCTTTTAAGGTGTTGAAAGAGAATGATGCTAACTTGCAACACCAAACTGTAGATAAGGTTATTCTTAGGATGTTTGGAAATGAATTTGTATTGTACAGTAGCTCCCCCTTATTCATAGGGCATATGGCCCAGGCCTCCCAGTGGATACCTGAAGCCCTGGATAGCACTGAACCCATTGTACACTGTTTTCTCCTATACAGCCATACCTGTGATAAAGTTTAACTTATGAATTAGGCATAGAAGATTAACAACAATGACTAATAATAAAATTGAACAGTCATCGCATTATACTTTAATACAAGTTATATGGACGTGGTCTGTCTCTCTCTCAAAATATCTTATTGTATCATAGTCATCTATTTTTGGACCACAGTTGACTGCAGGCAACCTAAACTGCAGAAAGTGAAACTGTGGATAAGGGAGGACCATTGTAGTTAGTGTTGGGTTAGAAAATAGTGCAACAGTCAGTGAATTTTGAGTGAAATTAGGAATGAGATGACTTGACTTACATTCGCTAAAAAAAAAAAAAAAAAGCAAGACAGAAAATGAGAGATTCTCTTTAATGTAAGAACTGGTGTTATCTAATACAACATGGTAGTAACTTGAAATAATTAAAATGTATAGCACAGTAGTGTCTTTTTTCAAAAGCATACTCAGAATTTGAATAGAGTGAATCTTAATACTTAATCACATTTATTGATTTTCTAATGTTTTATTTCTCTTGCTATCTCTGTATGAGTTTGGTCTCCTTTTCTAGCTTTGAAGGGTATGAAACTGCAGGCTAAATATGTATTTTAAAAAAGAAATCATTTATTGGCACTATGTTGTTGAGGAGGAGATACTTAGTTTCTCTTCACCTAGATAAGTCACCATGTCAATCTCTACACATCCTAATTCTTAAATACTCTTATATCCATAATGCTTGTGGCATTTTACAATATTAAAAGCAATTAACTTTTCCTGCTAGAGAATATATAATCTGAGCAAACAGGATTGACAGGAAAATAATCACTCATAAATGATCTATTTTAAATGATTCTATAAAGCCTACAAAGCTCATTTGCTCATATTTTGAAGGTCATAGGAGCTAAGCTTTGTGGAATGGTATGAGATAAAGATATAATGAATGCATTCAAACCAACACTTCCTTATATTTTGGCACTTTTCTTTAACATGTACACAATAAATACATTGACCTAACATGTTCACATTGAATTTTGAATCAACCTCCTGACGCCATGACAGTGAAGCAGTGAGAGTATGAAATAGCTATTTATTCTACATATGTTTTGCGATCTTTAGTGTCCTTGGGTGCACATTTATTTCTAGAGCTGAGGGTGGTAGACATAATACTCTGAGCTTCTACTTAATGAAGGCATCAGAATTTTAGCTCCTTCAAGATGTAAGGGAATAATTCGAGACTCATCAATTGGATGACAGTTTTAGATGTGTCTTTAGAGAGAAGGTGATATTGGTGAAATAGGCTCAACAAGAAGACATTTTGCCTAAAATTCAGGCTGTCAAAATCGTGTGAATATATTTTAAAAGATCCAGCTTACTTGTTGCCCATGAAAGATTAACTACTACAAGAATTGCCCTCTAACAGCAGGTAATTATTGAGAACTGGACAAAATCTAGGAAACAGCTGTTTTCAGACTTCAGTTAACAGTAGAAGACTGTAATTCTTAACTGAAAGGAAACAGATGAAGTGAGCCCTGGGATTGCACTGTTCGCAGTATGAGGAGAAAGACCCAAACATAGTCTAGTGGCGTGCATGAGTTGATGAGACAGAAGAGAAAAGTTCATTGGCGGAGAAGTGACTAGAATATAGAGGAAATACCAGAGAGGAGGGAGCTACAGAGACAGAAGGGAGCAAGAGCAGGCAGGTGCCAGTCTAGAGATTTCTAGTAGGGTCTCCTCAAATCTTTGACTTGAATACTGATTGAGTATCCATGGTACAAATACCATAAGACTGGAGAAAGAAAGTGATCGGACAAACAGTTCTCGGAGCTCACATAGGGCTGGGAATAGTTTGTGTTTCCGTCAACCAGCATAGAGACATAGAGCCTTGAAAAGAAACATCAGAAGAGTAATGCCATAGTAGTGGGACCAAATTAGTCTGAGGCTAAGGCTGCATTGGACTTATTCTAACAAAAATTGAAAGCAAACATTGAAAGGATCAGATTGATTTAAAATAATTTATTTGTGTGCTAGAACAAAGTCCAGGGTCCTTCAAGATAATACGATAAAATCCAGCACCAAGAATGTAAAATTCACAATGGCCAGTATCTAGTCCGAATTTTTCTTTTTTTTTTTTTTTTTTTTTTTTTTTGAGACGGAGTCTCGCTCTGTCGCCCAGGCTGGAGTGCAGTGGCCGGATCTCAGCTCACTGCAAGCTCCGCCTCCCGGGTTCACGCCATTCTCCGGCCTCAGCCTCCCGAGTAGCTGGAACTACAGGCGCCCACCACCTCGCCCGGCTAGTTTTTTGTATTTTTTAGTAGAGACGGGGTTTCACCATGTTAGCCAGGATGGTCTCGATTTCCTGACCTCGTGATCCACCCATCTTGGCCTCCCAAAGTGCTGGGATTACAGGCTTGAGCCACCGCGCCCGGCCCCTCTAGTCAGAATTTTTCACGTGTGTTGGGAATGAGGGTAGTGTGGAGGGGCAAAAGAGAGTTTACCAAGAGGGCATCAGGAAGCCTTCGAGAGTGTTAGATATATTCCAGAAGTGTATTGACAGTTAAATGTGTATATACACGTGTCAACACTTATCAAAGTATGTACTTTAAACATAAGCACTTTATTGTATGCTAGTTATACATCAATAAAGCTGTTAAAAATGATCAGGTATGCAAAGAAGCAAGAAAATATGATCCACAACAAAAAGAAGAAATGACAGGTACAATTTAATTAGCAGACAAACATGTTAAAACATGTTATACATATGCTCAAGAATGTAAAGGAAAATGTGAAAATGGGGAGAAAAAATATATTAAAAAACAAAATGGAACTTCTATAGATTAAAAATACGATATCAGAAATAAAATAACTGTATGAGAGTAACAGCTGATTATGTATTACCAAATAAAAGATCAGTGAAGTTAAAGACACAGGAATAGAAACTACCCAAAATGAATTACACAGAGAAAACAAAGTCTGGTAAAAATTTAACAGCATATCTGTATCCTGTGGTTCAGTATCAAATAGTTTGACATGTGTAATTAAAGTCTCCTAGAAACAGCAGCGAAGGAAATCACAAAATTTATTTGCAGAAACTGAAATTATTAATCCATCAATATAGGAAATTCAACAAACCCAAGGCAGAATAAAAAAAAAAAAGATCATACCAAAGCACGTCATAATCATCTTGCCAGAAATCAATGATAAAGAGAAATTCTTAAAAGTAGCCATAGAAAAAGACATAATGTACAGTGGAATAAAGACAAGAATTACAACAGACTCCTCATCAGAAATAATACAAACTACAAGACAATGGAATGATATTTCAAGAGTACCAATACTAAAAGAAAAACTGTCAACCTAGATTTCTATACCTCGTGAAAATGTCTTTTAAATTGAAGGCAAAACAACCAGTATAAAAATGGGCAAGAGACTTCAATAGACATTTCTCCAAAAGATATACAAATGGCCAGCCAATAAGCGTATGAAGAGATGATAAACATCACTAGTCACGAGGGAGATTCAAATCAAAATTACAATGAGATATCACTGCACACCTACTAGGAAAGCTATTACTTAAAAACAAAACTGACTAACACAGGTTGGACATTGATATACAAGTATCTGTTTGAGTCACTGCTTTCAGTGCTTTGGGGTATATATCCAGAAGTGGAATCGTTCGATCACAAGGTAATTCTAAATTTAACTTTTTGATATATGTCTATATAGATTTTGATACATACCTTCTAATCTAGGAGGAGATTTGTTAAAAAGAATTGGCTCACACAATTATGGGAACTGGCAAGTCCAGATGTGCAGTGTGGACTGACGAACTGGAGGCACAGGAGAGCCAGCACAGTTCCAGTCCAAAGACCAGCAGCCTGGAGACCCAGGAAAGCTGATGAAGGGGATGAAGTCTGAAGACTGGCAGGCAGAGACCCAGGAAAGCTTGCAGCGCAGATGAAGTCCAAAGGCAGTCTGTTGAATTCCTGCCTGTTTAGAGAGGTCAGTTTTTTTATTCTGATCAGGACTTCAACTGATTAGATGAGGTATACTCACATTATGGAGGGCAGTCTGTATACTCAGAGTTCACCAGTTTAAAAATCTTATCCAAAAATATCCTCCAGATTGACACATGAAATTAACTATTACATGCCTACAACCTATATGTCTATCACAGGTGAATGTCAGCAAAATATGGCATATACGTATAATGCAATATTATTAAGCTTTAAAATGCAACGTAATTCTGATACATGCTACAACATGGATGAACCTTGAAAACGTTATGCTAAGTGAATAAAGTCAGACACAAAAGGACAAATATGATTCATCTTATATAAGGTACCTAGAATAAGCAATTTCATAGACACAGAAAATAGAATAGTGGTTACCAGGGGCTGAGGAAGAAGAGAGAGGGGAGTTACTGTTTAATAGGTACAGAGTTTCAGTAAGACAATGAAAAAGTTCAGGAAATGACCAGTGATGATGGTTGCACTTAATACCACGGAATTGTATACTTAAATGGTAAATCTTACATGTATATTTTACCACAAAATTAAAGAATAAAATAATTTTTCAGACAAACAAGAGAACTGATTGCCTGCAGAACTGGAATATATTAGATGTTAAAGGTAATCTCTTCAAGCAGAGGGAAAATGATACCACATGGAACTTTGGAACTAAATAAAATAATGAAAAATGTTAGAGATCTTACATATTCAAATACAAGACTTTTTAAATAATTTGAAGCCTCTTTAAATAAAAATGCCTAAACAAAGATAATAAAATATGTTGTGAGGCTTATAAAATATTTAAAAGCAAAATATAAGACAAAATATCACAAAGAATAGGGGAGAATGGAAGGATGCTGTCTAAGGCACTTTGACTATTCATAAAGTAGTGACTTTTATTGGCAGTAGGCTGCATATTTTATACACTAGAGCAAACTTTTTCTGTAAAGATCCAAATAGTAAATATTTTAGATGTTGCAGGTATAGTAAGCAGAATTCTAAATATTTTCCAGTCCTCCAAGATGTTCACCTCCCCCACCTTTCCTAGTATACATGACTTTCATAATTTCCAGGCTGAATATGATTCATTATTTAATATGGCAGAGTTAAAGATAGAGAAATTATCCTGGGGGGCAGAGAAATTATTCTGGGGGATTGGAGGTAACACAAGCCCTTTAAAGACAGAGTTTCTCTGGCTGGTTGTCGAGGAGGACATTAGATGTCAAAGCATAAGAGGGTTTAAATGTACCATTGCTGGATTACAGAGGGAGAGGCCAACATGGGAAGAAACTGAGAGTGACCTTGGCTGATAGCCAGCAAGGAATTCAAGTCTCAGTCCTAGAGCCACAAGGAACTGAATGTTGCCAACAGTGAGAATGAAGTTAGGAGTGGGTTTTTCTACAAAGCCTCAGATGACAACTCAGCCTGGCTAACACCCTGATTGCAGCTTTGTGATAATTTGACCAGAGAACCCAGAGAACCTAGTGAGCTATTAAATAGCTGTAATTAATTTTAAGCTGCTAATTCTGTGTTAGTTTGTCCTGCAGCATCAGTAAACTCGTATAGCAGACCATGTGTGGTCTCTGGTGCAGATTTTTGCTCTTTTTTTTCTACTTTTCTTGGATAATAGTTAAAAATTTGCAAACCTTTATTAACTTGTGGGCCATAAAACAAAAACAAAAAACAGGCCACAAGATGAGCTGTCATTTGCTGATTCCTGCCCTAGAGTATCCACTAAAAAAAAAAAAAAAAAAAAAAAAAAAAAAAAAAAAAAAAGAGGTATCACTTTTAAGCCAATAAGGGAGATAAAATGGAATCATTAGAAAAAATTTAGTTAACCCAAAAGAAGGCAAGAATAGAGGAAGAAAATACGACAATAAGAAAGCTAATATACTAAGTGTATTAATAAATGGCCTAAATGCTCCAGTTAAAAGGCAGAGATTATTAGAATGGTTAAAACGAGACCCAATTTCATGATGGCTGTAACAGACCTGCTTTAAATATAAAGGCCTAGATAGGTTAATTAAAATATTAAAGATGATATATCATGAAAATACAAATCCAAAGAATGTTGCAGTTGTCATATTAATATCAAACTAAACTTCAGAACAAGGACTATTACTAGAGATTTTATAATTTTAAATGGATCAGTTCATCAAAGGACATAAGAATCTTAAAGATGTATGCTCATACTAACAGAGCTTCAAATACCTGGAATAAAGGCCAATACAACTGCAAGGTGAAGGACAAATCTCTAATTATAGTTGGACATGATAGAATATGTAGCCAGATAATCAGCAATGCTGTCAAAAGATGTAAGCAATACCGTAGACCAACTTGATCCAATTAACATTTATAAAATAGAACATACCATTTAAAAACAGCAGAAGGGCACGTGGAACATCACAAAGGTAATCCTTACCGTAGAATATGAAAAGAAGTCTCAGTACATTTAAGGGGACTCAAATTCATGCAGAGTGTAACTATAGTGGAATCAAACTAGACAACATAAACAGAAATATATCTGGAAAAATTGTCAAATACTTGAAAAATATTAGCATACTTCTCAATAATTCATTGGCCAAGGAAGAAAGCACATGAGGAACATTTAAAAATATTTTGAACTAAACAAAAGGGAAAATACACTGTATAAACATTTGTTGGGTATAGCCACAGCAGTGTAACGGGAAGCCATTAGGAAGTGGAAGTCTCATACGTTGCTATGGGAATGCAAAATGGTACAACCTTTTTGGGAAGCAGGTTACTGATTTCTTACAAAGTTAAACATATATTTAACATACTAGCAATCCCACTTACAGGTATTTACCCAATATAAATGAAAGCATATACCCACACAAAGACTTTAGTGTAAATATTTATGAGAGCTTTATGCTTGTTAGCCTAAACTGGGAACCAGCCTAAATGTCCATTAATAGATAAATGGATAAACAAATTGTGACATATCCATAAGATGTAATTTAAAAGGAACAAGTTACTGATACAACATGGATGAATTTCAAAAACAGTGAAAGTTTAGTGCTTGCTAGGGGCCAAGTAGGGATAGACTATAAAGAGGCATGAGGAAATATTTTGGTGGTTGTCCTAGCGGTACATGATTATATGTACTTGTCTGAACTCATCATATTGTACATTTAACATTTGTGCTGTTTATTATAAATTGGGTAAAATACCATTTTTTATGTGGGAGGAAAAGATTCAGATGAATAATTATTGGAACTAATAAGGTAAGTGGAATCTATATGTATTATATATATGTAAAATCTTTTAACATATCTATGATAGCCATTCATAATATATAAAATCACATTCACATTAGCAAACCCAAATCATAAAATATCTAGAATTAACTTTTATCAAGAAATACAGTGGCCCTATCTAGAGAAAATTGTAAAACATTTTTGAGGGATATAAATGAAAATTTTAACAAATGAAAGACAGATATTTTAAAAAATAGAAACAATATAAGAATGCAATATCAAAATCCTAATTTGGGAGTGTAGGAGGGGGAACAGGATAGAAATTTTCAGAATATCATCTGGACATGTTACTAGAGCAAATTTACCCTACATTTAAAAATATATTTATGTGTCCAGGCATGGTGGCTCACACATGTAATCCTAGCACTTTGGGAGGCTGAGGCGGGCAGATCACTTGAGGCCAGGAGTTCGAGACCAGACTGGCCAATGTGGTGAAAACCCATCTCTACTATTAATAAGAATACAAAAATTAGCCGCATGTGGTGGTGCACACCTGTCGTCCCAGCTACTTGGGAGGCTGAGGCACGAGAATCGCTTGAACCTGGGAGGTGGAGGGTGCAGTGAGCCAAGATTGTGCCACTGTACTCCAGCCTGGGTAACAGAGTGAGATGCTGTCTCAAAAAATAAAATAATAATAAAAGTATAGTTATGTGCCAAATAAATGACACTGCAGTCAATGACCAAACCACATACATATGATGGTAGTCCCATGAGGTTATAATGCCATGTTTTTACTGTACCTTTTCTATCTTTAGCTATGTTTAGATATACAAATGCTTACAATTATGTTATAGTTGCCTGTGTTTTTCAGTACAGTAGCATGCTGTGCAGGTTTGTAGCCTAGGACAATAGGCTATGCCAAATGGCCTAGGTGTGTAGCAGGCTATGCTATCTGGTTCTGTGTAAGTGTACTCTGTGATGTTCACATGATAGCAGAATTGCCCAACATCATATTTCTAAGAATGTAACCTGATGAAGTGACACATGACTATACTTTATGATGGGAAATACTAAGCAGTATATATCAGTAGAGAGAATAGTATAATTTTCTCCCATATTTCCATCACATCTCATCCATTTTATCTTTTACTTTCACCCTACGCTCTGAATTATTTTGATGACAATTTGAAATAGTGTATCATTCACCTGTAAACATTTCAGCATATATTTTTAAAGCTAAGAAGAAAGTACAATGCCATTATTATTTTTGAAAAGTTAACTAGAATTCTTTACTGCTGTCCTATTTTTGAAAAGTTAACTCTAATTCTTTATTGCTGTCCAAATGCCTTGTCAATATTTATGTTTCTCATTTGTTTTTCTATTGGCTTGTTTGAATCAGGGTCTAAATATGGTCTATATATTGCAGTTGGTAAATAAACCTCTGAAGTCTAATTTTGTTTTTTATTTATTGCCTTTTTTTGAGATGGAGTCTCACTTTGTCTTGCCCAGGAGTCTTGCCCAGGCTGAAGTGCAGTGCTGCAATCTCCGCTTACTACAGCGTCTGCCTTCTGGGTTCAGGTGGTTCTCCTGCCAGCTGGGACTATAGGCAGCTGCCACCATGCCTGGCTAATTTTTGTGTTTTTAGTAGAGACGGGGTTTTGCCATGTTGGCCAGACTAGTGTCGAACTCCTGACCTCAGGCGATCCGCCCACCCGGCCTCCCAAAGTGCTGGGATCACAGGTGTGAGCTGCTGCACCCAGCTGAGGTCTAATTTTAATCACCCTCTTTTCTTTGTAACTTAAAAAAAAAAAAAAAAAAAAAACTAGGTCAGTTGTAGAATTCCCCACTGTCTGATTTTTGTGTCTTACATGCCCATGGTGTACTTGAACAAATTCCTTTGTTCCTATAATGGCTGTAAATTATTAATTAGATGTAGAGGATTATGAGATCTAGTTTTTTGGGGGCAGAGACATTCATCATGGGTTGTGCTGTATATATCCATCAGGAAGTGCATGTCTCTTTTTTTTTATAGTAGTAGCAACTTATGATTGTCTAGATTGATTATTTCATTAGGGATTGCAAAAATATTATAGTTTAAGTATACCATTCCTTATTTATTTATTTGTTGGAATGCCTCTATAAAGAGAAACTTTCCCCCTGCATCACCACTTCTGTTTGTTGTTTACTGATCCTCAGCTCATATTGGAAAGACAGATGAAATGATAAGCTACGCCCTATCTCTGTCTAGCACCTGCCAGAGATAACCAACAGAGTTGAGGTTTTTGTTTAGATTTTTGTTTTTTTTGAGACGAGTCTCACTCTGTCACCCAGGCTGGAGTGCACTGGTGCCATCTCAGCTCACTGCAACCCCCACCTCCTGGGCTCAAGCGATTCTTGTGCCTCAGCCTCCCGAGTACTGAGATTACAGGCATGTGTCACCACACCCAGCTAATTTTTGTATGTTTAGTAGAGATGGGATCTCACCATATTGACCAGGCTGGTCTCAAACTCCTGACCTCAAGTGATCTGCCCGCCTCCGCCTCTCAAAGTGCTGGGATTACAGGCGTGAGCCACTGCACCTGGCCTGTTTGTTTAGGTTTTAAAGTATCAATTTGTGCTCACAGATTTAAACATAACTGATATGTTTTAGGTCATTGTAATTATTATGCTTATTAATCCACAAATTTTCCTGTCTTGGGATATAGGAACCTCTTTGTATTGACTCCTCATACCTTTGATCCTAGTATTCTGAAAGTTTTCTTTTACTCTGGCCTGAAAAGATGTTTTTGACTTTTTTTGCACTAGACCTGGAATCAGACATTATTGAAGAAACTCTGATTCTTTTTGTAAGATGTTGTATTTGCAGACCACACACTATATGCATGAGTGTTTATTGCAACTGAATTGGCAGTTGTGTGTAAGTTCTTGTCTTACTATATTTAAAACACATACATTACCAGTAATCACAACAGTGTGATAGTGACACAAAAATAGGAAGATCGATGGAACTGAACATCCACAAATAGGCAGAAACATCTTGTTGAATTTAAAATATAATAAAAGTAGCGTTTTTTAATGATTAGAATAAAACTGGATTATTCAGTGAATGTGTAAGGATATCTCTTTGCCCATGTTAAAAGAAATTAAATAAAGGTGAAAAGAAAATAAAGGTGAGTCTGTACCTTACTTTTTGTATCGAAATAATTCCAGATGGACCAGTGATTTAAATGTGAAAAGTCCAATCATGGACTCATTTAAATTAGTCACAAAACATGTAAAGAAAAGATTGAGAAAACAATGGGGAGTAGCAGACAAAGCCAACCTGATGGTGAGACATTTTAAAAATCAAATGCAATAACTAACAGGATGAGAAGCCTTTAGTCATTCATTCATTAAGCAGTTATTTATTTAGTGCTTCATATATGCCAGACACTGTTTTACACAAATGATGTAGCAGAGAACAGATACATTTCAGCCACTATTCTAGGCAGTGAGGTATAGCATAAACAAACAAAAGTAACTGCTCTCATGGAGCTTATGCTGTATTGGGGTGGGGAGATTTGAACAACTAAGTTAATAAGCTTGGTCTAATGATTGTGTGTGGAGCCCACCAAATAATGAATGCAGATTTCTTTCCATTACTCATGAAAATTAACCACATGCTAGTCATAAAGCTGCCCTTAAAAAATTAATACAGTGGATTATGATCATACTGAGCATACTGTCCAGCCTAGATGCCAGCTAAGTTAGAAGTCAATAACAAAAAGCCAAAAAATGCAGAACTCTTCTGTGAAACTTTTTTTTTTTTTTTGATACAGGGTCTTGACTCTGTCATTCAGGCTGAGTGCAGTGGCGGAATCACAGCTCGCTGCAGCCTCAGCCTCCCAGAGTCAGACGATCCTCCCGCCTCAGCCTCCCAAGTAACTGAGACCACAGGTGGTATACTACCATGCCTGGCTAATTTTTATATTTTATGTAGAGACAGGATTTTGCCATGTTGCCCAGGCTGGTCTCAAACTCCAGGGCTCAAGCAACCCACCTGCCTTGGCCTACAGGAAACTTTTACACATACTATTTTCAGTATAATCTATGGGTTAACAAAATTAAATAGAAATATAGGAATAGTTAGAATTAAGTGGTCACAAAAATACGTATACATTTTGTAGGCTACAACTAAAGCAGTTTTTAGTAGGGAATTTATATAGGCTTAAATAAAGAAGAATATTAACAATAACTAAGCTTTGCATTAAAAAACTTAAGGAACAGACTAAACTGAAAGAAAGGAGAAATAAAGACAATAATTAATGAAAATTTTAAAATTGGTACAATAGAATAGCTCTGCAATATTTAAAAGCTGGAAAACAAACAAACACACCAAATCAGGCTTTGTCAGGTTTTCACAAGAAGAGAGAAAGCACCAAAAAGCCAACATTAGGGGACTTTTTTTCTCCAACCATTCAGTGGACAATATGTCCACACTGTATGTCTCCTTCTAGTGATAACTAAAAATTGTGAATGTAATATAAATGATGATAAATAAAAGTCTGGATAAGGTAGAAAGAAGGATATTGTAGAGACTGTACACCAGGCTCAGAACTCAGAATAGTAAGTAGGACACTAAAGCTGGCTTTGCCCTGAGGAAATTTGATAAGCTAGGTGAATTTTCCCTTCTATTGTGTCCCTTTCCTGGTGTTATGGTGACAGACCCCAGCTGCATAAAGTGGGGACTCACACAGACACTAAACCTTCAGTGTAAGAATACTAGAATTCAGCCAGCCAAACCACCCTAGCATACGTCCCACCACCACCACTGCTGCTTGTTGAAGACAGCAAGAAAGGTTGCCTATCTAGAGCAACAATGCTAGGTAGATAAAGGAGAGAAAAAAAACCACTGGGACCATTGGATTTATCACCAGCAGATACCCCTGAATTCACACTTACCTGGATGGTCTGAAAAAGCCCAAGCTAAACACTTAGCTGTGACAGTTGAAGCGGTGACAAGATGGTTGTGCTTCCAGTCACTTGCAGATGCACGTCTTCTCCAGAGTAATGCACCTTCAACTAGTGCCTTCAGTAGGAAAGTATGAACACATAGCCCAAATCACAGATGTACAGAGAACAAAGAACTGGCAGGAAAAAAGCAGACAATAGAATTTGATCTTGAGATGCTTCAGATTTTTGAGAAGTTAGAGAAAATAGGAAATATCCATGTGTAACATGTTTTTAAGAAATAAAAGAGATTGAAAATATAAGTAGGGAAGATACCATGAAAATGATCAAGAAAATACGGAAACAAACTAAGTAGAACTTCTACAAATTAATCATTTAATGAATTAAAAATCAAAGCTGGTGGGGGATTATTTGCAAAGGTCCAAAATTAGCAAGCAATAGCTTATTTTTTCATACCAATCGTGTTGTTTTTATACCTTCAGTGTTCTATGAGAAAATAACCATTAATCAGTATTTTATACGCAGCAAAACATCTTTCATGCATATGGGTGAAATAAAGACATTTTCAGACAAAGTTTGAGAGTAATGTATGGCATCAGTTTTTCACTATATTACTAAAGCAGGAAAGGAGAGAAAATAAAAAATACAGGGCAAATGAGTCTAATGTAAGATAATAATGTAAATCTCGGTGTATCAATAATTAGAATTAAGTGTAATTGGATTAAATGCTCTAGTTAAAAAGACAACGGTTAAAAGACTGGGTTTGGAAAGAAATCTACCGATATGATACTTAAAGAGACACCTAAAAACAAAGATACAGAAAAGTTAAAAGGATGGGAAGAAAAAGATATACCAATCAATTCCTAACCAGAAAAAAGCTGGTATACACAAATAAGTAAATGAAGCTTTGTTAATGTCAGAAGTGATAGATTTTATGGCAAAATGCTTTACTGAAAAAAAAAAGACCATTGAATCTGTAATATGTCCGTTAAAATGTGGGCCCCAAAATATGTAAAGCAAAAATTGGCAGAAAATCCACAATCATAGTGAGAGATTTCAATATAACTTTTGGTATTTGATAGATTAAGCAGATTAAAAAATTAATAACAGTATAGAATAGGTAAATACACGTGATTGATAAACTTTAATTAATGTATACAACATGGATCTTATGCTGTATTCGGGTGGGGAAAAATGGGGAGCAAAAATATTTTTCAAGCACATTTAGCACATTCATGAAAACTGGCCACATTTGGGCCATTAGACTTGTTTCAGTATATTTAAAAGTATTGGTCAGACCACATTCTCTGACTGTAGTGAACCTGTTAGAAATTCATTAAAAAATAACAACAAAGCTGTTTCCCACCTTTCAGAAGAGCTGAAATCCAAAAGACGAACAATATGAAGCATTATTAAGGATGTGGAGCAGCTGGAACTCTTTACTGCTGGTGGGAAACTGGCCTTCCCTAATAAAGCTGAACGTGTGCACACCTGTTGCCACGCAGCCCCACCCTGGAACAGAGTGGTTGTAGTGTGTAGCCTCGGTCTGGAATTAGCCTAGGTCTGGAAGTATGTCTGTAGCGGACTGGATGAACGCTTTGTGTATGGTCGTGCGGTAGAACCTCATCTAGCAGTGCGGATCAGTGTACACAACTGCATGCAACAGCACAGTGTTGAGTGGGTGAAGCTAGACAAAAGAGTACACACTGTATGAGTCCACTTATATTAAGTTCAGAAAAGACAAAACTATTTACAGGCCTAAATGTTGAGATAATGGTTACTTTTAGGGAAAAGGGAAGGTTTAGTAATTTGGAGGGGCACAAGAATGGCTTCTAGGATTCTGATAATGTGTTGTTTCTTCAACTGTTGGCCTTTCCCTGGGTGTTTCTACTTCGAGGACACTCATTGAGTTGCTATGCCTAGAGTTTTTTTATTTTCAGTTTCTGTGTTGTACTTCTAGGGAACTTTTAAGCTAAATAATTTGGAAGTCTAGAGTAATACACTTCTAAATAATGGGTCAAACATATATGTATATTCTTTGCTAAAATTAGTGAGTGAAACTTTGAAAAAGAGGATAGTTGCATCGCTTCAAAGTGTCTCCCCTCAAATTTGTATTATTTGACTCTGGTGGTTTGAACATGTCTGCTAGTTTGGTACCTCTTTCTTCTTGAATTTGGGCTGGCTCCAGTGAGTACCTCCTGACAAATAGAGTATGGAAAGGAAAAACAGCTGATTTTTACTATAGAAACCTGGCAGCTCCTACTGTAACCAACTGATGAATGTTTCCAT
Source organism: Macaca fascicularis (assembly GCF_037993035.2). Taxonomy (NCBI): domain Eukaryota; kingdom Metazoa; phylum Chordata; class Mammalia; order Primates; family Cercopithecidae; genus Macaca; species Macaca fascicularis. The sequence goes on from NC_088379.1 coordinate 188,010,123, forward strand.
CACCAAGGATAAGTCATGTGGAGAGCGTATACTCTCATACATCATTGGGAGAGAAGGGCGTGTCACCTCTGTGGTATTCTTTTCCAGCATCCATCATCTCAGTCTAATTATGAGAGAGTATCAGGCAAACCCAAATTGGAGTACACTTTATAGAACATCTGACTAGTGCTCTTCAGAAATGAATAGGTCATTAAAGACAAGAAAGTGAGGAACTGTCACAGACTGGGGGCAACTAAGGAGACTTAACTGCTGAATAAAGTGGTTTTCTGTTGGGTTTTTGTTGTTCTTGTTGTTTTTAGACAGAGGGTTTTTGTTGTTCTTGTTGTTTTTAGACAGAGTCTCGCTCTTTCGCCCAGGCTGGAGTGCAGCGGCTCAGTCCGGCTCACTGTAACCTCCACCTGCTGGGCTCAAGCAGTCCTCCCACCTCAGCTTCCTGAGAAGCTGAGACTACAGGTGCGCTCCATCACAACCTGGTAAATTGCGTATTTTTTGTAGAGATGGGGTTTTGCCGCATTGCCTAAGCCAATCTCAAACCCCTGGGATCAGGCAGTCTTCCCTCCTCAGCCTCTCAGATTAGACTGGGATGAGAAGCACGAGCCACCACACCCAGCCTCCTGTTGTTTTTTTTAAGAGTGGCAGGGTCTCGCTGTAGTACCTAGGCTGGACCTGAATAAAAAAGGACAATAGTGAAAAATCTGGGGAAATTTTAAAAAGTCTGTAGTTTAGTTAATAGTTTAGAATAAATGTTGGAGAAAAACTTAAAGCTTTAAATGCTTATAGAAGAAAGTCTTAAAATTAATGAACAATGTAGTCAACCTAAGAACAGAATAAGCCAAAGCCAGTAGAAGAAGATAAATAAAATTAAAAGTAAAAATTATCAGCTGAGCACGGTGGCTCACACCTGTAATCCCAGCACTTTGGGAGGTCAAAGTAGATGGATCACTTGAGTTCAGGAGTTCGAGACTGGCCTGACCAACATGGTGAAACCCCCGTCTCTACTAAAAATAAAAAAAGTAGCCGGGCACGGTGGCTCATGCCTGTAATCCCAGCTACTCCGGAGACTGAGGCAAGCGAATCACTTGAACCTGGGAGGCAGAGATTGCAGTGAGCCGAGATCGCGCCATTGCACCCAGCCTGTGCAACTGTCAAGAGCGAAACTCCGTGTCAAAAAAAAAAAAAAAAAAGAAAGTAAAAATTACCGAAATAGAAAACATGGCCATGAAAGAAAGGATCAACAAAAGCAAATTTTGGTTTTTTAAAGAATGATAAAATTGACATATCTCTCAGGACTGACTCAAAAGTAAGAAGAGAAAATGAACAAATAAAAAAGTACAGGGAATGAAAACATGCTTAAGAAATAAAGAGGCATGAGAAAATTTATACTATTACATTTGAATTTTGAAGTGAAATGACTAACTTTGTATTGAAATATTATTAACCAAAACTGATTCGAGATGATGGAAAAAATCTGAATGGCCCTGTTACCATGATTGAAATTCCAGAGAAACCCTCAAGATTAGCCTAGCACAACTTTGACATCAAATTCTGACAAGATTGTATGAACAAAATATAAGCCAACCATATTCACAAGCAAAGAAGCAAAATTCCAAAACAAAATATTGTAAACTAAATACAGCAACATTTTAAAATTATATATAATGGCCAATTATATATAAGTGGGCTTATCCTAGGAATATACAATTTAGGATTTGAAAATTATTCACTGTAGTAACAGAGTGAAGGGAAATTATTAATTATTCCAATAGATACAGTGGAAGCTTTTTTTTTCTTGAGACAGAGCCTCACTCTATCACCCAGGCTGAAATGCAGTGGCACAATCTCAGCTCCTTGCAACCTCTGCCTCCTGTGTTCAAGCGATTCTTGTACCTCCGCCTCCCAAGTAGCTGGGATTACAGGCGTGCACTGCCACACTCAGCTAATTTTTGTATTTTTAGTAGAGACGGTGTTTCAGAATGTTGGCCAGGCTGATCTTGAACTCCTGACCTCAAGTGATCCACCCGCCTTGGCCTCCCAAAGTGCTGGGATTACAGGCGTGAGCCACCATACGCGGCCCAGAGAAAGCATTTTGATAAATTCAACTTTTTTTCATGTTTTTAAAAATTGATTCAACAAGGAATGAGTGCTATAGAAGAGGACATGGGGAATGAAGGAGAGCTGGTTGCAGGATTTTTGTTATTATTGTTTTGGTTTTTTGTTTAAGAGACAGCAAAAAAAAAAAAAAAAGAGAGACAGCAGTGTTGTCCAGCTTGGAGTCAAATTCCTGGGCTCAAGTGATCATCCTGCCTCAGCCTCCCAAGTAACTGGGACTACAGGTACACACTACCACACCCAGTTTGGTTGCAGCTCTGAATAAGTGTTCAGGAGAAGTCTCATTGAGAAGGCAAAATTTGAGCAAAGATTGGACAGAAGAGATGAAGAAATTAGTCAGGTGGGGAAGAATCAGCATACATACAGGTCTTGACACAGGAGAACATGTGGGATCTTCCAGAAACAATTTGAAGTCAAATGTGGCCTCAATAGAAAAAGGGGAGAGTAATGAGGGAGAAAGGAAGAGAGTATCCAGGTGATGGAATGAAGACAGAAGAGCATGTCGGCCTGACACACCACTGGAAAGGTTGTGGATGTGCATCTGAAATAGGAAACCATTTGACCATATTTTTATTATTTGTATTTAATGTTTGCTAGTTTAATTGGTATGTAATGATACAATGCTTTTCTATTTTGTCTTTATTAGTAGGTGATTTTTTAAAAAATGATGTTTTACCATGTGTATTTCCATTTGCTAGTTTATTTTTTTTAATTTAACAGCTTTATTAAGAAACCATACAATTCACCCATTTAAAATGTACATTTTAATGGGTTTTAGTACATTCATAGTTACATACCCATTATTACAATCTAACTGTAGGACATTTTTCCCTTCCCCTAGAGGGAACCTTGTGCCCATTAGTGGTTCTTCCCATTACCCACACCTCTCTTCTTCATCCTCTGAGCCCTGAACAACCACTGTTTCTTGTCTTTCCCGATGTGCCTGTTACAAACATTTCATATAAATGGCGTCTATACTGTGTGATCATTTGTGATTGGCTTCTTTCACTTAGCATATGTTTTCAAGGTTCGTTCATGTTGTAGCATGTATTAGAACTTCATTCCTTGTATTGCCAAATAATATTCCACTATATGAATACACTTTTATTTTATTTTATTTTTATTTTATTATTTTTTAGACAGAGTTTCTCTGTGTCGCCCAGGCTGGAGTGCAGTGGCGCGATCTTGGCTCACTGCACCCTCTGCCTCCCAGGTTCAAGTGAATTCTCCTGCCTCAGCTTCCCGAATAGCTGGGATTACAGGTGCATGCCACCACGCCCAGCTAATTTTTGTATTTTTAGTGAAGATGGGGTTTTGCCATGTTGGTCAGGCTGGTCTCAAACTCCTGACCTCAAGCAGTCCCCCTCCTTGGCCTCCGAAAGTGCTGGGATTGTAGGCATGATCCACTGTACCCAGCCATATTTTATTTATCCAGTCATCAGTTGGCAGATATTTGGGTTTTTGCCACTTTTTGTCTATTATGGATAATGCTGCTGTGAACCTACATGTACAAGTGTTTGTATGGACATAGGTTTCCATTTCTCTTGAGTATATGCCTTGAAGCAGAATTGTTGGGTCATGTGGTAATTTACCGGTTCTTTTTTTTTTCTTTTTAAACTTTTTTATTTGAGAGAAGTCTCACTCTTGTCCCCTAGGTTTGAGTGCAATGACTTGATCTCAGCTCACTGCTACCTCTGCCTTCTGGGTTCAGACGATTCTCCTGCCTCTGCCTCCCAAGTAGTTGGGATTAAGGCGCCTGCCACCACGCCCGGCTAATTTTTGTATTTTTTAGTAGGGACGGGGTTTCACCATGTTGGCTGGGCTGGTCTCGAACTCCTGACCTCAGGTGATCCACCGACCTCGGCCTCCCAAAGTGCTGGGATTACAGGTGTGAGCCACCGCGCCCGGCCTTACTGGTTTAATTATTTGTGGAAATCTAGCATTGACCTTCTATATATTAATATTTATCTGTTATTTGTATCTTGAGATAGTATTTTCATAAATGTTTTATGTAATTTTTCTCATTGGCTTTTGTTTTATTTCCTTTTTATTGTTGTTAAACAAAAGATTTTTAAAAAATATGTTGTGTTTAGCCATCTTGTTTCTGATGACAAATTCCATTTATTAGCCGTCATACATGGTTCCTTTTTATTGTTGTTAAAAGATTTTTTAAAAATACATTGTGTTTAGCCATCTTGTTTCTGACGACAAATTCCATTTATTAGCCGTCATACATGGTTCCAGCAGCATCTGGGAGTCTGCTTTCCTCTACGCTTTATGAAAGTCAAACACTGTTTTATTCTGAATTCTTTGACTGTCTCTCTGGAGTTGGCTTCTTATTTTCTTTGAAGGTGACTTCAGAGATGAGGTAGGTGATGAGGATTTTCAGTAAAGGTGGAAGTGGTAGTCAGGAGAAGGATTTCCAGAAGGAGCAAGTTGACAGTTGCCCTTTCTTGGCTTGCTTAAGGAGCTCCCTGCAAGACAATGGAGAAAATGGTGAAAAGGGAAGGTAGTCATTAGTAAAATACCATTTTGCTCGTTAGAGCTTTAATGTTGCAAGATTCACTTTTAGGGCAAACTTTTGAAACCTGTCTGTCTTGTGATCTTTCTAAGGTCTATAGGTTTCCAGAGTTTACTTTTCCTTCATTGCCATCTTCTTTCCCCTTCTTTTAAAATAAAACCTATGACTCTAGGATTATAAGAAGCGGTAGGAAACTCTGTGATATTCAGTTATACTTATCACGTTTAATCACAGTATCTTCCTGGTTTTCAGAAATAACTGAAATCAATGTAAAATATCAGTTGCTTTAGCGTAGTCAGTGTAGACAGTGGGAAATGTGCAGAAACCGTGGGCTCTTGCTTCCAATTTAGTACTCTGGGTTGTGAGATTTGGCTCCTTAGGAATAAAATTAGGTGGTTAGCTACAGCTGTAGTTAAGTTCAGTAATGTGAGAGAAAACACAGACTCTGGGGATTGTGGACTTTTCATGTCTTCATTTCCAGTGGGATACAGGAATAATGAAGTTTCTAAGGCAGAATAAGGGTCACAGTTTTTATTTAGGTCATTTTGCTTCAATTCTAGTTTCTTTTTACATGTATTATGCCATTAATAACAAAACTTTTAAAATTGTATTTTTAGAAGTTCTCCTGGGTTCTAGATAGACTGTGATAGCAGTGTAACCTTTAGCAGGTTACTTACCTTTCCTCTGTAGGTTCCAGGTTCTTTACCAATAAAATGAGAATGAAGACTGTATCTAGTAGAGTAGTTGGCGGATTGAAAATGGGTATTTTTATTTAGCGCAGTGATTGGAATACATTAAAAGCACTTAGAAATTTAGCTCTCATTATTGCTTCCTAGCTGAGTCTACATTGTGCTAAGCTTGTAGGTCAGCATTAGCTTAATCTTCTAGTTATCATCTAAGGACATTAGTTTTCACATTCTGTGTTCTACATGTGAGGCTGCATTAGAGAACAGAAGAGTGAAAACAGTGATCCTCCAGTAGCTAGAATGATGCCAAGTGGTTCAAAAGAAGAAAGGTTGTTGTTGAACTACTAATTAACACTATACCGATAAAACCAAAACAACCAGAAATAATGTCTAGTTGGAAATACTCATTTGACTTATGGGAGCAAACTTTTTGATAGTTCATAAAATGCCATCTCGGTATTTGGGAGCTAAGAATCATTCTGGTTGTCCATTAAGAAGACTCCCCCGTATAATAAAAACAGTAGCATATAGCCAACTTTAGGTAAATTAAATAATGTGGGGAACAAAGAAAGCACAGGTTAGCTTCCTATGTGATTGTCACCCAACATAGAATAAAACTTCACTCATATCACCTAAACAGAGGAGAGTCCAAGTGTGTCAGGTCAACGTTTTTTGAATTTCAATTTTTATTGTAGTAATAACACTTAACATGAGCTCTGCCCTCTTAACAGAATTTTTAAGTGTATACTATATTCAACTATAAAAACAATGTTGCACCGCAGAGTTCTAGACTAATTTTCATGTTGCATAACTGAAACTTTATTTCCTGTAGCAACTCTGCCTTTTCTGTACACTTCATCACCTGGCAACCACCATTTTGCTGCTGCTTCTATGAGCCTGTTTTAGATACTTTACATAAGTGGAATCATACAGTATTTGTCCCTCTGTGACTTGCTTATTTCACTTGCCATAATGTCCTCAAGGTTCATTCATATTGTCACATATTGCAGACTTTCCTTCTTTTTAAAGGCTGAATAATATTCCATTGTGTATACACACTATGTTTTTTTAATCCATTCATCTGTCAGTGGACTTTTAGATTATTTCTGTATCTTAGCTATTGTGAATCATGCTGCAGCGAACATGGGGGTACTAATAGCTCTTCAAGATAAAGAATGTCTTAAATAATTTTTAAAAAAATTTAAATTGGCCTATCATCATAATCCAAATGATTTTTTGTATAATATTTACCTCATGCAATCCAATGATTTTAAGACTTCTATTTTTTGTCAATCAGATACAGTAATTGTTTTAATTCATTATTTCTAAATGGGTTCAATATCACCATTGTTTTAATCGAATGTTTTCACTTGATTTTTGTATATGGAGAGAGATAGGGGTCTAGTTTCATTCTTCTGCATGTGGATATTTAGTTTTCCCAGCACCGTTTACTGAAGGGACTGTCCTTTCCCCAATATGTGTTCTTGACACCATTGTCAAAAATGAGTTCACTGTAAATTTGTGGATTTGTTTCCTGGTTCTCTATATCTGTGTGTCTGTTTTTATGACAGTTGTGTGCTGTTTTGGTTACTATGCCTCTGTTGTATAATTTGGAAAAAAGAAAAACTTCAGCCGAATTAAATTTAAAGGTGTTTAATTGAGCAATGAACGATTTGTGACTCGGACAGCCCCCAGATTCACAGCAGACTCACAGAGACTCCGGGAGTGCCTTGTGGTCAGAACAAATGTAAAGACAAAAAACGTACAGTGACGTACAGGAATTGGAAGTGAGGTACAGCAACAGTGAGACTGGTTACAGCTTGGCATTTGCCTTATTTGAACACAGTTTGAACATTCAGCAGTCTGTGAGGGGTTGAAGTATGGCCACTGGGATTGGCCAACACTCAGTTATTGTTACAGGTATATACTGTTAGGTTTTCAATTTTGTCTGGCTATTAAGCTAGGTTACAGTTCATCCACGAGATCTCAATTACAGAAGTATGAAGTCCTTCTCAGGCCATATTTAGTTTGCTTTAACAATTTGAAGTCAGGTGATGTGATTCTCTCAGTTTTGTTGTTTTTGCTCAGGATATCTTGGGTCTTTTTTGGTTCTATATAAATCTTAGGATTGTTTTTTCTGTATCTATGAAAGGATTTTGATATTTTGATAAGGATTGCATTGAATCTGTAGATTACTTGGGGTGGTATGGACATTTTAATAATATTGATTCATCCAATCCATGAACATGGTCTATCTTACCTTTGTGTGTCCTCTTCCATTTCTTTAATCAATGTTTTATAGCAGGGTTGTTCAATCTTTTGGCTTCCCTGGGCCACAGTGAAAGAATAAGAATTGTCTTGGGCTACACGTAAAATACACTAACATTAACAACAGCTGATAAGCTAAAAAATAAAAAATAAGAAAAGCAAATATCTTCATAATATTTTAAGAAAGTTTACGAACTTGGGCTGCATTCAAAGCTATTGTGGGTTGGGCAAGCTTGTTTTATAGTTTTCATTGTAGAAATCTTTCACTTCTTTGGTTAAGTTAATTCCTAGGTATTTTGTTTTATTTGTTGCTGTTGTAACAAACTGTATTTTCAAAGGTAAAGACAGGTTTTAGCTCAGATATATAAGTGCTATCAATTTTTGGACTGATTTTTTTTTCCCCAAAAAATAAAAGTGTTGCTGTCTTTTTGGCAAAAAGCGCTTGAGAATGCTGTCCTAAATAGAAATACATGTAGAATGAGCTACTGATTGCTGTGGTTATTTTGATATGATATAGTTTAATATTAAAACTGAAATGTTTTTGTGATATACTGTGAATGAGCTCATTGCTGTTAATTCACATTACAACACCTTTAAAATCCAGTTCAGGTAGCCTTCTCAAGGAGTTCCACCCTCATCCCCAAGCCATAAATAATCCTTTCTTCCTTTGAGTTCCAGTAGCACTGTTTATAACTCTTTATAGTTATAAATTGGGCCTTGAAACATAATTATTGTATTTCTTTTCCCTAATATAAGTACATAAGGGCACAAACTGATAAACCTTCAGGTAAACTCAACAGATACGTTATTGAATATCTGCTTTGTCCAAAGCAATGTCTTTGTCATGGTGTTCCTCATAGTGCCTGGTCTCTCTCTTGACACTGTTCTCCTGTATTCTAGGATGCCCTTTTTTTCCCCCTTACATCTCTTGCCACTACTTCACAGTGTATTTTGTCTCTCCCTCTAGTAGATATGTGAATAATGGAGATGCCCAAGGCTTGCTCTTGAACGCTCTTCTCTTTTTAATACACACCCCCTTTAGGTAATCTTGTTTATTCTTATGCACCTAAAATATCATCTTTATGCCAATGACTCTAAATTATCTATCTCTAGTCCAGACACTTTTGAACATCAAGTCTACATATTCTAGTTACCATTGAAGTCTCCTGGGCATCACAGAAATAAATATCTTAAAGAAAATCCTTCCTCTTTTCTTCCACATTTTGTCCTGCTCTCCAGGAAAGCACCTTCATTCACCCAGCTGTCAAGCCAAAATCCTGATGTGATTTTGGTCACATGCTCTCCCCTACCCTCCACGTTGAGTCCATCACCAAGTCCTGTTGATTCTCCCTCTGAAGTATCTTCCTCCTCTGGCTCTTGCCCACATGCCAGCCCACAGTGCTGGCATGATGGACCCTTGCGGCACTTCTGGTCAGTCCCCACAGCGTTGTCACAGTGACTATTTAAAATCATAAAGCAAGTCATGCTTTAATCTCCTTGATTCTCGTTGTTCTTAGAGTAAGATTGAGAAATTCTCAATGTGGCATCTATGTATCAGTCCTTTTCCAGTTCCATCTTTTGCCACCCCCACTCTCTGTAATCCAGCCACGTGGCATTCTTTAAATTCCAGAGGTTGACTGAATACCCCCTCACCCCACTGTCCCTTTAGGGTTTTGCACAAGCTCTTCCTGTTGAGGACCCCTTCTACCAAGTGAGTCCCCACTAACCCTCTCAATTGAAACATTGTTTCTTCAGACAGTCTCCACCCAAACCCTCAGACTAAATGAGGTTCTGTTCTCTTGGCATATCTAAGTATCCTGAACTTAGAGCACCTTTTGTAATTACTAAGATTTCTTTTGTTGGCTGATTATTTGCTCAATATATGGCTGCTCCATTGTCTGTAAGATCCTTGAGGGCAGGGATCATGTCTGTTTTGTTCACACTCAGGCCCGGCACCAGACACATAGTAAAGAGTCAATACCTTTTTGTGGAATGAGTAAAATAAATCAACATAAAAGTTCAAAAGCACACTAAAATATTGCACAACAGAATGTGTTTAAAACTTAAGGCTCTGGCTGGGCACGGTGGCTCACGTCTGTAATCCCAGCACTTTGAGAGTCCGAAGCAGGTGGATCGCTTGAGCCCTGGAGTTCAAGACCAGCCTGGGCAACATGGTCAAACCCCGTCTCTACTAAAAACACAAAAACTAGCCAGGCGTTGTGACAGGCGCATGTAATCCCAGCTACTCTGGAGGCTGAGGCACGAGAATTGCTTGAACCTGGGAGGCAGAAGTTGCAGTGAGCCGAGATCGCACCACTGCACTCCAGCCTGGGCGACAGAGCGAGACTCTGTCTCAAAAAAACAAACAAACAACAACAACAACAAAAAACTTAAGGCTCTAACGTAATACATGGAAGTAAGTTTCTAGCCCTCGTGTAAAGATCTTTATTAGTTTGTGACTAAACCAGGCATGTGCTGCTTTTGTGATCTGTCAAATTTTAGAATTGTTATTACCAAAGTATGTATTTGACAACAGGAAAAATATATTTTATCAGTTTGACAACAGATATTTATTGATCATCTGCTGTTTGCTTGGCATGGTTGTAGATCTCAGGATACAGCTGGGGGATTGCAGCTTACTTTCCCATGGAGGACAGACAGTGTACATGGAGAATTTCAGCTCCTGAAAAATACTCTGGTCTAAATAAAAGAGTCGTGGCAGGGACAGGGAGCTAGAGAAGTCCTATTTGAAAAGGTAACATTTCAGCTAGCATTGGAGGGACAGGGAGTCAACTGCTGGAGATCTGGGGAGAGCTTTCCAGGCAGAGGGAACTGCCGGGATATCCGAAGAATAGGGAGGTGGGCAGTGACGCTTGTCACAGTGAGAAGGAAAAACACACACTTTTATAGAGATGCCATGACTTGGAGTTCTTATTCTGCCCATTTTGGCTGGAGACAATGATGATGTCCAGCTCATAAGAATGTTGCTAAGCAAGGTAATGAAGGTAAATAGTAGTAATAATACACATCACTGATAGTTTTAAACATTATTCATATGCCTTCCACAGAATTTATGTGAAGGAGAAACTGGTAAAGTAAATGTTACTTTAACTAATGGCTTTGTTTATGTGTTTAATCGTTTACTAATTTATTATCTTTTAAAACAATAGGCTATGTGGCTAATTATTTGCAAACATTAATATTTGTGTTGATTTCTCTTTAAAGGTTAAAAAGCTAAAGAGAGAACTCTCACAGATGAAGCAAGAACTGCTCTATAAAGAACAAGGCTTTGAAACATTGCAGCAGTGAGTATGAAAATACTGAATCAACTTTAGAGTAAGCTTCCTAACTAATATTAAAACAAAGAAAATAGAAGTACAGATTACATAAGAGCTTTTTCAGAGAAACATAAAGTAAAAAGTTCAGAGCTCTACACCAAAAGAAAACCAAGCAATCAACTAACAGATACAAACTTGGGAAAGATCTATACACTTGAAAAGCTCCAAAGTTTTTATTAATCACTGGAGATCCAAAGAAACCAAAGTGAAAAGCCTTTGTCTTACCTTGATCTCCTGGACCCTTGCTGGCCTCCTCTAAGATTGTGGTACCAAGCTAAGAGACTAGGCACAAGAAATTCCTCTCCACATTCGGCTGGGCTGGCTCTACTTGACCCCTATGTGAGCCTGCAGCTGCCCTGGGCCCTCGGGTGGAGGTCTGTCTCTCTCTGTCAGCCCCAGGGATGACCTGGAGTCTAACCCTGACAGATGGCAGGGGAGTAAGAGCAAGTCAGGATTATCAGCAAAGGACCGGGAGTGCGTGCCTCACTTCCTGCCTTCCTCTACCTTTCCCGTTTGCTACTGAAGTCAGCTGGGCCATTAGCAGAGCCCTAAGCTGGGCCAGGTTAAGTGGAAATGGAGGTGACAGAGGGTCACAGGATCAGGATATCCCTTCCCCATTCCTGGCCCCTGAAAGCCACTGTTCTCCCTGCTGCTGAGGCCCAGCCTGTCCAAACCGTGACAGGCACACCTGAGACTTTCCAATCCTGCAGACTCTACTCCACAGGGTCTCTCATGGGAGAGAAACAGTCCGTGGTTTTCACAGCCACATGACCACATAGCGGAGGTTCAACTTCCCTCCCGCTTGGTGTCTCCAAGTGTGGTGCAGTATTTCTAGGGATGTCCCTGCTCAGTTTCCTGTTCAGGCAGGTTTCATGTTCTTCCCAGCATCTCCCTTGGTAGCACCTCAGGAATGCCACGCTGGTCTCAGGTGCTGCCTCTTTGGAAAGTACCCAGCTGTGTTCCTTTTGCCTGTGGAATCTTACTTTGCCTTCTGCTCTTCGGAAATTTGGGATGCTCCAAGCAGCGAGGGGTGACCCCCTTTAAAGATCCTGGGTGTCACTGGCCAGACAAACAAACTGGTTGTTCTTGTTTGGGTGACTAGTCATGTCTTGGGATACCCGGGCGCTGCTTTTGACCACCAGTCAGACGTATGACTAATTTCACACGTGCTGTTATCGCTCAGACTCCTTTTTTCCTGCTCACCACATATAATCATGACCCTGGTATTCCTTCAGATGCTCCCATCCCAGTGGTTCTCAAACCTGACTGCATATTAGAATAATCTGGAGAGTGCTTAGAAAAATAATGTTTCTAGTCTCTATATCAGGTATATTTTATGAGATCCCAAGTGCTTCTAAAGTCCAGCCATGTTGTAAGAACCTCAGCTGGTTGCAGAGCTCCCCAAAAAACCGAGCAGAACTCGAATGACATAAGTGCGTTATTTAGTAATTGTTTATCAACATAAAGGAGGGCTTTGTGGTGGGGGTGGGGAGAAAAAACAGACTTTGAAGAGTGCCATGAAGTGTTTAGCCGTATGTTCCACATTCTTAAGGCACATGAAATTATAACTCGCATCACCATTTGGGATTAAAGGTTAGCCAAACTTGCTGTCTTTGTTGTATTGATGTAACAATGCTGTATTGTTTCAAAGCAGTTTGCTTGCAAGCAATTTTTATAGGAATCTAAGGCATGTTTAAGAATCTGTCAATAACATTCCACAAGAAAACAATAGACATTTGTTGTAGAAATTCAGACATTCTCCTGCAATGATTCTAATCCCTTGAACCAAAAGTGGAAAGATATGGTATCTAACATCAGAGACCTCTCCTGTGTACCTTTACTATAGACCAAATGAAGCTGTTTTTATTCCAGTGTTAACCACCATACCACTAAAATGCTGAATGAGCAACAATCAAACCCAGCAGCCGGACTTTTTAAGAAACCACATTCTTGATACTATAAAGGGATTTATATTTGTGGCTATGACAGAAAATATATTTCAGGAAAAGATTTCAATAGAATCTTATTGTAGGCTTTGGTGGCTTTTATTGACAATAGAATGGAATATATTTGTTGAATCTGGAATTATAATGTAATTTAAACTTGAGCTTTCATTTTACTTGGTACAATAGTTTTATGCTGGATAGACAAATATGGCATTATTCTCTACGTTATTCATTTCAGTTTGTGGTCCCGGATTTGACTTTGGCGTAAGCAGCGGTGTCGTATATGTGTAAATGGATACCAGGAAGATGCCTGTTTCCATGTGCTGCCTCCAGTGTGCACTCAGAATTGGAAAATAGGCTAGTGATGAAACAGCAAGTCACAGGCAGATAGAGATTCTGTGAAAATTTGGTTCTCAGGGTATACACTTTCCAGAGAAGGAATGCAAATGAACATCTTTTCTCTTTCAGAAGAGACTAATATATTGAGCGAAAATGAGTTATAGGGCACACTCAAGTCAAGAACTTCCAAAAGAAATTTTAAGAAAAAAAGCCGGGCGCGGTGGCTCAAGCCTGTAATCCCAGCACTTTGGGAGGCCGAGACGGGCGGATCACGAGGTCAGGAGTTCGAGACCATCCTGGCTAACACGGTGAAACCCCGTCTCTACTAAAAAATACAAAAAACTAGCCGGGCGAGGTGGCGGGCACCTGTAGTCCCAGCTACTCGGGAGGCTGAGGCAGGAGAATGGCGTAAAAACCCGGGAGGCAGAGCTTGCAGTGAGCTGAGATCCGGCCACTGCACTCCAGCCTGGGCGACACAGCGAGACTCCGTCTCAAAAAAAAAAAAAAAAAAAAAAAAAAAGAAAAAAAAATGGCACTTCTCATATTAAGAACAAAAAGCATGATACTTTAAGTCAGCAAATGATGCTTCTATTTCGGTTAATTTTATGGCAAGTTAGTGTCAAAAGAGAAAAAGTGGGAAAAGAAAAGTAGAGGAGAAAAACAAGAAACAGTGAAATAAAGGAAAAAGGCAGCACGTAAAGTAGAGAAGTTCAAAGGAGGCAAAAGGAAATGAGCAAAAAGCGTTCCACGATGAAAGCTGAGCCGTGTTCTTCATATTTAGCATTCTGTTGAGCAGTGGACAGCCAAGAGATTTTCATGTGGTCAAAGCTCTATGAAATTTAAATTAGCGGTCTTGAACCAGTCCTGCTTTTATTTTTTAAATGTTAAGGTTTATTTCTGAAAACAGCTTACCTGCTTTTATTTTCACATGATAAAGTTTATATTTATTTCTGAATCAAAGATTTGTTTTATCATTAAATTCTGAAGACTTTACGCTAACAGGAAGAAATTGAGTTTTAGAAGTTCACTTTGACGCAATTTCAGATACCCCTATTACTACCTATTTTATGAAATCCCACATTTTAGTTTTTATTTTTAGTTAAGAAGTGCTACATTTGAAAATGCCAAAATGCTATATTTGGAAATATCATTTGTTTTAATAAGCGATTTCCTCAGCTAAGTTGGTGGATATAATACTTAAGAGAGTCAGAAATTCCATTGATAAATCTCTTCCCAAATGAATGGAATTAGCTGATATTCAAAGTACTTCACTAGTCCCATCAGATATTCTAAATGTGTTAGTCATAAGGGCCCCAGTTCTGAATCTGTCATTTTAGGATAGTTCCCCTACTAGCTAAGTGTCTGTGCAATTTGGAGTATAAATTTGCATCAACTTTCTCCCTTGGCTTCTTCATTTGGAAGAAGTGTCTAGGGGATCTTTAGGGGCCCTTCCCATTCTGAACATTGTGTGTCTGTGTGTGTGTGTGCGTGCGCATGTGCACGCACACGTGCATGTGTTTAATCTGTGATTTGATTGGTTGTACTTTATTATTAGATGATCTTATGATCAAGTTTATTTTATTTTCTTAGGTTCTTAAGTCTTTAATTGCTTGTTGAGCAGCATAAGGTAGTGACTAAAACAGTACTTGGGGAAATACGTTATCTACAAACTGCACTTGTTTGAGTGGACTTTGTTTGGAAGAGTGATTAAGATGACATTGCTTTATCTTTTTCGGATTATACCTTTCATATTGCAAATAAGTATTAATTATTAAATGTTTTAAACCAAATGAGCTCAGAGTCTGTTTTCTCTGATTCAGTAGGTGTTGTTTCTCTGGAGACTCTGGATAAGACCAAAACTATGTCTAAGAACGTGTATAGAGTTGTTGGCTAGGGCAGAGGCATAGCCATATGTCCCACAAGGAGAACTCGTGCTGAATTCATAGTGAATCCCAGACAGCACAGGTCGCTGGGGAAGACCAGGAGAGTGATCATGAAGAGTACATGAAACTATTTTTTAAAAAAGAATTAGGTAATTTTATTAGGCCCTTCAAACACAAAGAATTAGGTTACATGAAATCCTCCAGCCTAAAGTGACGATGTAAACTGTAAGGACACTTGGTAAGCAGCTCTGCAGGAATAATAAATTAGCTCATTGAAGAGCTGTTTATTCAATATGAGTTGAGAAATGGCTACTGCCCTTCTGCCGTTTTCCTAAGTTTGAACTCATCCAGCAAGTCAAGCAATTTTATCTTGACTCATAACTTTCATAAAAGCAGAATAAATACTATATATTTTATATATAGAGAGAGAGAGAGAGAAATAAGAAACTAACCACACAATCCAAACATTATAGGATACTCACTAATATAAATAATAATTTGTGTATTAACCATTTATTAAAGGCCTCACAAGCTGCAGGCCCTGTGCCAGGTTTTGCACAGACATTACAGCAAAACATTATGTAAAAGTAGGTGGCAGTTTACTTGCCTCTGTGTTCTTCTGCTAAAGCATTTGCCCATGTCTTTTACCTTTCTTGGGTGAAGATCAGAATCAGCACTTGATAAGATTTGGGTTCGGCCAGCAGTGGGATCATTCAAACAGGTTGAAGGCAAAAAGACATGCATTTATTTGAACCTGAAAGTGATTAGAAATGGACTGGGTTTGAAGTGAGGGATGGGAGAAATCTTAGCCGCCTGTGATTAAAAGAGAAAGGAGGGGCCGAGGCGTGCGGATCACAAGATCAGGAGTTCAAGCCTGGCCAACACGGTGAAACCCCATCATTGTCAAAAATACAAAAATTAGCCGGGCATCATGGCAGGCGCCTATAATCTAGCTACTTGGGAGGCTGAGGCAGGAGAATTACTTGAACCCAGGAGGCGTAGGTTGCAGTGAGCCAAGATCGCACACTTGCACTCCTGCCTGGGCGACAGAACAAGACTTCATCTCAAAAAAAAAAAAAAAAAGAGAAATGAGGAGTAACCGCCTGAAAAGATGATTGCTGGTATATGAGAGTCAGAAGTGAAATAATCATCCAACTTAGACAATTCCGAAACCAATTCCTACTGTCTGTTTAACTTATATGCGATCATTCTTTGATACTTTTTCTTTCTTTTTCTCTTTTCACAGAATTGATAAAAAAATGTCTGGAGGCCAGAGCGGGTATGAACTTAGTGAAGCCAAAGCCATTCTAACAGAACTAAAATCTATCAGAAAAGCCATTAGCTCAGGAGAAAAAGAAAAACAAGATCTGATGCAGGTACATTGTAAAACATTTTGTTAAGCCAAACTTCTACCTTCTGAGGCCCCCAGAAATTCTTACTGGGGCAGAAGTGCTCCCTGAGAGTCTGGGTGACCCCTTCCACCCCAGCCGCATTTGTGCAGAATGGGCCCTGCGGAGATGGTTGCAGGCACAAAGGTAGCCTGCTGCCTTGGAGCAGAGCAGAGTGATTCCAAGTGACTGTACACTTTGTTGTAAACAGCCTTTGGATGGCCTTTGAGATAGTGGGTGGCGGGGCCTGGAGCTCATGTAAGGAGATTAACATCTTGGTGCACCCTGAAACTCACTGAAAACTTCCTGTGGGACCCCAATAAGCAGAATTCTCAGCCCAGGATACACAAGGGATATGTCATTTGCCATCAGTAAGTAGAAGGCTTGCCTTTTGGGGATGAGACTATGTGAGGAGCTTAGAAAAGTTTTCCGACCCAGGTGATTCTGGGGTGCCAGCTGAGAGGTGGGGAGTGCTGACCCAGCTGGGGGATGCCTATACAGTTACCCTCGGAAAGCTGCGCATGGCCGTAGATCCCCTGACTAAACCCGTTCACTTCTCAGCCTGTGGGTCTTCACTCCCAGTGATCCAGCAGCATGTGTAGAAAAAACAAAATAGCCATTAAGTGATCAGTATTCTGAATATCTATACTTATCAAATACAAGGGTGTCTCTCTTCCTCTCCTTCCGTCCATCCCGTAATTATCACAAACACTAAGAATTCTTATTTCATATATTTGGAGTTCTTACTTAGCTGAGGAATAATTCAGTCCGCATCTTTGTGAAAATGTTAGAGTCACTGATGATGTTTACATTCTCAATAGAACATCTACATTTAAATACCATAGTTAACTACTTGATGTTGGTTTTCAAAATATGAGTTGAATATAGATAAATATTCTTGGATCCATATAATTTTGCATTACTTGCAAGAAGAAATCTAATAGAAAAGACAACAATAATAACAGCAAATACTTATAAATACTGACTTTGTGCCAGGCATTCTTCTAACTGCCTTGCATATAAGTAATTCCCTTGATCCTCACAACAGCCACTAAAGGTAGGCACTATTATTATTCTCAGCTTACAGACGAGGAAGTTACAGCACAGAAAAATTAAAGTTTCTTTAAAGTCATACAGCTGGTAAGTAGCAAGACTGTGGTTTAAGCCCAGGCAGGCTGGGTTAATGTGGTTTTACCATATGTATAACACGTGCAGGACTTCGCTGGTGTGTATTTTGGTTTTGTTCTGCAATTGTCTTGCTGATTAAGTCAGTAATTCCAGAAATGCATGTCATAGGTCCTTTAAAAAAAAAAAGTTAATAGAACTGGAGCAAATTTACATTGGAACCTTCTAATTCAACAATTTTAGGTCATCTTTCATTTTTCCTATAAACTTTGGATTCATCTGCAGGCCCAATTAAATTAAAAGATTAGATTCCTTTTTAGTTACTAAAGTACATAGAATAATTAATTAGTAGATGCAGAGATTGACAATAGAGTTAGAAGGGACTTTCGATATCTTCTGTGACTTTCAAACCTCTTTGACCACAGTAAGAAATAGATTTTACATCAAAACCCAGTAACACACAATTGTGTGTACCTATAGATAAACAGGTGTGCATGCGCGTGCACACACACACATATACACTCAAAATGAATTTCACAGAAATATGCGTACTCTTAATGCTGGTGATGTACTCCGATTTTATTTTCTAGTATCTTCTATTTCTTTAAAAAAAAATACTAGTAACAACCTGCTAAATTGATTGAATGTATTGCCATCACAGATAAGTTTGAAGAACACTGACTTTTTTTCACTGTATAGATGGAAAAATAGAAAAGACTTGCACAAGGTCACTAAAAGGTTTTTTTGTTCTTTTCTATATTATTTGATGTGACCATTTATGTTTTATCCTCTCATATATATATATAGAGAGAGAGAGAGAGAGTATTAATATCCCTTTGAAAGAAAATAGAGAAAGGTAAAAAATTCCTGATCTCTGATATTTCTAATTCCTCCTAATCATGAAAATTTTAAATATCAGGATTAAATACAGGTTCTTTTGTTGATAATAATCATTTCTTATCATTTTATTAGTATTACTGTAGGGTTTCCATTTTACTGTTTTAAGTGATTCAGATTAGTCTTTCCTTTTCAATACTTTCACTTGTTCATATCCTCCCTCTAAAGTAAACACAGTATATTAAACCTGAGTGCCCACAGCAGGCACATTTGCTTTTGATTATTCTCTTTACCAAGCCAAACATGTCACCACAGGCAGTGCCATGCAGTAGACACACAGATGGGCTTGTTTGATGCCTGTGCCATTCATTAGCAACTTCTGAGCCTCAGTTTCCTAATCCCTAACGTTGATGTGAGCTAAATAATCTCTTGGGTCCTGTCCAGATGTACAATGGCATAATTGAAGAAGTCTCCAAAGTAGGAAATTCTCTTACTGTATCTAAAATGAGAGATTACATTATAGATACTGTGTTTCCAGAATTTCAGTTGCATAAAGTGAGTGGGTTCCTATTGAAATAGAGGCAACTTCTTAATGAAATTTTTAAAAATAAGACATGCATGTATTTTAAAGATACCATTCATAGGAAAATGCTATCTTGGGAAAGATAAGACAACTGGTTTAATACGATCTCGCTTCTGAAGTCACGTATGTAGGTGCAAAATTATATCCTACTATTATTTTTTCAATTATATAAAGTGGTAAGTACCTACTAAAGTAGTTTTTTTTTCCATTGAGATTATCTCTTTCCTTTTAATTTCACCTGGTAGGGAAGGTTTGCTCTCTTAATTTATGAAAAACTTTGTGTTTTCTGAACAGAGTCTTGCTAAGCTGCAGGAGCGGTTTCATTTGGATCAGAACATTGGCAGATCTGAGCCAGATTTGAGATCTAGTCCTGTGAGCTCTCATTTATCTCTCTCCAGACAGACCCTTGATGCCGGGTCACAAACAAGCATTTCCGGAGATGTAAGTTATCTGTATTGAAGAGTTGGCCCAGTGTTGTCCTTGATGGGCCTTACTTGCAATATGGATGGTGAACTGGAACCAGAAGTATATGTGACTTGGATTCTGGCTGTGTGCATTCAGTGTTTCATTCTCATAAGATTAGTTTTAAAAATCATAGCCTCGTCTTTTCTATCTAGGTGCCAAGCGTGTCAGGATTTCTCCATATGAATAGCTTTGTTCAAACTTTCTCATGCTATATTCCTTTAAAGACACATTGAAAGGCTAGAGGCATGTGAGAATTTAACTTTTTCCTATTACGTTTAGAGTCTTGGAAATTTAGGTTCTTTCAAATAAACATTACGCCAATGAGAAACAGAAAAACATGCCTTTTAAGACTAATAAGAAAACTTGTTTTTGTAAATCTTAATTGATTATATTAAAATGTTTAATCTGTGATTTATATCTGTCATTTAAATATTTAATGTGGCTTGGCTATTGTTAACTATTTTACCTTCTCCATTTTGGGATGCCATTAGCAAGTATTTACTTCTCAGTACATTCCTATTTATTTTCATATTCTTTTATGCTGCTTTGAAATATGTGCTGTGAAAGTAAAACAGAAATCAACAGTAGGGCTTACCTATTTGAAAATTAATTTTTGAACTTAGTTTATATTTTGTACAGTTGAAAGCTAAATGCTAGAAATTAGGCTCATAAAGGCAAAGAAATTAGTTCCAGTTCATAAATTTTATTGACCTGTACACCCTTCATAAACTCTAAGATACCAGACACATTTACCTTGGTATTTACAATATCAGGATATTTTTTATCTTGAATTTAACATGTAGAGAAAATAATGTTAGAGTCTTTGAAAAACAGATCAGCTTGAATTGAAAGAAATGTTTTGCCCCTACTGAGACAATAAAATAAGTGTCTTTTTAAATTGGTGTTTCCCAATTTCAGTACCATCTTCTTTAACTTTTCAATTACACATACTTCCTAGAAACAAAAGCAATTTACTTCATTCATTAGCAGAGTTAATTGACTTTTTTCCTTTTTTCCACTAGATTGGAGTGAGAAGTAGATCAAATTTAGCTGAAAAGGTCAGGCTAAGCCTACAGTATGAAGAAGCCAAAAGAAGGTAATGACAGAGAAGCTGTTTTGTGCATGGCTCAAACATTTCCTTTTCCAGAATTAATCTTTACTCCTGCGGTGACATCTGCTGGGCACTCCCCATACATTCTTACCAAGGCCACCCTTGGGTTTTTAGCGTGTAAGGGCTGCTTCCTCTCTGGTCTACCTTTTCTTCCCCCGGCTCTCCCCACCACCAAAGGCTAAAGAACAGGGAGAATTAATGAGAAGTGTGGAAATGAAATTGCCCCCTTCTCTTCTGAGAAAAAAGAAGCTTTGAGTTGGTACAATACTTAACTCTCAATTAAAAGTGAGACGATTGGTTGCTTTGATGGAAATATGATACAGTGGTTCAGGTATAGGACTAAATAGCTGTTGAGGAGTTCTAAGGCGAGTAAGTATGTTCCTTTGATTTGAAGGGAAGTCTTACTGCTAATGTCCTTGAAGGCGCTGAGGTGTCAGTTCCAATGGATTTACTTTAGGGAAAAGAAAGAGAGATTATTTCTCTCTTTTATGTCATAAACTTTTCTTTATCCCTGTGCTATCTTTTTCTTACTTTGTGATTCTGCTGGAGTGAGACATAAGAAACTTCCATCTCAAAAAAAAAAACAAAAACAAAAAAAGAGACTTCACCATCCTTATCTAGTAGATAGACTCAAATATTTTTTATAATATAGAACTCATTATTATGAGGGAAAGGATTATACTGATGCATTTGATTTCATTATTTTCCTCATAAGAGCTTTAAAATGCTATTGGGTTATTATTTAGGAGGACATTGGGAAAAACTGCATTGTCATCCTGCAAGAAACAGGAATTTATCATGTTTCTCCCCATGATCATGAAAAGCTCAGCTGAGAACCAGATATTGAAGTATATTCCTTATTATTGGTGATGATTTAAAAGCAATTAGCCGTAGTCCGTAGAGGTTATCTGGCTTTAACAAAGTAAAATAAATACACTATTCACCTCTATGTAACCTGTATTCTTAATATTACTTGGTTCCTCATTTCCTGAAAGAAAGCTAAACTTCATTCCACAAATTATTAACCATGTGAACCTGAACAAGTCACTTAGTCAATCTGAACAGCAATTTACTCAGCTAATTTTAATGCCTTTAAATTTTCTCTGGCAGATTCTAAATTTCTTCAGGTTAGGAAAAATGTTTAGGCTTTATTATCCCCTTCTCAGTGCCCAGATTAGTGCCTTCCCTTCAATAAGTATTGAGGATCAACTTCTGGTTTTGTGGCCCAGTGATGTGCCAGCTTTTGGTAGATAGTGCCAGTGGTCCTCTTGTTGTATGTCCACCTGGGCTGGGCTGTGGACAAATCCATCATTTAGGTCTGCTTTTCTGAAAGAGAATGGCCATTACTCAGAAGCAGTCTTGGAGAAGTGGGCCTTATGCCCCTGCATTCTTTCGGGCTTGACTCTGCTTCCCATGGATCAACTTCAGCTTTCACCCCTCCTTTGACTTCTAAGTTAATTTTATCTGGAGCTCACATCGCATTTCTCTTCCTAGGTGCTTCCAGAAGTCTTCTTCATATTCTGCTCCCCAAATTTGGCACATCCCTTCTAAAATAAAATTTAAGACCTGCCTAATGTCTGATCACACAAATAATAAACAGGCGGCTCTTTTTCCTGTATTCTGTTGTTGTTCTTGGTTCCGTTGGTTAATTCAATCACATCAAAACTTCAGACATTGGTTTTTCCCCACTTGGTTGCATTGCCATGCCATTTAGGGTTTTGTTTTAAAGTTACTAGTGATGCTGATGAGAAGGTGAATCTCAAGCGCTTATGCATATGTTGAAAATGCTTTTTCCTCTTCAATTCTGAATAAGTAAAGAGGCAGGCTGTGTTTCTCTGAAATCTGTTTTCCCCTCCAGCCCTTGTTTTATGTGCTTAATGAAGCTAATAATATCATGCTTATTTAGCATTTTGATGATTAATTTTCTAGTATGTTGAGACAGTTGTTTATGGGTTTGTGGTTAAAGCTGAAGAATAGCTGATGTTACATCTATCATAAGTGCAGACAGTGGGAGAAAAATCAGAAGTACACTGCATACCCAGTGCCAGTAAGATGGCAATTTTATTTTTAATTAGAACAAGAAACTCATCACACAAAGGTATGGATCTACTTCCATCTTTGCTCTTGATTATGTTTTTCATTCACCTTTTCTCTTGCCTTCTACAAATTCTCCCATGAAAATGGGAAAAAATTATTTTTCTATTTTTCATATTCTGGCGTGTACTATAACAATATCCAAAGTAATCATCCAACATTTTTCTGTACAAACATAAATTCCATGTGCAAACATCAGTGGAGTTCATAGTTCACTGAGCTCTTGTCCTTATGGTCAAAAGAACCATGTCCTGATTGTCTTCACAGTGCCACGTAGCAAGTTATTTGACTCAGGTGGTTAGGACATTTGTACTGAGTCAGAAGTAATGTTGACTCTACCAAGTGTGATGAAGCTCTCGACATAAGAGAAATCTGGGGTCAGGCAAAATTATGGAACCAGTGAGGTTTGCCTTTGGTGCATTTCCTCCTCCTTCTCCTGTCCCTGTCCGTATCACTTCAGCACCTGTTGTTGCTCCAGTGGTGTCACACCAGCTGCTTGTACTAGTGAAGGTCCACCGTATGCTGCCTGCAAATAGCTGTGTACAGAGGAACCACAGGGCTAGCACAATAATGTATAAAGTGTCGGTGCAATGACTGCTCAGTAAATGGCTTGTACACCAGCCGGGGCGCTGATGGGGAGGAGACTCACGTGCAACTTAAGGAGAATGTGAACGGGAGAAGGCCAAGCCCTGCCCCTTCTTTTTGGCGATGGGGGAGCCTTGATGGATCAACCCCTGACTCTCTCTCCCAGGGCTTTGCTCCCTCCGATGGGGGAGCCTTGATGGATCAACCCCTGACTCCCAGAGTCTTGCTCTGTCACCCAGGCAGGAGTGCAATGGCACAGTTATGGCTCACTGCAGCCTCAAACTCCTGGGCTCAAGTGATCTCACCTTAGCCTCCCGAGGAGCTGGGACCACGGGCACACACATCACCACACCTGGCTAATTTTTAAAATTTAAAAAATATTTTTTGGTAGAGACAGGGTCTTGCTATGTTGCCCAGGCTGGTCTTGAACTCCTGGCCTCCCGTGATCCTCCTGCTTGTTGGATTATGGGCACGAGCCACTGCACCGGCCCAACTGCTTTCATACCAGTTGGCCACACCACTGCTCTCTTTGATGCCCTCTCCTTCCCTGACTTACTAATGCCCTAGTCTCTGTCCAACCTGGCCTGGGGTTCCCATTTTACTAGCGGACAGCATCTAAACACATTGGAATAAAATGTATAGTGATGGCATCTCAGATATCATTCACCTCAGTTTTTTTAAAGGGAACCCCCCCCACCCCAGTCTTCTTTCCTGTCACCTACACAGGCAGTCACATATCAGGGCTGGCCTCTCTTGTGGCCCCCAG